>NC_081425.1:52034007-52360507 GCF_949786415.1 Peromyscus eremicus | reverse complement strand
GGCCAGACCAGGCCATTTAGTTTCAAAATAAGAATTTAAGAGAACCAGAGATGTAGGTCAGTGAAAGGATCTAGACTCAATCACCAGGACCCCAGTGCTTGAAGTCTCTGGAGACAGTCACCACCTTGTTCATACAGTGGGGACTTTGAGAACCCAAGAGGGAGGCCTGGGGCTGCGGTGGGAGGCTGAGGTTCAGGCAGAGGAGACGCAGACACTGAGGCCCCGGGGCGAGAGCAGCCAGCGAGGTCGCTACAGCTAGCACTCAGACGGGGGCCAAGCTGGGGCCAGGAGCTGGCACTGTTAGAGTGAGCTGGCCGCCGCTTAGCCGGCGAATGCGGCGTAAGCACTGCAGGGCAAGCTCGGGGTGGGGGGTGGCTGCGCAGATCCGCCCTGCCTGCCTTCCCCTTCCAACCCGCCACTGCTTGCGGATTCCCGGTAAGGACCCGGTGACTCTCTCAAATGACTGCGGCTGGCAAAAGACTCAGCTCTAAAAACCAGACTACTTGGACAGTCTCGAGGGGCCTGCCCTACCTAGTTAGCTCCAGAGAAGCAAAGGGGGCGTTGGTTGGGGGATGGGAGAGTGGGAGGAGCTTCCTGCTGCTCTGGAGGGTCCCGCATTGGGGACCAGCTGAGGGCAGCTCCTCCAAATGCCCCACAACCCAGGTTTGAAAATAATTGTCACCACAACCGGACTTAAAGAAACAATTCCCGGCAATCGTGTTCGCAGAAACTCCTGTCCCTAAGAATTACACAGAACTCCTTATGCCCAGGCATTTAATAATTTGTTTTTACAATAGGAAATGAGACTGCAAAAAAGAAAGGAAAAAAAAAAAAAAGCTCTACAAACAGATAAAAGAGGTGATACCAGGAAGAACACTGGCCCAGAGCAATTCAGTGTTTTCTTTTGATTGGCTGTAGCTAAAAGAGAAAGTTAAATATAGGAGATGTGAGCAAACTTTAAAAATATTGGTTTGGGGTGGCAGGCTATGGGGTCTGGGTGTTCTTAACAGTGATCAAGTTGAAACACCCAGGTTGTAATTTGGGACTGCTCAAGTGTCTGGAGGTGTCCCACACAGCTGTGGGGAGATTCGATTCTTTGGAATGCAGAGCTGAAATTTCAAGTGCTTACAGAGTTTGTTTGGTGAGAAAACTTGGCGCTGGACGTTGGTGCAGCATCTGAAGACAGTTAGGATAACAATCAAAGCCGAGCTGGTTAAATGAACCGGCTCTTCTGTTTTTCCAACATTATGAAGGAATTTGGTGATGAAATGAATTCTTTTTCTCCCTTCACACTGGCAAGAAAATACTCAGGTTTTTCACTGTCTGTCCTTATAAATATTCTGATGTGACAACTGAGCATTTAAACCTCCAGGGATTTTATGTGCTTAAATTATTGAAGCAAATTAAAAATAGGCAAAGAACATGCAAATACGATTCATTAGAAAGGAATTAAATATGGAAACATTTAAAAACGTTTTACACTGGGCCATATGTGGCAAGCCTGTCATCTAAGATCCTTGGGAGGGTGAGGTGGAAAGGTCTCCTGTTCAAAGCTCACCTGGGCTACAGAATGAATTTTAGGCCAGCTTGGGCAACTTAACAAGATCCTGCTTCAAACCAAAAAGTAAAAAGAAGGCAGGAGGTGTAGCCCAGTGGTAGAGTGCTTGCCTAGCATTCCTGAGGCCCTGGGTTCCTGGCATCTCCAGAACTGAAAAGTGAAAATTAGGTTTAACTACCCCCCCCCCCCGCCCCCAGTAAGGGACTACAACTCTGTCCCTTACACATGGAACCAAAGTGCTCAGCCTTAGATTATATCAAATCAGTAAGAACACTCCCCCGCCCTCCCCCGCCTCCCCCCCCCCCCCCCCCCCCCCCGCTTTGGTGGTAGTAGAGCTTGAATCCAAGACCTCCCTCAAGCATGCTATGTAAGAATGCTTTTGTGGGGGCTAGAGATATGGTTCAGTGGTAAGAGCACATACTGCTCTTTCAGAGGACCTGAGTTTAGTTTTCAGAACCCACATAGGGCGGGGGATCAATGGAATGGGCACTCACCCACATACCCACACATAAATATGCACATACAAATAACTAAATAAAATGAATCTCTTTTTTTAAACAATGTGTTTATTTCTAAAGTACAGCTTTGCTATGTAGATTAAGCTGGACTTGAACTCTTGATTTTCCTGTCTCTGTCTCCCAAGTACTGGGCTATGGTGTAGGCCATCACAGGGGAGAGTTGAAATATCCTTAGATGATAATAGTCTACTCCCTCTGCTTGCTGGGAATATAAACTGGCAAACCTTACCTGGCAAATACTTAGATGATGTATGTAAGGACCCAGTCAGGGCCCCAGAGATACCATAAAGATTATTGAAGACTCTAACCACTTTATGAACTAGCTACTTCTACTTTATTTTATGTGTATGGCTATTGTACCTGCACAGACATCTGTGCACCATGTGTGTGCAGATCCTTCAGAGACCAGAAGAGGGCATCAGATCCCCTGGAACTGGAGTTACAGTTATAAGCTGCTCTGTGAGTGCCTGGTCCTTTGGAAGAGCTTACAGAGTGAGTCATCTCTCCAATCTCCAGCTACTTCTTGAACTGACTCTGTGTATGTACAAACAAATCCTTTTATCTCCTTTAAACCCGGCTTGTACCACTTTAATTCACAGGTGTAAGGACTGAATATAATAAGGCAAAATGGTTGTTTTGGTTTTTTTCCCCCTCTTTTCATATATATTCAGAGGCTTAAAACACTCTCATCTACTTTGATCCAAGAAAGTCTAATAAAATCTAAAGAAATAACCTTAGTCCCGAGATACTTAGTGATATCAGTAACGGTGGGGAACACATGAAGGAAAACAGCTTGCCACAGTGTAGGGAAAGGTTTCAATGAATGGTGAATGTCTGTCTGTAAGATGGAATGTGGGTAGCATTGGCGGTCCCAGTGTATACACACACACACACACACACACACACACACACACACCAGTTACATAATTGTTGATTGTTTATTAGCACTCTCAAAAACACATAATAAAGTTATTTCTAGGTGTCAAAATTGTATATCTTAACATTTTATTTTTTTCTGCATATTTTAAAGACTATTTTCCAAATTTGTATAATACATTTCACTTTAGACTGGGGTGGGAAAGCATCCCAGTCATACAATGCAAACCCAGGTGTCGTGACCTACTTTACTCCCAGGCCTGCCTATGGTCTGTATCATGGGATGGGGGTCTACTCCTCCAGCGTGTGGTAAGGAAAGCAGTGTAAGCCTGAATCAGGCACAGGAGAAAATAGCAATCTGGAGCTGGGGTAAACCCTGAGACGTGTGAAGCTGCTGCTGGCAGAAGACGGCCTCCTTTTTCACAGGAAATTTTGTGAGTGGAAGGAGTGCGTTCTGAAATAGTGATAAAAGTATAGTACGGTAAACATACCAGCAGCATCCTCGCTATCACCAGCAAGGATGATGGATGCAGCCAGGCATGCTGCTCACACATCCCAGCCTTTGGGAGATGAGATGGGAGGATCACCAGGCTACCCAGTAAAAACACAACAACAACAAAAACAATCTTTATTTAGTCAGACAGTAGCTCACATCTGTAATCCACTCGGAAGGCTAAGGCAGGGAAATCACATGTTCAAGGCTAGCCTGAGTTATATAATGAGTTGGAAACCAGGCAGGATTATATAAAGAGACACTGTCTCAACACACACACACACACACACACACACACACACACACACACACACACACACACACGGGGCTGGGGAGATGGCTCAGATAGTAAAATCCTGCTGTGTAAGTATGAGGACCTGAGTTTGGTTCCCTAGCATTCACCTAAAAGCACTTGCTGTTCTCGAAAAGGAGCTGGCCTCAGTTCCCAGCACCCACATGGCGATTCACAACTGTATTTCTAGTTCCATGGGATCTGACACCCTCTGCTGAACTCCAAGGGCACCAGGCATGCATATGGTACACACACATACATTCAAACAAAAAACAAACACTCACTCATACACTTAAAATAATTCTAAAAATGAACTTGAAGTAGCTTGAGCAGTAACAGTTGAACGCGAGATAGTCTGCCTGATAACCAAGATGACTATTAAGTGACTAGGAGGGAGGTAGAGTATACACAGAAGTACAGTGGGCAAAAGGCTAAGGTAGGTCCTGGATGAGACAGAGCCAGATGAAGCTCGATTTCAACATGCTACTCTGAACAAGGCACAGTTTAAAACAAAAGAATTCTTTCTTTCTGGAATCTTCCATTGAGTACTCTTGGACAGCAATTGGCCTAGGGCAATGCAGACTATATAAAGCAAGTCATCGATAAGGGACTGTTCTCTAAGTGTCCCACCTTCACTGGTGGTGATGTGCTTTACTCTGTCTTGTCTTGAGCTGTGTCCCTGCGAGAAGGTTCTAGCCATCCTCTGCCCCCAGCTCAGATCTGCCACTCTCAAGGCCAAACTTAAGCTCTGGAGAGTTTCATCTTTTCTTATCTCTGCGTTTAGTTCACATCTTCTTGTCCCCTCTCCTGGGTCCCTTCTGCCCATCAGGACTTGCATGATAGAAAACCCACTCCCAGAGAGCCTCTCCTCACTTCTTGGGGGTGTTTCCAGCCAGTTTTACTGGGAACCATGTGATCCATTTTGTATGTGTGACAAACTCAATCTCTCCATGCCAACCATTCACTAAAGCCTAATCCATAGCCTACAGACCTTCCTTGAATGTGACCTCAGCATCATCCCCATGAGTTAGGGAAGTCTTCATTCAGCCCCTTTAAGATACAAATCTGGTAGGAAGCAGAGGGCAGGATCCGGCCAACAGTAGCACTCTAGTAAGGCACTGATCTGGGTATTGAGGTGGCGTGTTGCCTCAGTGAGTGGGACAGCAGATTTAACTCTTTGGGGAGAGAAGATGCGGGAGATGTAGGTTTTGGGGTCAGCAGCCTGGGAACACACACTGGGTCCCTGGAAAGGGACATGTACATTTAGAGAGACCACAAGAAAAGTCTCAAGGGACAGAACGGAGTGGCCATGGCGTTTAGTGTACTTAGCAGGTAGATTATTGACCTTTGCCCCTTTTGTTCACAGGCCTTCCAAGTAGGAGGAACTGAGTCCTAGACCCTGGACCAGCTAGCTACCTCCCAGCAGCCCTTGCCCTATTCCTGCTCCTCACGGGGTTTAATTACGAGCTCGGGAAGGGATTCCTAGTAGAGGGTACATAGCCCATGACTGCCCTGCTGACTCTACTTTACAAGCCAGCATCAATCCAGCCTGGCCTCCGAGCCTTGTGGGCCTCAGGGAACCAGAGCTTCTCCCTGACCTGGGCGGCAGTGACGATGGGAGTCTCTTTTAGCAAGGCCTTGGGGAGGAAAATTAGAATGTGAAATTGGGCAGAGGCCTGGGCCTGTGGGAGTTAAAGGGAGGCCACCCAAACCTCAGCTTTCCATTGTCATTCGGGGCCCCTCGTCCGAGACCCATGGGCCACTTGAGTCTCCCCTCTAGAGCTGCAGGCTCCGTCTTGTCTGTTTGTCTCACCCTTAACACTGAAAGAGACACAAAGAGCCCGCAGGCCACCCTGCACCCGCACCTTGCCTCTGCCTTGTGACTGTGCTTAATTTAGGCCAAAGGAAAACAACTCCTAAAATAGAGCTGCTCTCAGAGGCAGCTGCGGCTAGGAAGCACTCCACAGAAAGAGAAAATGTGCAGGTGACGGGGGAGCCTAGTTCTCCTCAGGTGTTACATAACCCAGGCTAGCAAACTGGGGCCCTAAATCAGCAGAGGGGAGCAAGCTTGCCCTGTCCCTTTAGAGACCTTCTCCCCTTCCTCGGGACCAGGGGGTCGGCCGGCCCCACTTTACAGGCAAGGAAGGAGTTGGGTACAAGGTCACCCCTCAAAGCATCCCCAGGGAGTCTGTCATGCATGCCTAAGTGATCACATGACTCCCCAGAGCTGGCTAGGAGCCTCAGAGGGGTCAGGTGACTCCCAGAAGGGTTGGTGCCTGGGGTGGGTTTCATCTGACCACAGGGGTGGGGGCAGGAGAGGGGGAGAGGGACAAGCTGTCCAGAGAAAGAAGCAGCAGCAGCAGCAGCAGAGGCTGCCCCATGGCCAGGATTCTCTGGAGTCTGGAACAGTCACCGGCTTAGCATTTTTCATCTCCTTTAGCCAGGAGGAGGCCTCTGTCATGCTGGAGAGCTGCCCCCTGCCTTCACTCATCTCCCTATTCCTTCAGTGGTCATTTCATTGCGGAAAGTTCTACTTCCTGTCTGACTTCTACTCCACTTCCGGACTGACTGTGGGCTGCCTTAGCTTATCTTATGCTTTCCCAGGTTTCCTTTCTCCTCCCAAGCTGGTCCTCCCTGGCTTATGTGCACAAACGTCCTTCCTCTGACATCCTTTAAATGCCATCGTCCTTTGTGTTTCCAGCTGGCTCCCAACCAGGTGTGAAAAAGATCATCTCTTTGCTGCTAAAAATGACTGAATTGAGAAGAGGGAAGAGCCATGGACCAAGGAGGGTGGAGTCCAGAACAGTGAAGTCCACAGGACAGGAGCACCCAGAGGGTGCTGGGGTTATATGGGCTGGGGGGTGGGGCTTCGCAGAACTACGGGAGGTCGAAGGGTGCCAGCCAGTGCAGGGAAGGAGAGCTACAGACGTCCAGACAGAGGACAGGGCGCACGTGCAAAGGCCCAGAGGCCAGATGGAGAGCGTGCTTTCATGAAAAACTGTAGCCACTGCAGATAGATTCTGAAAGGTGGGATGAGCATGATGCCGTGATTAAATGCCACACAGCCACCAAGGACTTCGCATGGCAGGCAGTGTGCTTTTCAGCCTGACCACGTCGGGGGATACCTGAAGCAGAGGGTTCTCAAGGCCTGGGTAGCAAAGAAAGAGCAGATAGAAAAGCAAATCTCCAGCCTCACCTCAGATCTGTTGCATTAAAAAGTCTGGGTGCGGGCCCAGTGGCGGAGATTCTGGTGTGTGCTAAGGTCTGGGGACTGCTGAGGGCCACGGTGAGCAGCTTAGAATGATGTGTGGTTACAGGACAAAACGGTGCAGAACAGGACAAGGCGAGGAAGGAATGCCTGTGGAACACCCAGGGAGGGCAGATGGCCTTAGCTGCAGGGCTGGTGCAAAGTGTCCGCTCTGGGAAATGTTAGAGTGAACTTGATGGACTCCTTCCTCCATTAACAAAAATTAAAACTGGCCAGGAGGGATTGGTGTACACTTTAACCCCACCACTCGGGAGTCAGAGGCAAGTGGAGCGCTGTGAATTCAATGCTGCCCTCATCTACATAGTGAGCTCCAGAGGCTTGGAGGATAAAATACTTAGTTGATAAAATGCTTTGTCTTGCAAGCATGAGAACCTGAGTCTATGAGACCCAGGTGAAACCCCATGGTGTATACTTCTAATCCTAGGACTGGGGAAGGGAAGATGGGTGGATTCCTGTGGCTTGGTACCAGTCACACTGCTGGAGAGGCCAGGACCAGTGAGACTCTCTCAAAGGTAAGAATGATGACTTCTGAGGAATGCCACTGAGGTTGTCCTCTGGCCTCCGTATATACTTACACACATGCACACCTGCGCACAAATATGAGCATGCACACACACATTCACACTCAATTAAAACTTCCGTATTTGGCATAAAGATAAATATACTCCAGGGTGGATTGTGTTGACTTCTTTCTTATGAGTTTTTAAAAAGTAAAAAGAGTTGTACAGACCCCTCAAAGAACTGAGCCCTCTTCATTGTGCCCAGTGGATAAGTCGGCCGTAACTGGACAGGTGAGAGGCTCAGCAGGGCCCGCCTTTCGCTAACTGAAGCAGGGGAGGATGGGACATTGCAGCTGGGATCAGGGCGCTGGGCGGATGAACACTAAAACCAAGGAGAATGGAGGAGGAGAAAACCACCCTACCTGTTTCACCCAAGTTCAAGCACGAGATACTTGAGGAATATTAAAGAGGGACTGTCCAGGCAACACTTGGCTGAGCAGGGGCAGGTGCTCCAACACGGGTGTGTAAGTCATGACTGTAAGGGATTACTGAAGCAAAGGGATGGCCAAGGTTATCCTGGCAGAACCCGAGAGGACAAGAATCTAAGGAGAGGAATCCAAGGGACAGTGACAGTTGAAAGATGGGCCATGTCACATGCACAAGAAATGAAAAGGGAGGTGGAAGGGAAGCTAGAAAAGTGTAGTGCCAACCAGAGGAGGAGACTCAAAGGCCTGGTGTCAGCCCTGTGGAGAGGCCAGCATGTGGGTGTGGAAGGCAGCTGGGAGGCATGGAGACCAGGAGTAGGGGTTCTTCCTCCAAGATGTTCGGCTGTGAAAGAAAGGAGAGGTAGGAGCAGTGGTTAGTGGGTTTGTAGGGGTGTAGAAAGTGTCTGTATTGGTTCCCTGGGAAACAGATGCCAGGATGAGTTTGCCGGCAGGAGAGTTCTTAGGGAGTGCTGAGTGGGGGAAGCTGTATGGATGGAGCCGCTGGGGGAGTGGGCCTATGATGCAGCAATAATGACAACCTTCACAGAGCTCTCTGGAGCTGTGCATCCGGGATGGTCCTTCTGGTATCCCTCCATCAGGGAAATGAGAAAGGGGGAGCTTTGCTCTACCTATGTATTACATCTTTCTAATTTCTGTTTTTGTCTTGTTTGTTTGTTTGTTTGTTTTTTCTGATGCTTTGACATGGAGTGGGATTGCTACCCTTGAGAGACTGGCTCATCCTCTGGGCTGGCTAATCTTAGAGGTGAAAAATTACTCCCCCCCCCATAAGTACAGCTTTTCACATTTATAGCAATCCAAAGCTTCCCAGTCATTTCATTTGGGCTTGCCCACTATGACCCACCCCAACCATGCCCTGATTGAGCAGGGCAGGTTCTGACACTGGGGACATCCTAAAGCCCATTTAAACTATTCAAATGGAGCCGAAGGACCCTGTTTCACTTTGTTGACTAGTATTTTCAGTAGAAGCCACAACAAAGGCTCTTGGTCACATCCCCCTACCCACTCGGTTTCCTGGATGACTGTGTTTCACCAAATGGCCCTGTGTATCATACCTTCTTCTGTCCTTGGGATGCTATTCTTCTTGAGGGTGCTGGAATTTGATCCCAGGGCTCCATGCATGGGAAGCCTATACTCACCTGTTGAGGCACTTCCGCTCCTGTGTGTAGGGATGTGTGAGCTTAGAGTCTCCTGTTGTGACAATCATATGTATCTGGGTGGCTTACATCTTAATAAAAATAAACTTCTCGGTCACTGAATGAGGCCGGCCCTGAGAATGGGTGTCAGTGTGGCCCAAGCAGCTGCCCTTGGCAGTTCCCACAGGCACTAAGCTTTATTTATTTTACACTGTGGACAGCAAGGTAGGAACGGTGAGTATATATATTTCTGTCCAGAAGGGGGCGCCTGTTGACACATCACAACATTCACTACAGATTCCTTTTGAAGACATTCTTAGGAAGTGCTCTTAATTGATAAAGCAAATGAAAGGGAAGGATCAAGATGAAAAGAAGGGAAATAAATAAATGATTGGCAGGAGGCAGAGGCCTGAAGCCAGGAAAAGAGAAAAACCTTAGATTCCTAGAAGGATGACTTTCCATGTTGGAAGGAAGGTGGGACAATTCTGGAAGCTCTTGTCCATAATTCCTATTTTCCTCTGCAAACTAGAAAGCAGAGAGGCAGGGGGAAGGTTTATTGAGGAAGGGGAAGGTTTGTAAAGGTTTGCAAATAGGGAAGAACATATTCAGGCATAGTCGTAGCATAAAGTAGTGAATGAATTGGAGAATGGAAAAGCAGCTCACAGGAAGACATGTAAGATGTCCAGTTGCTGAGGTGGAGTACTTCTGGGAGATGGTAAAGTGTTAGGGTGAGCCCCAAGGCATGCACAGCAAGGCAGTGTGGTGGTAAGCACTCAAAAGGGGGGTAGCATTTGAAGACTTCAAGCCAGAGTGTGCTGTATCTCAGATGTGTGGTGCTGAATTTTGTCTATAAATGCCAAGCTCTGAGTAGAGCAAATGGTGAATGAATCTGAACATCATCAATGGGTGAAGTGGGGTGGGGCAAAGAGGTCAGTGGGTGGTATTGATAGGGAGATCTATAAGGGTAGCTTTGTCCTGGAGGCTGGATGAATTCTCAAGTTGTGCCTCTCACTGTCCTAGTTAGGGTTGCTATTGTTATGATGAAATACCATGACCAAAGCAACTTAGGGAGGAAAAGGTTTATTTGACTTACATTTCCACATCACAGTTCATCATTAAAGGAAGTCAGGACAGGAACTCAACAGGGCAGGAACCTGGAGATAGGAGCTGATGCAGAGGCTATGGAGGGGTGTTGCTTACTGGCTTGCTCCCCATGGCTTGCTCAGTCTGCTTTCTTATAGAACTCAGGACCACCAGCCCAGAGATGGCACCACCCACCATTAGCTGGGCCCTCCCCTACGGATCACTAACTAAGAAAATGTCTTTCTGTGGCTGGATCTTATGGAGGGATTTTCTCAATTGAAGCTCCCTCCTTTCAAATGTCTTAAGTTTCTGTCAAGTTGATAAACTAGCTAGGACAACTGTAGATGTAACCAACCGTCTTATTAAATAGGAAACACAGAGCCGATTCAGAGAAGAAAGCCAAGAGGTCAGAACTAAGAGCCTTACCCTTCCTGCTTCAGCGATCCTGCTTCAGCCAAGAGAGCTCTTCGAAAAGGGGCCTACTTCCTGTGTGTATGTCTTTATATAGTCTAGCTGTTCTGCCTTCTCATTGGTTGTAAACCTAAACACGTGACTGCCTTGTCACTGCCTGTATGTACCGCCCTCCAGGTCCTTAAAGGCGTGCGCCACCACCGCCATGCACTTGCTATGGCTCTAAAACTCTGACCCCCAGGCAACTTTATTTATTAACATACAATTAAAATCACATTTCAGTACAAGTAAAATACCACCACAGACAACCACCATGAAAGAAGCCGTGGGTGTTCCTCCTCTATCAGTTTGTTCCTTAGTCCACCCTTTGAACTGGTTGTGAGCTTCTGATGCTCCTATAGTCCCTGGTCCCAGCTCTCTCTGCTCTCTCTCAGCCAATGCTCCAGCAGACTCCATGAACTCTGCCAGGCCTTCCTCACTATGATGTACTGCAACCTTCTTAAACCCTGAACCAAAATAAATCTTATCTCCCATAATTTATTCCTGTTAGGCTATTAATCACGGTGGCATGAAAAGTAACTAATACAGAACCCCAATGCAGAAAATGGAAACATGCTCCAACCATTTGCCTTTCCCTCCCCTCATGCTGTACCCCAAAGATTCCTGAAGTTCCTCCACAGAGCATAGGCTGAAAATCCAGAGCTCCAATCCATCCTTTACCTGAGTGTGGAATCTTCTCTGCAGTGTCCCTGGTTGGGCATGGGAGGACCAATCTGGACATTTTGCTGAAGAGTTCCCTGTGAGTCCCCAGATAGCCCATGAGAGGACTTACTGGACTTACCATCTCATCAATGATTGCTACCCTTATATTAGAAACCTGCCTCCATGTCATTCCATCCCTCTCTCCTAGGATGGCAAGACTCTGCTAACCCTTTGCTTGCACACCCTAGGACTGTTTGGGAAATTACCACATAGGTGAGGGTTACATCTAAAGGAAGACAGAATAAACTATGTAAAAACCTGCCCTGTTCCCAGCAGGTGCCCTCTGACAAGACTCCTCTCTGAGCAGGTATGCCAGGAGAAGGAATGTGAGCAGGCCACGCTCAGCTTTCCTTTGAGATCTCAAAGGAAAGATCTAGGCCCAGGCTCATCCCAGGCCTGATCTCTGGTTTTTGGCTGGTATCTGTGGATGCCCTGACACATGGGCCAGAACCTCCCTCCTTCAACAGGCCACACTTGCTGTGGGTGATTGCCTTGGGTTTAATAACTTGACTGTATTCAGTCCTCAGTCTTGCTCCAGCATAGCAATCGCATGATCAGATGCGAGGGCTTGGGACTAAGGCAGCCCCTAAGGATTTGATACACGCGTTCTGGGACTGAGCAAAGAACAGAGGCGGAGCTGACAGCACACAGCCTGGAAGACTCATCTATGCAGTCTCCAATGCTAGTCCCAGAAGACCATGGCCCTCAGCCTAACTCTGACCCGTGGCAGCACTTTAACTCAGAACCTGTTCTCTACTATTTAGCTTTTGTTTCTTCTCAGCACAGTCTCTGAACCACATGCTGCTGTGTGCGGCCTGGCAATGATGTGCAGAGCTGAGATCGCCATTTTGCACATGGGAGGGCTCGAAGATGTTTAGGATTCGATAACTTCTCCACTCACCTTCCTCAGAAGAAAACAGCTAAGCCACCATTGCAGACCTGGCTGAGACCACTGTTTTTTCCCCTTTCTGATTCCGCATTGCTATAGCAGCAAGAGAGCCAAACCCCAGAGACTGGCAGCATCTGGCCTGGAGAAGACCCAGAGACTGTCTGTTGATGAGTGAGTGAGTGAATGAATGAAGGGATGAATGAGTGAGTAGGATGAGACATAGAGGAGTGTCCAAGAAACAGGACTCCAAACATCCTTTGACCATTGGAGCTTGGGGGAGCTGTGAACCTGAGAGACAGTTTGTTGCAAGGAAGGGGACTTTGTGTTCACAGGACTTTTGCGGGGAGATGGAAAATGCAGGCAGCCAAGGAGAGCTTAGCAGGGGGAGGGTAAGCACATAGGCTTTGGATACAGAAGGATCTGGGTTGGGATCCAGCTTTTCCATTCACTAATTGTGTAGCTTTTGATAAGTCTGCCAAGCTTCAGCTGCAAAGCAAGGACCTAGGTCACAGGGCTGGATTAAATGGAACAGTGCAAGTTAGACATGCTTATGGGGTACTTGGTACATCGTGAATGCCAACATGGTCACTGTCTTTGGAACACGTTCAGTGGCACGAGCATCTAATGGAGCAGGATACCTGGAGACAGAGAGCAGAGGCAGGAAGTGTCTATTCTCCTTTTCCTTCCTGTGGACCAGCTCAGGAAACTATAGGGCAGTTAGATATGTCTGTCCCGAAGCTTCCTTTGGAGGTGCTTCCAAAAAGTGATGGAGGCTGGCGCTAACTGTAAAGATCTCACAGCCCTTTTGCAGTTCAGTGGCGCCAAGGACCCCTGGATGGCAGCAGGGACTATCTGGGAGGGATGCCCCCACCAAACTGGCACTCACTGGCACCTCATGAGCTGCCATCTTGCAGTTTCACTTTGCTCTGTTTGTAGTGGTGGGGATCAGGCCCAGAGACTTACTCCTCCTTGGCTAACACTCTACCACTCAGTTACACTGCGGTCACCATCTTTCAGGTTGGGTGAAATGTACTAAGCTTTGAGCTAGGCCACAGCAGGATCAGCATCTTCCTGCCTTCAGGACCTTCTGAGTAAACGCCTGCCACTCATCCATGCTTAACACAGGAACTTGGAACGGGCAGCTCCAGACTCTCCTAAGAAGCATCTAATGGTGTCTGGGTCTTGCCCTCTGGGAGTCCAACAGAATTCCCCTGGGGTATGACAGCCTGTGCTATTTCTGGGTCTCTAATCTCTCTCTCTCTCTCCCTCCTCCTCTATTTTTCTCTTCCTCCCCCTCTCCTTTCCAGTACAGGGGCCTTGGGCATATTTGGCAAGTGCTTTACGATTGAACTATACCCCTAGGCCCTCTTTTTTGCTTTAAAAAAATTTTTTTTGAAACAGAATTTCATATATCTCATATATCTGGCCTTGAATTTACTGTGCTGTGGAAGACGGCCTTGAACTTCTGGATCCTCTTGTCTCCACCTTCTGAGTCCTAGGATTTACAAGTTTGCATCACCATGGCCAATTTATGTGGTGCTGTGACCAAACCCATGGCTTTATATGCACTAAACCCGTACTCTACCAAATGAGCCGAATTCCTCAGCCCCTGTCTTTTTTTAAAAGATTTATTTATTCACGCATTTTATGTATATGAGTGCTCTGTCTTCATGCACACCAGTAGAAGGAATCTGATCTCATTGCAGATGGTTGTGAGCCACCACGTGTTTGCTGGGAATTGAACTCAGGGCCTCTGGAAGAGCAGTCAAGCGTTCTTAACTGCCTCCCTAGAGCTCTCATCTTTTTATACTTTATTTTGACACAAGATCTCACTAAGGTGCTGGGACTAGCTTTGAACCCCGCCCCCCCCCCCCCAGCTCAGTGCGGCTTCGATCTTGAAAGCGTCTCTTGCCTCAGTTTACCAAGTAGCTGAGATTGTGAGTCTGTGTCCTTTCTTTTCTTGGGAGGAATTCTTGGGAAGGAATCAAATAAAGTTGGAAATTTAGGTGTGGTTATTCACACACAGCAGGAGATCCAGGTTCGGAGACCCAGACCTTTGTCCTGACCTTCTTTCTTCATTTGTGGCAAGAACAGTTCCCGCCTCCCGTTTTAGGAGAACTGCATCTAGGGAGGCTGGGAGTGCCTTCTTCCTTTGAATTTCTCCAGCTCACACAGGGTGAGGAAGCAAAAGGCTCCAAGGAAGCTCTCCGTCTGAGCCTTCCTGTCCTTCTCTGTCTCCAGTGCCGTGGCTCTGTCTCCAAAGGCTGGACCCAGCTGTTTGCCTGACTCTCTGCATCTGTCTGCAGCTTTCTCATTCTGCCTCTGTCGTGTCCCTTGAAAAATCAGAGGAACGGGGAAAGAATTGTCCTCAGAACCCTTTGAAGGAAGGACTGCAACCTCTCCTGTTCTCCTTTTCCTATCCCCTCCCACCCTAAGTGAAAGGACCCCCCTAGAACTTCCCTGGAACTTTCTCCAACTGCCTTCCCAACAGCCAACTGTCCGGTGCGTCTTCTGGAAACATTCTCTAAGACTTTCAGCCCCACCAGAGCAAACATTGTGAGGGCACCCGGGACAGACTTCAGACCTCTGCCAGCTTCAACACAGATCGAAATCCCCGAAGTGAGGGTGGAGGCAATCTAGTAGCTAATGCCCCTAAGCCAGGTAAGCGAAAACAGCACTTTCGACTCCTGGTGTGCGGTAGGGGCTTTCCATAAGCCAGAGGGAAAAAGAGGAGAGGCTGAGACACAGAAATCTGGCCTAGAGAGGTGATAGAAATTAGTGTTAAGGATAGCATTTTCTAACTCTCTAATTTCAGGTGATTTGAATACATCATTTATAGTGTTTCTGTGTTTGTCTCTGAGCGTAAATACTTCTCTAACCCTCTTTAGAAAGAACATTGGAATATTTTTTCACTGCTGGGGCTCAGAGCTAGGCAAAGAGCATAAGGGACCATAGCAAGCTTCAATTCTGACAGTCTTAGCACGTGTCCTTCCTTAGAAAAATTTGATTTTAATTTACGTGTCTCTGTGTGTGTGCCACATGTGTGCAGGTATCCATGGAGGCCAGAAGAGGGCATTGGATCCCCCATGCAGTTGTGGGTGCTAGGAACCAAATGGCCACCTTCGGCAAGGGTAGCAAGCACTCTTAACTGCTGAGCCGTCTCTCTCCAGTTTCGTATTTCCTTCTTTGTGGCATTCTCATTCCTTTTGTGAAATAGGAAAAAACAAACAGCGGCGGTGATGGCGCACGCCTTTAATCCCAGCACTTGGGAGGCAGAGGCAGGAGGATCTCTGGGAGTTTGAGGCCAGCCTGGGCTACAGAGTGAGTTCCAGGACAGGCTCCAAAGCTACACAGAGGGACCCTGTCTCGGAAAAAAAAAAACAAAAACAAACAAACAAACAAAACAGCAACAAAACCCCACCATTTCCTCCCATCCTCAGAAGTATAGGGACCCAGACACTGGATTTGTCCCTGGAAGGAGAAAGTGAGGTTCAACTTTGGTGAAGTCCACTTCGTCTTTTTTGCTTCGGATCCTTGTGTTTTTGATTAAAAAAAAAAATGTCATTGACAAATCCATGACACTTTAATAACAGTTTCCCTCCTGTGTTTTCTTATAAGAGTTCTGTACTTTTTGTTCTTAGATTTAAAACTGTGACCCAGTTTTTATGTATGATATATTCTTGGGCATGTGACTCTCTGGTCACATGTTTCTAGCTAACAACATCATGTGTTGAGATGGTGGTCTCTGTTTTATGTTCTTAGTATCTTTATTGGAAGTCATTAGACCCCAATACATACAAAGGGTTATTTCTGAACTTCTTATGTAGACAAAGCTAGCCTTGAACTCACAGAGATCTATAGTATACTTTCTCTTGGGCCACCAACCAGCTCCCAAATCATGGCATGGAGACTTACTATTAGCTATGAATGCTTGACCTTATCTTAGCTTTTATTTTAATCTGTTTCTCTTTATATTTTGCCTCAGGGCTTTTTAGCCTTTCTTTCTGTATGTCCTAATTTCCTGCTTCTCGTGTCTGGCTGGCTGATGGCTGCCTGGCTTCTGGCCCCGGGCATGTCCCTCTCTTTCTCCCTTTCTCCTCTCTTCTCCTCTCCTCCCCTCTCCTCTCCTCTTCTCTCACCTCCCCTCTTCTTCCCTCCCCTCCCCTTCCCTTCCTTTCCCTTCTCCTCTTTTCTCCTCTCCTCGCTCTCTCCTAGATTTCTCCTCTTTCTTATTCTATCTTCCAGCCTTGTCTGTCCTTTCTCTGCCTCACTATTGGCTGCTCAGCTTTTCATTAGACCAATCATGTGCCTTAGGCAGGCAATGTAAAACAGCAACACATCTTTACATCATTAAACAAATGCAGCAAAAACAAACGTAATAGACCTTTACACAGTTAAAATAATATTGTAGCATAAACAAATGCAGCACATCTTTGCCTAGTTAAAGTAATATTCCACAACATTTCCCCCCTTTTGTCTAAATAAAAAGGAAGGATTTAACTTTAACAGAGATCTACCTGTCTCTGCCTCCTATAAGCTATGATTAAAGGTGCATCCCACCACAAACCAGCCCGAATTTTTCTTTTTTTGATGTAAGCATTCCCTGTTTCTTTTTTAAACAATTATTTATGTGATTGTGTGTGTGTGTGTGTGTGTGTGTGTGTATTCCAGATGCCATATAGGACATCAGATATCCTGGAGCTAGAATTACAGGCAGTTGTGAGCTGCCTAACATTTTGGAAGACCAGTATGTGTTCTTCTTAACCATGGTGCCCTCTTTCCAGCTCCATTCACTGTTTTTTTTTTCTTTTCTTTCTCTCTCTCTTTTTTTTGAGACAGGGTTTCTCTGTGTAGCCCTAGCTGTCCTGGAATTCACTCTATAAACCAGGATGGTCTCAGACTCACAGAGATCCACCTCTGGGATTAAAGGCGTGCGCCACTATTACCCAACCATTCACTTTTTCTTACTTTTTTTTTTTTTACAGTGATCTGAGAGCATGACCAGCTTTCTCTGTATCCAGTCTGCCTCTGTATAGTGTGTTTCATTTTCATTTCTCTCTGGTTGTTTTCTGATCTCCCTTATGATCTCTTTGTCTGTTTACTGGTGTGCTGTTGATGGACTGGGGATGTCCTTTGGAGATAGACGACTTGCCTAGCAGGCATGAGACCCTGGGTTTGATCTCCAGCATCATCAAAAATGTGTGTTATTTCATTTCAACCTGTTTGTAATTTTTCCAACATTTCTTCAGGCTTGCAGCAAAGGCCTTTACCCACTGAGTCCTTTCAGGAGACTATTGAAGTCTCCTACTATGATCATGTTATTTTCTAGTTTTACTCTATGGAATTCAAAATACATGCTGTATAGTTTCCACATTTTGTATCCATTAAGAATTGCTTTTGTGGCCGGGCGGTGGTGGCGGCACGCCTTTAATCCCAGCACTCGGGAGGCAGAGCCAGGCGGATCTCTGTGAGTTCGAGGCCAGCCTGGGCTACCAAATGAGTTCCAGGAAAGGCACAAAGCTACACAGAGAAACCCTGTCTCGAAAGACCAAAAAAAAAAAAAAAAATTGCTTTTGTGGCCTAACACAGTATGTGGGAGAATATTCCCTGTGTTTAGTTTGGGAACATGTTCATTATCCTGTTGTTATGTGAGCTGTTACGTTTATCTTAATACATTCAGTTGGTTTACAGTATTGTTCAGGTCCTCTATTTCTTTATTGAAATGGCTCAATAGGTAAAGACACTTGGTGCCAAGCCAAACCTGATCAGAGTTCAATTCCCAGGACCCAGGAGGTAAAAGAAAACTCCCATAAATTGTCCTTTGATCTTTACATGTATACCATGGTCTGTGAATTCCCCACAATGAGTAAATGCAATAAAAAAAACTTGAAAGTATACTATTAAGGTCTCTGTTATCATCAAGTTATCCATTTCTCTATTTAATTCTGTCAATGTTTGCAAATTCCATATACTTTGGATTATTGATGCTTTGGATTATTTGTTATATCTTTTTGTATTAGTCTGTTTTCTGCTGATAAAATAAAATAGGATAGCTTCTATATAAAGAAATGGGACTCATTTAGATTATAGTTTTGTGGGTACAAGAGCGTGGTGCCAATATCTGCCTGGCTTTGTTAGAGAACTTTTTGGCTGCCTCATGTGGTATGTGGCATCAAAATGGCAGAGCCAATGTAAGAGTTAGAGATCATATGAGGCAAAAAGCCAGAGAGTTGCCTCTCAGACTTATTTCTTTATAATAGTTCTCTTGTGAAAACTAACCCTGGTCACTAACTCCTTCCAAGGATGGGGCCCTTAATCACTAAAACACTTCTCATCGTCTCTACCTCCTTTGCTTCCTTGTTTTGTTTTTGTTTTTCTTGTTGTTTGAGTGTTTCTTGAGACAGTATCCCTTTATGGAACCTAGGCAGGTTTATAACTCACCTTTATGGCCCAGGCGATCCTCCTACCTCAACCTCCCCCCAGTACTGGGATTAATGGCAAGTGCTGCCACGCTAGACTACGCCTCCTAAAGGTTTTACATTTCTTTTTCTTTCTTTCTTTTTTCAGTTTTTTAGACTTTTATTATTTTATGTCTTTGCATCTGTGCACCATATGAGTGTTTGGTGTCCTAGAAGGTGGTGAGCTTCTGTGTGGATGCTGGGAATCGAAACTAGGTCTTTTGCAACAAATGCCCTTAAATCACTGAGCCTTCTCTCCAGCCCAGGTTCTAGATTTCTTAGTTTTCAACATAGTCACAACAGGAACAGAATTACCATCATCCACACATAGCCTGATACTAGCAATCTTCTTGGTGAATTGACTTTTTATGTGTATAGGTGTTTTGCCTGAGTGTGTGTCTGTATACTACATGCAAGCAGTTCCTATAGAGACCAGAAGAGGGTGTAACCTGTAACTGGAGCTGAAGACAGTTGTTAGCTGCCATGTGTGGGTGTTAAGAACTGAATCCCTGTCTTCTGCAAAAACAGCGTGTGCTCTTAACCACTGAGCCATCTCTCCATCTTATGGGTGGTGATGGTTGTTTGTTTTAAGATGTGGGCTCTCTGTGTATCTCTGACTGGCCTAGAACATGCTATATAGACCAGGATGACTTTGAACTTACAGAGATCCGCCTGCCTCTTTCAAGGTGTATAAAATCACACCACGTTTTCTTTATGCTAGGACCATGTTCTCTTTACTCTAACCTGTCAATATGTAACTCTTTCCTCTAAGTTTTGACTGGAAGATTGAGCAATTTTTATAACATAATTTTTTATTGATTCTTTGGGAATTTCACATTATGCACCCCAGTTCAATTCATTTTCCAGTCCATCCATGTTCATCTTCTACCTTTGTATCCTTCCTCTCCAAAGAAGGAGAAGGAGGAGAAGAAGAATTCACTTTATTCCTCTGTCTTCCCATCACATATTTCTTTGTCTTAATGGCACTAGGAGCTGCAGTGTGTCACATAGTATATATACCCTTTCGCTCAAACAGCTTTACTTGCAAGTGTTCAATGCAATGAGTTGTTGGTCTGATTCAAGGCCTCTGGCTTTACTATACCATCAGTACTGGACCCTCACTGAAACTCCTCTTGGATATCCTGCTGTTGCCCTGTGTCATGGAGATCCTGCAGTTATGCATGTTTCTGTAGGACCCATTCCTTCATGCACTCCAGCAGCTCATAGATGGGGTAGGTGTTGGGATGGGTCAACTCAAAACCCTGGATGTGGGCCTGGGTGGTAGCTGAGTTGGTCAGACTGGGCCTCCACGGGGACCCCAATGTTGTGGAATATTGTTTTAAAATGTGTTACAGGCTGGAGAGATGGCTCAGAGGTTAAGAACACCAGCTGCTCTTCCAGGGGCCCTGAGTTCAATTCCCAGCAACCACATGGTGGCCTATAACCATCTATAATGAGATCTGGGAGATCTGGTGCCCTCTTCTTACTGTAGGCATGTATGCAGGCAGAATACTGTATATATAATAAATAAATAAATCTTTTTTAAAAAGGTGTGTTACATCCATTTATGCTGTGGAATATTTGCATAATGTTGCATAAATTTATATAATATTGCATAAATGACACAAAGATGTGTTGCATTCTTTTATGTTGCATTTGTTTAACTCTGTGAAGCTGTGTTACTTTGCCTGCCTAAAACGTCTGATTGGTCTAACAAAGAGCTGAATGGCCAATAGTGAGGCAGGAGAAAGGATAGGTGGGGCTGCCAGGCAGAGAGAATAAATAGAAGAGAGAGACAAAGGAGCAAAGAAAAGAGAAGGAGAAGATGATGCCAGGGGCCAGCCACACAGCCACAGAATAAGAAAGAAAGAAAGAAAAAAGGAAAGAAAGAAGAAAGAAAGAAAGAAAGAAAGAAAGAAAGAAAGAAAGAAAGAAAGAAAAAGAAAGGTATATAGAATAGGAAAAGGCAAAATCCCAGAGGCAAAAGGTAGACAGAATAATTTAAGAAAAGCTGACTAGAAATATGCCAAGCTAAGGCCGGGCATTCAAAAGTAAGAATAAATCTCCATGTATTAATTTGGGAACTGGGTGGTGAACCTCCCAAAAAGTTAAAAAAAAAAACAAAACCCAACAACACCCACTCTCAAGACAAGGGGCAGGGTCAGTTCTCCCTCACCCAAAATGCCATGGCTGCCAGGCAGGGGCAGAGGCAGTTCTCCCTCACCCAAAATGCCATGGCTGCCAGGCAGGGGCAGAGGCAGCTCTCCTGCACCCCTGCTGTAGGGTCAGTTCTCCTGAGCCCATGCCACTCTCCTGCTGCAGCTGCAGTTGACGGACAGGGCCAGCTCTCTTATGCCCAGGCCACCGGGCAAGCTCTCCTGAGCCCACAAATTGGGCAATTTAAATCTAAAGTAGTCACTGATAGTCAATGACTTGTTTTGCCATTAAAAAAAAATTATTTTTAGTTCCCCCCACCCCATTTCCACCCTTCCATGCGATCAGCATTTGATTAACTTCTAATCTCCTTTTGTGTATATTGTACAGGTGTACTTCGTGGTTATCATGCGGGTTACATAAGACCTCACAAAATTATCACCATCCAATTTGAGCAGATGCAACATAACCTCAATTACTTATATAAACATGTTCTTATGGTGCTCTATGTTGTCCTCCGTTTCTGTGTTATTGAAGTCACAATTTATATCTTTAGGTACTGTTTACCTACTAAAGACAGATGTATGGTTCTTTGTATTTATTGTTTTCAAATCTATATTTTAAAAGGGGAGTTACACACTAACCTGAAAACAGCAAGCTTTTGTTTTTGTTCATTATTCGCCTCTAATGGAGATCTTCACATCTATCCTTCATCTGCTCTCACCTTCTTTTTCATTTCCACCTAAACATTTGGCTCATCGTCTCTTGCAGTATAGCTCTGCTGATCATGAATTCCCTCCTCATCTGTTCACTTAGCTTCATTGCTGATTTCTTCCTCCCATTTGGAGGATAGTCTTACTAGGTATAGAATTTTTGGTTGACTCTTGGTTTGTTTGTTGCTCATTTTAGCACTTGAAATACATTTCCCCATTTCTGCTGGACTCCTGGATTCCTCGTTGAGGAGTCGGCTGCTAATGATAATGGAGGATTCTCTACAGAACAAATTATATATTTTCCTGCTTCTTTCAAGACTTTTTTTTTTCCCCCTTTGGTTTTCAGTAGTTCAAACACGTGTCTCGGTGTAGGCCTATTTGAGTTCATCTGGAGTGGGTGATGATGCCGTTTCTATTTCAGAAGTTTGACATGAGGATTGAGTGATTGAAGTGTCTGGCTCACCAGAGTTGTGAGCTCTCCCCCATCGCCAGGCTGTTGTTCCCTGCCTGGGCTAGGGACTTGATCTGAGCCCAGGGATGAGATCACAAGAAACCAGATTACATGTATGGACCTGAGTGTGGCTTTCTCAACTCTTCTTAGACAGATGTGCCTGAATAGCTTCCTTTCCAAAGCCTGCCATCCCCAGAAGCCCCTCCTATGGTGTATTTCCATCTGTCATCTCTGTTCCAGGTATCTGTGGGTCCAAAGACCCTGCTGTGTCTCTCCTCAGTTGAGACTTGAGTTGGATAAAAGTCTTGTGGGCTACCCCTAGATTGTTAAAGATAGTAAAGTTTATTTTGCCCTGTCCACTTTGAGAAAGGGAACCAGGAGTTCAGCCACCGTCTTCCCCAGGCAAATGCCATGCTCTGGTTCTGGATGAACTATAAGCTTTGTGAGCACAAGCACAGCAATTAGTCCATATGCCACAGCCTGGCACTAGGTAGAGGAATGAATGGATGGGTGGATAGATAGACAGACAGACAGATGGACAGACGGACAGATGGATGGATGAATGGATGGATCTGAGAAGTGGTTAGCTTACCCCAAATGAGCACTTCCTGCACGACTCCCTCCCCTTCCAATGCTTGACTCTTCTTTTCTTCTCTCAGTGGTGTTGACAGTAAGATCTTAGGATGGAGAGTCGTGCATGCTTGGCATGCTTCAGAGTGTGAGACTGAAAAATATGTTTAATTTGTAGAACCGAAAGGAAGGATTTCCTGCTAGAGTTTGGGGTCCTGGAAGCAGAAAAGAGTTCTACTCAGAATCAAGAGACACAACTCCAATCTCATTTTCCTAAGTGAGGGTCTTTCGACTTGTTCTAGTGATGGGGAGTGATGTGGCTTAGTGAAGAAGAGCAACCCCCCCAGTGGCTTGGCAGTCACTGGAGCAGAAGCCAGGGGTCCAAAGTCCCCAGTCTCTAGGATCAACAGGGTGGATCACACCTATCCAGCCTCTGCTGCAAGTTCTAATCAGAATCCCCTCCCTCAAGCCTAGCTGAAGGGCTACTTCAAGGGAGAGCAATGTTTCATACCAGGAACACCGTTCCCACCTCCCCCGAGTCCCCACTTCCCCCATCTCGCATCCCTCCCACTCCTACCTCCCACCTCCCTCAGATTGGGACAGACTCTTCCTGCCCACCTTCAAGCTCTACCCTGTTTTTCTTGCAGTTGCCTGGGAATACGGCAATGAAGCTGGGCGCAGCGGCCTTGTGCCTGTGCCTCCTTGCAGCAGCAGTATGGCTGGGCCTCTCAATGACAACATCGGAGTCATCTGGAGGAGGGCCTGGAGGAGGTGGAGGAGCGCCTGGAGGAGGTGGAGGAGGAGGAAGAAAAAAATGTTCTCCTACACCCTTGCCGAAAGCAGACGTCTCACTGTGCCGGTAAACAGAGCAGGCAGAGTGGGAGGGGGCGGCCACCTGGAGTGGGCATCCAGAACTCAGTGGCACCATGTCTTAGCCAGCTTTTGCGAGAGCAAGCATACAGCCTGGAGACCACCTTGACAGAGGGTGATGGGGTCTAGGGTGTGCTGAGGAGAAGACCCCGTAGATAAAGCTAGTCATCAAGATCCACCCAGAAAGCCCCCTCCCTGAGGTTTCCAACAAAGTGGCCTTTTAATGAAAAGAAGCCGTGCTCATCATCAGAGACGGATTTTTTTTTTTCTTTTTTTCATTTTTTTTAAAGCAGTACGCCCGTGTGTGTTTTGCCAGGGAGTGAGCACGGTCCCAGCTGGAGCCCAGCTACCTTCATTCCTTCCAAGGCCACAGGTGCTCCTCACTCTGGGTCGCCACCCGCTGCAGACCCTGGAGTTCTGCACTCGCCTCACAGCCCGTAGATTGGAAATGTGAGTCTTCATTTCTCCAGACTCCTGAGCCGCCCTGAGGTTTCCCTTTCCTTTGCCGCTTTTCGGCCATTCTCTCTGCCCGTTGGTAGCTGAGGAGACTTGCCACACCCTAAAATCACCCGAGAAACCCGAATTGAGGACTTGCCTCCATCAGACTGGCCTACGGGCATTTCCTTGTCTAGTGATTGACGTGGGAGGACCCAGCCCACTGTGAATAGTGCGGCCTCTAGGCAGGTGGTCCTGGGTCCTATAAGAAAGTGATGGGCTGGAGAGATGGCTCAGAGGTTAAGAACACTGGCTGTTCTTCCAGAGGTCTTGAGTTCAATTCCCAGCAACCACATGGTGGCTCACAACCATCTATAATGAGATCTGGTGCCCTCTTCTGGCCTGCAGGCAGACATGCAGACAGAACACTGTATACATAATAAATAAATCTTAAAATAATAATAATAATAATAAAAAGAAAGCAAAGTGAGAAGGCCATGGAAACCAGCCAGGAAGCAGTGTTCCTCTGTGGTCTTTGCCTCTAGGTTCCTGCCATGGCTTCCCCAACGATGGGCTGTCAAGTGTATCATGAAATAAACCCTTTCTTCTCCCAAGTTGGTTTGGTCCCTGATTTACCACAGCAACGGAAGAAAAACTAGGAAAGAAAACAGAACCACCCGCTAGGGACCAACTGTTCAAACACATGAGCCTATGGGGGACATTTCTATCCAAGCCTCAAGACCTTTGTAAGAGGTGGCCTTGGAAATGAAGACATGGCATGGACATGTCAGCCCCGAAGACAGAGCAATCCCTTCTGTGCTGGATCTTTCCTAAGGAGACCTGCTTAGCTCGGCCTCTAGCCTTGAGGGTGGTGCCTGCTCCTCTGTGGAGTCTGGCAGGGAATTCTGGGATGTTGAACTTAGTACTTAGTACTTAGAGGCATGAATCCATGAAGGAGAAATGTTACTTCTGTTTCAAGTGAAGATAAATTATCATTAAGCATGATTTTCAAGGCAAGGCCTTACCTACATCTGGCAGAACCTAGGCTCAGTCTCAGAACTGGAACAACTATGGTGATCCATCTGACTTTGTTTGGTACCCTCCATGGTTGCAGCAAATGTGCATGGATAGTCCTGTAAACCTTCCCGACGATGGGGAGCATCTCCCAAAGCCATGCTGAAGGTCTCAGCCTTTCAGAGCACCCCCTTACCTCCAGGCCTAGGGCTCTTCTTTAACTTCAGCCCATTTCCCCTCATTTTTGCTTAGGGAACTGCATAAGACAACTACAAGTTCTTTCTTACTAAAGGAAAACACTCTTAGGTGTATGTAAGTTTAGAAACACCTTGCCCCCTGCCCATGCTTCTTGGCATATCTTTCTATGTCAAGCAACCTGCTGTCTTTCATATACTGGGCTGGCAATGCCCTATGGGTAAGATGGGTGGGCAACAAGAACACAGAACCTGATCCCCTGGCAGGTCCTGTCAAGCAGTTTCCATGGCTCCGAGCCGAGCCCATCCACCAAACAAAGCTGCTGACATCAATTGTTTAGCCCTTTCAGTTCCACTAGGATAAACGGGGAGAGACCTGCTATGGGGCAGCGAGGCCCCTCTGTTTTCACCTCCCTCTGACCCTCAGTTTTTCCCAAGTCCCTGCCACATGCGGACTGTTTCTCTTGTGTGAGAGCGTGTGAATAGACCCGAGGCAGAAGTAAGCCAACTAGTCTTTAGAATGTTGCTACAAATATACAGGAAAAAGAAACACGCCTTGAATCCCAGCACTCTGGAGGCAGACAGGTGAATCCCTGTGAGTTCCAGGCCAGCCTGGTCTACAGAGTGAGTTCCAGGACAGCCAAGGCTACACAGGGAAACCCTGTCTCAACAAACAAACACAAATGAATGAATGAATGAAAACCTATCGAGAGCTGCTAGTAGCAAAAGTCCATGGAGTATACAGCAATGACAACCAGAGTTCAGAAGGTCAACCTATCAGAACTAAGGGTTCTGTTTAGAAGAAACCATCATGCAAGGCGTTATGGAATTACTGCCTTTTGAATGTACTTGCTGTTTCTTGTTGTAAACTTCTTGTGCAATAACAGTTATGATTCTTCCCATTTACTGTGCATCTCCATGTTATGTATGTGTACATGCAATCTCACGATTGCATCTCAATCTTGGGTAGAACTTTCCCTATACATTTGAGGTAATTGGATAACTTTCCCCAGCTGTGTTTATTTCTCATTAACATGTATCTGGCCAGGGCCATTCTCCAGACAAAAGTATTTCAGCAAAGATACCGTTTTCCAAGGACAAACGCAGAGAAATAAACATTAGCTCATCCCACCCACAGAGAGAGAAAAGAACCACTAACAATTAAATCCTCAACCCCTTACCTTCACCCCAGGTTATTTACACAAGACCCTAACTTAAGAGATTTACTGCTCACAGTCCTGGGATGAAGTTTTAGCCATTTGTTAGTTACTGAGTTAAGGCAGTTACTTCCCACTGACCCAAAGAGATTGCCCATATGGCCAGGCAAGTGATAGGTACCAAGCTTCTTTCTTGTGCAAATTAAGTTTTTATTCCTCCTCAGCCAGGTGCTATTCCTAGATTTTCTCCTCAGCAATTACTCTGAGTGAAAGTGCTTTTATTAACCAAATGCTACATGCTCTGACATGTAAGTTGCTTAGCCACCTAGCATACATCCCCCTCCCTATCAGAAAGCAGCTGCAGCCTGGACGAGCGGGAAAAGCATCGCCAAAGGCAGTTTATCAGTTTATTTTCTTGTGACTTATTGGCCCCTAACATTCTACCCAGCCATTTCTAGATTTTAGTTTGAGCACATGAATTCCCTAATTGATCTAAGCCTTTAGTTGACCCTACAAGAGAACTCCCCTTTAGTCACTCCCCTTTTGGGTTGTAATTAGAAGCTGACAACTTTTGCTTTATGTGTGGATCCTTACCACCTCTCTCTGTGACCCTGAAAACTTCAAGCCTCTCATTACTTTGCCAAAGAATTCCTGCTTGGGTATGTTTTTTTTTTTTTTTTTTTGTTTTTTGTTTTTTGTTTTGTTTTGTTTTGTTTTGTTTTGTTTTTTTTTTTTTGGTTTTTCGAGACAGGGTTTCTCTGTGTAGTTTTGCGCCTTTCCTGGGACTCACTTGGTAGCCCTGGCTGGCCTCGAACTCACAGAGATCCGCCTGGCTCTGCCTCCCGAGTGCTGGGATTAAAGGCATGCGCCACCACCGCCCGGCTTCTGCTTGGGTATGTATACTGGTTCTCTGAGAGCATTTAGAGAATGGATGGAGAAGAACAAAGATGAGGACGGAGATGGAAAGAAATAGGTAGAGATGAGAGAACAGCAGAAGGGACTGAGAGCAGGAGGGACCGAGAGGAGCTAAGTAAGAGAGCAGAAAAGAAACTGTGCAGATAGAATCGCCATAGAAGAATAAAGTGAATGGACTAACAAACTCAGTGTGCTTAGCCTCATTGAATATCCCTCAGATTAGTATCCTTAGGCACTTGTAGCATCTGTTCTGGACCCTGATAGAAATCTCCTCAAGGCAGACACTTGGGGGGAATTCATTAAAAACCCATTCCCTAAGATGTCTTCAAAAACTGCCCAAACCATGCCATCCAAAAAGAGTGCTGTCCACATGCAGAGAGTTAATAGAAACAAAGAACACTCCTGAAGTGTTGCTTTGGCCAACTCATACTAATTCTTCTGCCTTCTGGCACCACAGTGACCATGTCTAGATGGTGGGGGTGCCCACCCACCAAAGCACCCTATGTTTGGACCAAAGCAACCCATGGACTCAGCTGCCTTTGCCCAAAGCTGAACCTCGAGCTGCTGGAAGAATAGGGGACGAGGGGTTGGAAGGGCCATGTGGGGCTCACTAGGAGACTGCCCTGAGCCTCTTCTCAGCTCTACTCTGCAGGAATTCTCCTGAAGATACAGTCCTTAAATTACATTCTCCCTGGGTGTCTTCCAGGTATCACCCCAGCAGGGCATGGTGGACTGTTGTAGGTAGCCATTATCTATTTTGGGAATAGCTCAGCTGTATTGGGCTACTAGAAAAGGCTGGGGACCACAACACCTGCTTTTTGTGTAATAAGAATGTTCTGACAAGTTCAAGTGTAATGTCCTTATAGGCCAAATTCGATCTTTTTTTTTTTTTTTAACTGTACAGATGTGGCAGGGTTCACACCTGTGGATGCAACCAACCATGAATTGGAAACGTTTGGGTGGGAGGATTACCTCTGATCCAGGTGTGGTCACACATTTATAAACCAAGTACTCAGCAGGTTGAGATCTGAAGACAAGCCCAAGGGCAGCCTGTCTCAAAAAGAAAAAGAAAAAAGGCAGGGGCTATGGGAGTATAGCTCAATGGTAGAGTGCTTTCTTGGTATGCACAAGTCCCTGAGTACCACATACACACATAAACATATGCATGCATGCATGCATACATATACACATATATGTTCATAAACATGCATACATAAACAATATATACATAAACATACATACACATGTATACACATACATCGATATACATACATACGCAAATACACACATGTACACACACACACATTGCTTAAGTATTGGGCAAGTGCAGACTTTTGTCTTCATTTCCTGAAAGACACTACTGCACAGCAATTTTGCTTGTGTGTATCATAAACAATATAGAGATAACCTGACTACACAGAAATACGTGTGTGTGTTAATGCAGACATCATACCATTTTCTTTCATATCTGAGGGTGTCCATGGGTCAGGTGTCCTGGAACCAATCTCAGGGCACACCAAGGATGACTACATTGTTCCTGGGCCACTCACAGTGTGCCAGGCTTTGCTCCACCCGCTGACCAACGCTGTATCCCCACAGCAACCCCACGGAGCAGGCACTATCCCTGTCGCAGACAAGAAGACCTAGGACAGTGACATCAGGCAGCTCTTGGGTCACACAGCTAGTTAGTGGCGGGTTTAGAATTTAATCCCATTTAATTCTGCATGCCCAGTGGTGCTAGACTATAGCCTTGTGAGCCCCAGGACTGCCTGGAAACCCTGGCCTGAAGTGGCTGCCGTTTTCTTTCCATAGGGACCTTGAAGTTTCCTACCCAGAGTTGGGGAACATCAGCTGCCAAGTTGTTCCCAAGTGCAACATGTACAGACGGAAGATCACAAATTGGCCCCAGCCGAAAGTCAAGTATCCCGCCGCCTTGGATGTGAGTGAATTGGGTTGGCTGCGGGAGAGAGGTCCTGGCTTGCCTTTGGCTCACTGTTCTTGGGACCTTGGAGCCCCATGCAGAGGCCCCGGGGCCAGGCTTGCAGGAGGCAGGCAGCTATTGCCTAGAGCAGTGCTTCTCAACCTTCCTAACGCTGCAGCCCTTTAATACAGTTCCTCATGGTGTGGTGACGACACCCCCCCCCCCCGCAAGCCATAAAATTATTTTCACTGCTGCTTCATAACGGTAATTTTGCTACTGTTGTGCATCATAATGTAAATATCTGATATGCAGATGGTCTTAGGCGACCCCTGTGAAAGGGTCATTTGACACCCCCCCCAAAGGGGTCGTGACCCACAGGTGGAGAATGACGGACTTAAAGGTTGTGTGGAAACTAATACATCCCTGTAGGATGGGACCTTTGGAGGCGCTGTTAACTTCATTAGTTCATTAATCCCAAGAGTCTCCCACTGTGTGTTGCTATTGCAGCAGGGATCCACTAGAGGGAAGCGTCGACTGCCAAGCTCCTGGTCTCCCTCACGGGAGGAATAGGCGGCCAGTTAGAGTCTGGTTTCCTCGGGTGTCCTTGATTGTGCTGGGATGTGCACATATGACAGGGAAGTGAAGTTTGCTGTGTCAGCATGGAGATGAGGGTGGGATGGACAGAAAAGAGACTTAACGTGACCAAGGAGAATCAAGATTCCGGAAGGAAGAAGGCTTGGTGGAAGGAGAGGACAGAAAGAAAAAAAGGGGTGTGTACTTGTGTAGACCTGATGCTTTCTGAAAATGTAGCAGACCGGTGAGCAGGTAAAGCCAGGCTACCGTGAAGCTTGTACCAAGTGTCGCTTCATGCGTTTATACCGTCGGTCCACTCGGTTCTCTCATTAAGTCTGGGGACGAGGCATTTGCTTTCGTAAAGGGGTTAGTGGTAAGTCCCAGGATCCTGACTGGATTACGTGTTTGTCCCCAAACCAAACAGTGGCTCCGGTTCTCTACACGAAGGGCTTTGGGGGGGGCAGGTAGCAAGGGCTGTTCTGATGGATGTCAGGATCTAGCCGGTGCTAACCTGGGCTGCGGCAGTGCCAAGCTCAGCACATAGGTCTGTGCAATGTCCGACTCTAGAACCCTTGGGCTCCAGCAGTCAATCATTACCAAGGGATCTGAGGGGGACTTGGGGGCGGGTGCTGAAGGCAAGTTGCTCTGGTGAAAATGGAAAGGGGTGGGAAGGACCGTAGGGATCGTCCTTAAAGACGGTGGTGACTGTAGTGTCCTTAAAGAGCTCAAAGGAGGAGACAGCCATAGAGAGAGAGTGACAGGTAGTGCTGGAGAGGAAGTAGGTGTCATACTGGAACAGGGTACCTCAAAAGCCAGGCAGGGGTGGGAAGGACTTGAGTCTTCAGATAGAGGAGGAAGGCATTTCCTCAGAGTCCCCAGGGTTGATGGAAGAAGGCAAGCGTTGGCATGCGGCTCAGCGGAAACAGCACCTCGTTTCCAAAGTGGCTGAATTTAAGTCATCAAAGTGACAACTATCAGGGGACTTGGCCAGGGAGATCCCACCCCCACCCTGCCAAGCAAGCTCTGAGGCCTGGGAAAGAGTGCCTCAGGCACGGGGCAGGCCTCTGTGCCCCCATGGAGGTCCCTAGACCTTTGCACAGGCTTCCCCCATCTTTGGGCCTTGCTTCCTCCTCCAGGAAGCCTTCCCTGACTGCTGGCTCTGAACCTCACTTCTATCCTTGCTGATAATGTCTTTCTCCAAGCTCTTTAAATACCCCCTGCCTTCTAACCAGAGCATTGGGCTCTTTCTCTTGCTCAACCTTATCTCATACCACAGCAATCGCCTTGAAAAACACTTGGTTCACCTACAGTCCCTGGTGGCATGGCAGATCCTGTGCTGGCTGACTGGGTAAGAGGGAGTGAATGAAGAAGTGATGGATGGATGGGTGGATCAATGAGTGATGGATAGGTGAATGGATAGATGAGTGGATGGATAAATAGATGGGTGGACATACAAGCGTATGGATGGATGTTCAGATGGACAGATAGATGATGAGTAGTTGGATGGATGGGCACGTGGATGGATGAACATGTGGACGGATGGATGTGCAGATGAATGGATAGGTGAATGAATGGGTGGGTAGATGGGTGAATGAATGAATGGCTGGCAGGTATAAAAGCATTCCGTGGTGTATAAGCTATGAATGGTAAGCCCTACTGCTTGCCAGTTAAGCTGTTTGGAGTCCTGGGCATTGTTGAGACCAGGGGCTCAGGAAAAGATTCTCTTCCCAGGTGGAGCTAGCTAAGAATGGGAAGGGAGCACAGGAAGGGGCATGGAGAAGGTCAGGGGTCCTCAAAGGGCAAAGGAATTCAGGAAGCAGGATGCCTCCCTGTGATCTGTGGCAGCAGAGAGCCGAGGGCCAAGAGCAAGTTGGTTAGTGGATGCTTTTCTCTCCCCGTGTTCTCTCCCCTGGTGTTCCTTCTGACAAACATCAAGTGGCCAACATTTTAAAATGCATCTCGTTCTCCAGTCAAGGAAAACTGAAAAGCCCTGAGAAGCATCTTGACTAAAGCTTATTCTTCACCTTAAATCTAAGCAGCTGGAATCCTTTCGAAAGGAACAAATTGCCCTTAAGTGGGGAGTATGTGCCGCATTAGAGCACCAGAACAAAAGCCACAGTGCTCTGTCCTGCTGTCCCTTAGGCTGCCAATCAGGAGTCTGAAAGCAAGTGACCCTGAATGTTCTCCAGAGCTGAGCAGGCACATCCGCCTGCCAACTGTGTCTGCAGCAGCATGGCTGTGTGGCCGTCCCCTAAGGACTACCTCCTTGCCCACATTGTGGAGATGAATTTCTCAAGGGCTAGCAATCTGGAGACAGGCACAAGGCACGGGCAGCCACAGACGGCCTATAGGAGGGCTCAGATCCACAGGCCTACCCCAGCCTTCTCTTTCCACACAGAGTAGGAGTATGAGGCCTGCTATAGTCACAAAATAGTTCACTGGGGAATGACACAGGGCTTCCGAAACCCTGGATAATTCTGGGCAGGGTGGCTCCTGGTGGAAGGGACAGATTTACGGGGCCTGGAAGCAGGCCTTCCAAGCAGGTGGGGAGTATACATGCATACAGGGACTGCTGCCTGTAGGCATTTGCTCAAGGGTCTGGGACCACACAACGATCCACATGCTGTGTGCTCAGCACCATGTAAGTGCTATCGATTTAAAGATAGAAGACGCCATCGCTTCCAGAATAAGTGGAGGAGGCAGACTGGTAGCCCCAAAACAGAGGGATATAGAGTACCTGTGGGCCTTGACTAGTGAGGGACAGACAGCAGCTGGAATGGCCATGTGGAAAAGTGAGGCATGGGATGCAGCAGGGTCCTGATGTGGAGCCAGGATTTTGTCTTGAAGGCACGCTCTAGTGTTTAGGCTGAGGACTGTGAGCAACTTCGGAAGGGCAAGGTCACTGTGGCAGCAGGCAGGGTGGGGGAGGGAGACTGAAGGCCTCCCATGGCAATGTAGTAAGAGATGTCAGGGCAGTGGTATTCATAGGGTGTTGTGTCTGTGGGGATATCAGGAGAAGGGTAGTGTGGGTGTAATCCTCAGGTTTCTGGGAGAGATGGGCAGGTGGGTTTGAGTGAGGTTGACTACCTGATTTATCATTCCAAACAGGATCTTTGGAGAATGGAGGCCGTATTGTTTATAATCGTGCCTGGATGTGGTCTCACTGGGCACAGTCTCAGCACACAGTAATGTACACTGATCCTGGGAATGTCACCTCTATCAACCAAGGGGCACAAAGGAAGCCTTAGCTCTCCAGGGACAGCCCCCGGAAGTAGCAGCTTCTGTTGTTCAGCATCTGAGGACCGTGTGTGCGGAACAGATCTGCAGACAAACACACAGCCTTGTCTGAGTGATGTCAGACAGAAAGACTGGACTGGACACCGGGAACAAGGTCTTTAGTGCCCGAGCCAGGTGAAGTTTGTAGACCAGTGGTTCTCAACCTTCCTAATGCTGTGACCCTTTAATACAGTTCCTCATGTTGTGGTGACCCCCAACCATACTTCTTTGCTACTTCACAACTGTAATTTTGCTACCGTTATGAATAGTAATGTAAATATCTGATATGCAGGACATCTGATATGTGAACCCCAATGGGGTCACAACCCACAGGTCGAGAACCACTGGTATAGAGGAAGCCTCTCATGGATGTGGCAAGCTTAATAGGTGCTGGCCAGAGGTGCCAGGTTAGACAGGTGCTGGAAAACACACGTTGGAACCGACCACGAGGGAGTCCTTGGTGGCCCTCGTGAGGGCAGGGAGAGAATGAGAAGTGGGTATTGTAGAGTAGGCTGGTTACTCATGTCAGTTGGCTGAGAGACAAAGACACCCAGGAGTATTTAAATCTGACAGGACAGAGCAGATAGGTAGAGCAATGCCACACTGGGGGAATAGAGAAGGCTTGGTTCTCTTGGAAACATTCGCATCGGAATAGATGGACAGTAGTGGGCAGTCAACAAAGAGACTTTCAGCTGACCCCCTATACCTTGGAACTGACTGGACCACGAGAGGCCGGAACTCCCAAAGGCCAGGAAGTAGAAGAGGGGGAGCTGCCAGCTCTGGGGTGAGGGCGCTGTGTACTGGAATCCCTCCAGCCGAGCCCCAACTCCAGGGCATAGAAATGATGTGGGAAGGATCCCGGAAATGAGGGAAGGCCTTTGGGCACAGAACACAAGGGATGCTCGTGCTGTTGGGCAGGACAAGAAAGGAAAAGGAAGTGAAGGAGAAGAAAGTGAGAGGCAGTAGCTGTGGGGAGGGGTTATGGTGTCCTTGTCCCCTGCCTTTCCCCAGATAAGAGAGGGAATCCTACCACCCTAGAACAGAGGTCTAAGAGCAGAAGATAAAGTGTGACAGGATGCGGGGACCACCAGCGGGAAGGCCACCAACACACTAAATGATGGTTTAGAGAAGAACTGATGAGATATTTTCTCACTACCTAACACCTAACCAGAGCTTCATAAACGGTACCAAGTTGTATTGGGTGTTATCCCAACAAGAGACTGGGGTGGATTGCAGTTTGTCTTCTGAAAGGTGAAAGGGAGGAGAAAGACAGCTTTTTGAGGCTGTGGGATGCCTGTGTGGTCGGAGGCAAGAGCTAGGAGCCCATGATGGTGAGACCACAGAAGTAAGGGTGCCGACAGGCAGAACTGAATCTGGGTAGGCAGATGGGAGCATCAGTCACAGATGGGGATGCATCTAGGAGACTCTGCTCATTCAGGTGTCACTGGCTTCTTAGCTCGAGTGGTCCAACCTGTCTGTGTCTCACTTCTGTTAGGCTACTACATGGTCATTTGGCTGGCGGCACTTCTGGACACAGCAGAGCCAAGTGGTGATGGGGGGGCCAAGAAATCCCCAAAGACGGCAGGTGGATTAAGTAGCCCTAGACAGCGGACAGGCCCATGCTCTTTCACATATATAATCTTGTCTCTAAAATCTACCCTGAGAACATCGCCTAGCGTTTCTGCTAGACTCGGGGTGCCGTTTACCCATTGATCCATGCATCTATCCATGGACCCATCATTCATTCACTCCACCCACGCATCCATCCACATCCCCGTTTATCCAACCATCGATTTATTGGAACTAATCTTGACGGAGGTTTGCTTTCTGCAACTCCCGCCAGACCAGACACTATTTCAGGATCAAGGGATGCAGACAGCACACCCCTGCCCTGCCCAGACATCTCAGGATAGTGAGGATGTTCGCCACTACTGTTTCATGCTCCCTAAACACTGAAAGTTGAATGGAAGCTAGAAAACCATCCACAGTGGATCTGGGAAAACAGTTCCCCATAAACCATGTGTAGTAGCACATACCTGTCCATCCCATGGAAACTCAAGGTCATCCTCAGCTACACACTGAGTTTGAGGCTAGCCTCAACAAATAAACATGTCTCCAAAACTAAATCAAAATAAACCACATGCTTAGTGACCCATGTCTTACTCCAGGGTGGCAACTTTGGTAAGCTCCTTGGTCTTGACCTTCGACACAGTTTTCTTTATTCCAGCCCCGCCCCCCTCCGCCCCCAACATCTTTCTTGTTGAACTCAGTGTTTTAGGGCTTGCAGAACTTCCAGCCAGACCCAAGTCTAACCCCAAGGGTCCCCAAAACGGCCACCCCAAGCACCAGCTGGTGCTTGCTCAGGAACACAGCATCTGATGTCTGATCTCAGCCCAGGCTCCCAGTCAAGGGTTGGGGAAGCATTTGCAGATGTTTTTCAGATCAAATAATGTCTCTTTGAACAGTTGTGTGGGCTGATGCATGGAAGCGCACATGGGACCTGAAAGGAGGTTTCAGGGGGTTTGCATCTGGCTGAGAAAAAACGGGCAGGAACATGTGTCAGCGTCTGGGACTCTTCACTGGCCGGGATCTGTTCGCAGTGGTCTGCTGAGTTTCAGCAAAGGCTTTATAGAGTCTCGAGCAGCTGCCCAGCCATTGTTGCAGCCATTTAGAGGGGTGAGCACACGCATCTCAACCGCAGCAGAGACTTGTTGCTTGCTCTCACTAGAGAAAGAAGGTGGTAGGTCCAAAGAGGAGTTTTGAGAAAGGTTTTGCAGATTTTTAAGAGCTACAGTGTGTTATTTGTTGTTCACACTTACACAGTTGGCGGTGAAGGGAGGCAGGAGCTGAGCAGGGACAGTGACAGGAGGAAGTGCTGTGTGGATGGTTGTCTGTTACCCTGACTTTAAAGGTTCCTCTTACTCTGCAGGGACCAGTGTGCCCCATCGCCCTGGGGAGATCGTTGTGCATCACGTCTGCCTGACCCTAATTACAGCCTTGGGGGCATCATAAGCAGGCTGACCGGGTCTCAGGGCCTCTGTTTCGAAAATGAGGAAGCACAGTTCCAGGGAAATGATTGAATGGACTTTAGATTTTAGATCAGTTTTAGATTTGTGGTAAAATGAAGCAGAAAACCAAGGGTCGGCCTGTCCCCCTGCTCCTGTGCACATAGCTGTCAATATCCATCTGTGTCCTCCAGAGCTGGTGGTGTACACGCCATAATTTCCTGGACTCCTAGTGACACACGCAGTCACTGTTACAGAGTAACCCAGACGAGTAAGCTCGCAGCCCTTAAGGACACTTTGTACCCTTCCTGTTTATCCCTCCTCCCGCCACCATGCCTGGCAACCACTGATCCTTTCACTGTTTCCAATTTGCCTTTTCCAGAGTGTTACATAGTTGGAATCATTTGGCACGTAACCTTTTCAGATTGGCAGAGCCTCTGCTGCCACCAGGAGTCCTAACTCCTGGTGACAGCAGTATCTTCCTCTCCAGAAAATGCCATCTATCTTTGCTCAAGCCAATGGCCAGCTAACTGCCCTGGGCTCAGCTTTTCTTCTGAGGATTGCTCTTCCTTTAAACCGACATTTCTACCAAGACTTTGATGTGACCAGAGGACCACCCACTTCTGCCCCTAGGGCAAACTTCAACGGCCTCCTTTTTGTTTTGTTTTGTTTTGTTTTGTTTTGTTTTTGTTTTGTCTCTCCAATGAGAATATAAACTTCTCCAGGACAGAGATGTCTATACGCCTTGGAAAGAAACATGATCATAGGTAGTTCTCGTGAAGTGAGATTCATGCTGCGATACGGAGCAGAGTGCAGACCACTGGGAGTTTTGTCCCTTGGTAATAACAGGGTAAGCGTTATGATTTTCAAAGCACTTTCTCTGTTATGACAGTCTTTTCTGTGTGCTCCATGCCATACTATAATTTCACATTTCTTATCTTAGATCAGTCCCCACAGACAGGCTAGACAGGTATAGGGCTCTGTCTGAGGGAATTTGAGGTCCAGAGAGGCATAGGGATTCTCCCCAGATCCCCCAAGAGAAGGCAAGTGTGGGCTGGGGGTGTAACTCAGTCGGTGGAGTTCTTACCTAGTATCAGTCCTGGGTCTTATCCCCAGCATTGAATAAAACCAAGTGTGGTGGTGTGTGTCTATAATCCCAGCATCCAGGAAATGGAGGCAGAAGGATGAGTTCAAAGTTATCCTCGGTTATACGGAGTTCAAGGGCAGCCTGGCCTGCATAAGACCCTGTCAAAAAGGGTGCATATTGACCTCGAGCCCTGTACCCATCGGCTCACTGCCTTCAGGCCTCATCTGAGTCTCGTCACCACCTGGGGACATTATTTTCCTACAACATGGAGACCAATGCTCTGATGCCTTGACTTGTAAGTCATCTGCTGTTCCCTGGACCTTTCCATTCCCACCGTGCCTGGATGTTTATATGGAGATCTTCACTGGCCCTCCTCCATGCTTCCAGGCTCTGAGCTGAGCACATTATGAATAGAACCACACTTAAGTCCTGGTGTTACCTTGGACAGTAGATTCTAGGAGACCGAGGCACGGGAAGATTCCTCAGTATGAGTCCAGAATTGAGCTCACGTCACTCCTTACTGCTTTCTGATGAGGGGAGTTGAGTACCACCACATGGAGGGTGCTCTCCAGGGCCCAGCTGCCACCTCCTGCTGTGAGTCTGGAAGCTCCTCACACTGCACCCCCACCCCCACCCCCAGCCTGCATGGCCCAGTCCCTTCCCATAGTGATTGAAAGAATACAGGCTTAGATGCCCAAATGTCTCCCAGGTTCAGGGAAGAAGCCAGGACAGGAAGGCAATACAGGCAGATTGCAAGGTTACTCAAGCCCCAATCACTTCCCTTTACAGCTATGTGACTGTAAATGTTCCAGAAATGTCAAGTGCTTTAACCAAGGGACAGGTGGGGTAGGCTTGGCGCAGTGCAGAGGGGTGTGCAAGTCGAGGACCCTGCATTTCTTCGCTGCTTTTTGGGTCTGCAGGGACAAAGTGACATTTAGGTGTCTAGGCCTAGATGTGTTCTTTCCATCGCATGGGAATGCAGAGGGACTGGGCCATGGGGCTCAGGGGAGTGTGTCCTCCCGTGTTCTCCTCCTAGACTTAGAGCAGGAGGGTGTGATGAGAGAGGAGAACTCAAAGGTGCTCTGGGGGTCCAGTTCCCTAGCCTGCTTGTGGGTAGGCGGAGACGACCTTCTGCTCGGTCTGGGGCTGCAATTGGAAGAGTCACCACCAGGGGGAGATAGGTGACCGTCTTCCCTCCCCAGATAACCCAAAGCCTAATGCTTGGCTGGGGCCACAACGGCAGGAAGGCCCCTGCTAGTTGGTGGAGAGGGGCCCATGAGTGAAAGCACAGAGTCCTCCATGTGGGTCTGGTATGAAGCGTTAGGCCCCAGGCCCTGGCGGGTCTCTCTTTTCACCAGTCCAGTGTGAAAATGCACTTCTGTTATGACCATGCAAATAACTAGAAGTGGAATGCTTTCCATTGAAAATGCTCCTAATTAGCCCCTAACTCCTGAGTAGCTGGGTGAAAGCGCTGATGGGAAGAACAAGAGGTTACCTCCCGCTGCCTACCCCAGATCACAAAGACTTTGGAAGAGTGTGTGTGGTTCCCTGCTCAGCCCGGGGTTCCCCAGCCTACAGACTTCCTGAGTGGAAACTGTGAGCCGTGAAAGCTGCCTGCCTCAGTGTACGGAGGAGGCTTGGAGCCCAGAGAGTAAGCAGCCGGCGACCCTCGGAAGGTTTGCACCGTGGTGCTGTTTGTGGAGCTCTTCCACCTAGTGAAAATCCCCCAGTCCTCTAAGAGTCCTTGTTCTCCCCTTAGAGTCCCGCCCGAGAGCATCCCTTTCAAGGTTAGCAGCCAGAGGGCAGTCTTCTGTGGAATCCTTCTTGGCCCTATCTGGGACGTTTCCCCCAGTGGGTATCTCCCTCTTGCTAGACGCAGGGGGCTTCCAGGACCCACACTCTCTGGACTGGCCTCTTCCGACTCTCTTACTCATATCTCTGCCCCCTCCCTGGTTGTCTCTCTTTCCCTTGGGTGGTCTTATCCACACACCAATGCTCTCAATGGTCTTGTGCGACCCTCCGATGCGGTATGTCCAACCGCAAGCATCTAATCCCCCCCTTCCCCCTCTCCAAACCTGTTCCATCGTCAGTTTTAACTCCAGGATGGGCGGCAGGTGTAGTGTCTCTGTCTCCCCCATGATGCTACCAGGGCACCAGGGGAAAGGCCTAGAAGCTGGCTACTTCTCTTTTTGTGCTCCGTACCTCAGCAATGGCCATCGCTCTTTTGACCCAGACTATTGCCACAGTCTAGCTTCCTTGTCACCAACCATCTCTGTCTGTCCCCAAGGCCCAACATGTTCTCAGTCCAGCCATCAGAGGGAGCCCTTACATCTGCTGGTCGGATCAGTTCAAACCTTTGCTCAAATTTTGCCATGCTTCCGTTTCCTGAGTAAAAGCCTCCACACTGCCAGGGTCTGCCAGACGCCCTGGAATCTGACCCCGCCTCGCATCCTCCCTCCTCAACACCTCTGCTATTTGCTCACCTAACCTAGCTGGCTTCCCAGCATCCCTAAGGTCCTTTGTACCTCTACCTTTACACACACACACACGCGCACGCACACACACACACACACACACACACACACACACACACACTCTACTTCCACAGCTCTATCCCTTTGAGATCTTTGCTTTAAGGTCACCTCCTCCAGGAGGCCTTGCAGAGTCCCCTTACCCATCTTGATTTCTCGTCCTGTTGGAAACCTTCCACCCCGCATCTAACGTCGTCGTCGTTGTCATCAAGAATTCTGGGTTTTGCTAGTTTGTCTTCAGTTGCTGGCACTACCTACCCCACAGCTGGAACGTAAGCTCTGTGAGGGCAGGACCTTTTATCTGCTTAACTGGCTGCTGTACCATAGGCTGGAGGACAGTCTCTGCCACACAGCAGACTCTTAATACAGATTTGTTGAGTGGATATGATTCAGTGAAGTTTTTTTCCTTTTTCTTTTCTTTTTTTCTTTTTTTTTTTCTTTTTTTTTTTTTTTTTGGTTTTGGTTTTTAGTTTTTGGAGACAAGGTTTCTTTGTGTAGCTTTGCGCCTTTCCTGGAACTCACTTTGTAGACCAGGCTGGCCTTGAACTCACAGAGATCCGCCCGCCTCTCCCTCCCGAGTGCTGGGATTAAAGGCGTGCACCACCACTGCCCGGTTTTTTTCTTTACTGTACACTGGTAAGGCTGCTTGGAAGTATTCAGAAAGATCATAGCAAAGGTGTTTTTTCCCTAGCAGTTTGTAGTCTTCCATAATGGTTTGGAGTGACTTGTATGAAATCCCTGTCAGACCAACAAGACCACATTTATGCACCCACCACTTTCGGGATGGTTGGTAACTTGGGCTTTCCCCCAACTGACTGCGCCTCTTTATGTCACGAGGCCCAACGTGCTCACATTCACATCAGTAACTGTACCTGTGGCGATCACACCCAGAGCTGTATAAAATGGGGGTGATGGATTCTTTTTCACACCAAGTACTGGAAGGCAAAAGGTAGCTTTCAGCTCAGGATGTACGACATGGGCCTTTTTGAAACGCAGGCCCACTGGCCTAATGAACTTTCTCACCTAGGTGATTTTCTCATAAAACCGTCACCAGTAAGGCAGACTTTAGTAATCGTCCTCTTCCACTCCTTCTTCCCTCCTTTTCCTGTTCGAACAACTTTCAATACTTCTGTTTCTCCTTGGGCGTGGGCTTTGTGTAGCAGGACTTCCCACCCCCCACCTCCTCTTTTCGTCTCTGCTTCATCGGTTTGGAAAGTGCTCTTGCTCTGGCCTGTTGCTCTCTGTCCAGCAGGTACTGCTCCCTGGGGAGTCTTCTCATCATCATTCTGTTCATTTGGTGTCTCTCTTTTCGTGCATCTGAATCGTCTTTTTCATGTGTATTTTCTCAACATGGTGCTGTTTATGGTAGAGCTTAGCCTGCAGGCCAATCTTTTTTTTTTCTTCTTTTTCTCCTTCTTTGAATGTTCATGGGCCTTCTGACTTTCTCTTTTTCTTATGGTAATGCAAAGGACAGCCACAGCATTTACAGTATAATTTGAAGTGTTCATTGTGTGGCATGGTGTAGCAGTGGAGCAGCCTTCCGAAACTTCCTGGGTGACAAAATCCTCACAACTTCCGGGTCTCACTGCTCAGTAAAGATTTCAAGAGCTCCTGCATGCAAAGTCTGTTGGTGTCTGCACTGACATGGTCTAGATGATGATGATGATGATGACGATGATGATGATGATGGTGGTGGTGGTGTGGTGGTGGTGGTGGTAGTGGTGGTGGTGGTGTGGTGTGGTGGTGGTGATGGAGGTAACAGAGTGATGGATAATCTCAGCTGTCCAGGTGATTAGTGCAAATTTACAACCTGAGAGCCAGAGCAAGGCTGAGCCAATGTGGCAGGGGAGTGAAAATCAAGGTTTTTCTTTCTTTTCCTTCCTTCTTTCTTCCTCCTTCCCTTGCTTCTTCTTCCTCCTCCCTCTCTCCCTCACCCCTCCCCCTCTCTCCCCTTCTCTCTGTTTTCTTTCTCCTTTGCTGGAGATTGAGCCCAGGACCTTGCCCACCCTAGTTCCCTTCTCTATACCCTTCCCACTCCCTGGCTGAGAGATAAAAAGGAAAGGCCATGTGAAGTGTACCTCGCTTGGTATGTGATCACAGAATGGCTCTTTTCTCCCCCAATCATGAGCGGCATTCCAGGGTCCCCAAGAGAGGGCATCTGCAAGGCCAAGATCAGACAGGCAGGAGCAGGTGGATCAGGTCTTACATGTGCCGGGCAGTGTTCTCTGAGCCAACTGACCAGGTTCCTGCTTCAGAGCCTACCTGCCTGAACCCAAGATGGCTTGGAACAGTTGATATAAACCAAACCCAACACAGAATGACTAGAAAAGCAGCATTTAGGTTACCTCAGTGTGTCAGAGTGGTGGCATGCCTGAAGAGGGGGATCAGAAGATTGCCAGTCAAGGCAAGGACAGATGTGACAAGATTTAAAAACTTCTGCACTTCAAAAAGTGTCTTGCGGAGATATGAGTCTAACACAAACATTTATTATCTTTACACATAAGCGCTTTTGTGAATCAGTATCAGAGAGATGAATACTCCATAGGAAAAGATGTAAAGGATGCTGCCAGATGATTCTAGAAAAAAAAAGAAGGTTCATTAAAAATATGGGAGGTTGAATATATAAGTTTTTAAAAAATGCATTTTTTTTTGAGACAGGGAATCTTGTAGGCCAGGCTGGCCTCAGACTCAATCTGTAGTTGAAGATGACCTTGAACTTTCAATCCTTCTGTTTCCCAAGTGCTGGGATTACAGACATGCCTCACCACATCTGGTTTTTGTGCAGTACTTGGGACTGAATCCAGAGCTTCTAACATGCCAGGCGAGCACCCCACTACCCGAGCTGCATCCTCAGCCCCACATTAAAACATAATTTTAAAATGGTATAGACTTACTGCAAAACCAGCCAGATGGCAGTTTGTATCCTTATCTTAAAGGGGAGAGTGTATTACAGGCAAAAGTACAAATTGCTGCAACTTCTTGGGAAGGCGATTTGGTAAAGCGTACCCAAATTATTAGCGTGTTCATCTGTATGGACAGTAATTTTAGTTCTAGGAATTTATTCTAATCAGATGACTTAATCAGCCACAGATGGACATTTATGTAAAGAATGTTCATTGTAGTGTTATTTAAAATAGGAGGGGGAAAAATGAAAGCCATCTAAACGTTCAATAATAGGCAGGCTAGACTGAATGTACTCTATCCATATGAAAAAAATACCAGCAAGACATTAAAAAAAATCACATTCTCAAAGAATATTTAAGGCTATTGAAAAGTCTCACAATATATTTTAAGTGAAAGAAAACCAAATGATAAAACAGTAATTTCACTCTAGCCCCAATTTTTTTATGACTGCAAATTAAAAAAAAAAAAAAAAACTAGACAAATGGAGAATACATCAAAATGTTGACACTGGATCATTTTGAATGGTGGGATTCAGGATGAATTTTATTTTCCTCTGTACACTTCTCTGTAATTTCCATATGTTCTCCAATGAGCAAGTATTATTTTAATAATAAAGAAAAAATGCTATTTGGGGAGGGGAAAAAAAGTGAATGCTAAGAGAAAAGATTTCGGCTACCCAAATGGTCTGAGTGTTGGTTGCTGTGGAAACCGTAACTTTGAATCGCCCAACTTTTTGTGAATTACTTTCCTGCTCTGCAGGCTTAGAGCAGGCACAGGATTCAGCTTTCTCCAGGCTGACACGTGCCTGGGGGTGGGGGAGTTGGAAACAGGGGGGGGGGCTGGTTTCATTCTGGTTTCCTTTCTTCTCCCAAATGGGGAGGGCCCTTGCTCCCACAGTAGACGCCGGGGTGAGAGCTGCCTCAAGGGACCGATCCTGCTCCTCTGATCTGGATTCTTCTAAGCCTCTGAGGAGCATTTGATGGTTCTTGTACCTCTCCTAGCCTGGCACCCAAAGATGAGCTTCCGGTCACCACATGGGGTAGGTGACAAGTGATGTTATTTGCACAATGGCACAACGAACACAAAGCAACCATTTGCAGAGTTCAGTATGTAAACAAAAGTCCTGCTAACTTAAGCCTGGTCTTGCCCATATGCTCCATCTTGCCTTCCTCCTCTGCCACAGAAGATAGTGCCCACCTTGAAGCAAAGCCCAAGGTGGAGGCTGGGTACCAGGCAATCCCGGTTGAGCTGCAAAGGCACTTTGCTCCGACTATTCTCAGGCCACGGAATGGCTTGCCACTGCCATTTGCAGATCCTGTTGGGAGCTCTTGGGTGTGGAGAACGGATTGAGGCAGCCACAAGTTGGAATTTTAAAAAGCAATGTGTCCTTTGAGCAGGAGCCCGGGCTGGGGCTTTGCAGGCTGTCGCTTTGTCCCAGGGACCAGATGGAACTTGTTTTTCTGTGCACTCCATGGTTTAACCCTTCATTACACTCCCTCCTCAACAGACCCGTGCAGGAACTGCTGCCTCTGGGGTGAGGAGTTGGGGATGAAAGAGAACTCATACATTTAAGGCTCAGAGATACTGCTTGGGAATGCCTCGCCTTTTATCTGCCGTCTGTGCCTGGTTATTTTGTTTTATTTAGCACGCACAGACATGTGCCAGACAGGGCTCCAAGCACCCTGGAAATATTAATCCATCTACTTTTCAGAGTCATGATTATCCCTGTTTCACAGATGTAGAAACTGAGGTCTAGAGAAGTTAATCAACTTGTCCAAGGCCACACAGCTGGGGGGTGATGAAGCCCAGACTTGGATCAGAACACTGGCTGTTTAGTTCTTTCTGCCCCTGCCTCAAATTTATGTGTTTAAACACAGCCTCATCCCCATGTTCTACACAGCAGGTAAATAAATCCTGCTGTTAATGTTTCTGGCACCACAGCTGATTTTTCCCACATAAAATATTGGGAGCATCAGGCACCCTCAGAGAGACATAAAACCCAAATCCTGAAAGGCCATGGCCCTCTTTTCAATCCCACCAGCCTGTTCATAAAGTGTGTGGTGTTATGAGAAAGGCGGAGGGTCCAATGTCTACCTGTGCCCTACCTACAGTGTATACAAACACAGGCTTGCCCTCGAGCCCCCAGGGGTCTCAGCAACCAAACACAGTCATCATTTAGTCTCCCACCAAGTCCTACTATTATTCCCACTTTCCATACGGAGAACCAGGATGTGGCTTGCCCTGAATCAGCTTCAGGGCTGGCCTTCAAAGTCCAGCAATGTGTGTCTAGAGCAGTGGTTCTCAACCTGTGGGTCTTGACCCCCTTGGGGGGGTTGACTGACCCTGTCACAGGGGTCACATATTATGAAGTTATGAAGTAGTAACGCAAATAATTTTATGGTTGGTCACTACAACAAGGGGAATAGTCACTCTATCCACCTCAGGAAACAACCAAAGGAGAGCCGGGAACCTGGTGTTATCTGCTTTGAAGTGACACAGGCGTGGAGTCAAGAGATACATTTGAATTTTAGTCGTTACCTTGAAGGACAATGTGGTAAGACCACAGGTAGGATGGAAGGAGCCGTTCAAAGGTCGTCTTCTGAGTGGCGTCTTGTTCATTTATGGACCCAACTTTCTTACTTTCATCATTCCTGTCCTATTTCTAAAATAGTTCACATACGACTCCGTCGTCTTCGGCTGGGTCTGAAGAACTCGATTTGACTTTGGCCAAAGGTGTCTGTGTCAGCCCTGTAAACCGCTGTCACACCGCGGTGTCCTCTCTCAGCTGATCCTTTCGTTTCTTGGAGCTGCCGGCTCATATTCGGGTAGGGTTCTGTGGGTTTGCTTCTGCCCGGCTAAGGCCACATCCACCCTTTCGGGAGCACAGGCAGATTCAAGGATGGAGAGAGAGTGCCTGAGGGACAGTTTCACGACCAAATCCCCGGGTCTAGGATTGAACCCGTCTGTGTGGGGCCCTGATCCCTAGTCATCGATTGTGTAAATGATTGTGCAAACGGTGAACAATGGCTACTTAGCCCCAGGTTGTCTAGTTTCATATTGTTCTCTTCTTTATTCCTCCCTTTTATTGTTCTCAACCTGAAGAAAAGTCACCCATTGCTATGGTCTGATGGGGTGTGGCCCCTGAAGATTCGAGGCTGGAGGTTTGATGCCCTGTGTAGTTGGAGCATAGTGACTGGAACTGTTTGGAAGTGTGTGACCTGTTGGGAGGTGGCTAGGTCCTCGGGGGGAATTCCTTTTGGAAGGGACAAAGGTTCTTATAAAGTGAGTTCTTACTGAAGTGAGTTGTTATCCAAGGGCAGGTCCGGCCCCTGCTCTTTCTCTGACTTCCTGTCTCACCAGTTTCTCTTTTCTCCGTGTCTCCTCCCCTTCTCTCTCTTCAGTTGTGTTGTGACCCACCATGGGAACCCTCATCAGGGGGCACAGACGTGAAGCCACCCGGTCTTGGACTTTCGGCCTCTAGCACTGTGGGCCAAGGAAACCTCTTTTCTGAAATAGTCCTCGTCTTATCATTTCTATAACGATGAATAGGGCTGGGACCCTGCTGGGTGCCAATCTAGCCCGGGGCAGGGTTAGTTATGAGGTTGGCTGACACTCCTCCCACCTCCTTAGAAAGGCCTGTGCTCTAGGAGGGAGTTGGTTGTGTTCCTCCTTAGTGTAGGGGCTTGAGGAGGAACAAGTCCTCTCCTGGTCCAGCCTGTCTTTATGTAGCCAGTGTCATTTTTTTTTTTTTACTTTTTTTTTTAAAGATTTATTTATTATGACCGGGCGGTGGTGGCGCACGCCTTTAATCCCAGCACTCGGGAGGCAGAGCCAGGCGGATCTCTGTGAGTTCGAGGCCGGCCTGGGCTACCAAGTGAGTTCCAGGAAAGGCGCAAAGATACACAGAGAAACCCTGTCTCGAAAAACCAAAAAAAAAAAAAAAAAAAAAGAAAAAAAAAAAAAGAAAGAAAAAGATTTATTTATTATGTATACAGTGTTCTGCCTGCATGTGTCCCTGCAGGCCAGAAGAGGGCACTAGATCTCATTATTGGTGGTTGTGAGCCACCATATAGTTGCTGGGAATTGAACTCAGGACCTCGGGAAGAGCAGTCAGTGCTCTTAACCATTGAGCCATCTCTCCAGCCCGCCAGTGTCATTTTTAACACCTCCTATCTGCTGTCTACGCTGTCCTACATGACTGAGGCCGCCACCAGAGTTCTAATGACCTGTCCTCAGTGCGTGATGGCTGGGGTATTTTAGTCTTATTTCTGTTGCTATAACAGAACACCAGAGTCTGACGAGATCGCATACAGCGGAGTCCCAGCCGCGCTCATTATCACAGAAATGATAACGCAGGGGCTACTTTGCATAGGATCATCTGGCTTTCTATCTCTTACACGTTTGCCTCCCTTTTACGGACTCCCTATCTCCACTAACCATGTTCCTAACTCTTGATTGCTGGGATGCGGAGGACAAGCATAGGACCCCACCACTAGGATGGCGTCTCAGAAAGGGGAAAGAAGATCTGAGGCCTTGGAAGAGGTCCAGCTACCTCTCTCAGGGTGGAGATTTGTTTTCTTGGAGCCTGACCTGTCTGGCAAATATAGATTGTGACCCACACTTACGAGGAATGTGGGAGCCTTCTCAGACCGCTCCGTGGTATCCCAAGGATCAAGGAAACTTGTGAGGTTCCTTGCTTTTCCCTGAAACCACCCAAGATTGCTAAAATTATTTTAAAATTTATTTCTCTCCTGTCATCTGTCACTTCTTGCTGCTGTCAAAAAATGATTAGTGTCCTTATGGTCCCTCTAATTCTTGACAGGATGGGAAACCTAATAGCAGAGAATGTCAGAATTATGTCTAAACTAAGAGTAAATAGGCCCAGAATGCGGATGTGAGTCTAGGGCCCGCATTTTAGCCTACAAGTCCCCAACAGGAAAGATGCACTTGCGTGATCTTTCCTTGTCGGGAAGGACCAAGAAGGCCACATGGCGAGCAATCTCAGCTCTGTCCTTGCACACAAAGCCCGGCAAGACTGAGTTCAGCCCCTGGCTCTGTATTTAGCTAGCAAACGCACCTCTCCGTGTCTTTTGGCCTCATCTGTAGAGGTGGATAAAGGGGCCGAAGAGGTAGCTTAGTGGGTAAAGTGGCAGAAAAACCCGAGTGCAGTCCCTAGAACCTATATGGTGGTGGTGGTCAGGGGGAAGCTGAGCATAGTGGCTGTGCTTTTGACCCCAGCCCTGGGTGGAGGCAGGCGAATCCCGGAGGCTCACTGGCCAGCCTAGCCTAGCCTACTTGGTGAGGTCCACGCCAATGAGATATCCTGTCTCAAAACAAAACCCAAAGTTGGCATCTATGGAATGACAACCTGTGTTTTCCTCTGGCCCTGTGTGTGCATGCTCAAACACACCCACCCACAGGGAATACACTCAGGGGCCTGGAGTCTCTTCCACAGCAGGTGTTCCACTAAATGCCATCTTGTACTCCCCCAGGGTTTCGGATACTCAGCGATGCTTAGTGCCATGGGTGGCCTCCCTCCGGGGCTGTGTTCTCCTCCCGTCTTCCACCGAGAAGGCTGGCTCCTTTCAGCCCCTTTACCCTTTCACGGGCTTTGCACCAGCCCGTCACGGTCTTCTGTTCTCAAGCCAAAGCCTGCAGAAGCACAGGCTCTTGCCAGAGGGCACACTGGCGGGTGGCCGCAGACCCCCACTACCAGCCTGCTGCTCTCCCGTTTTTTCTTCTGAGCCATGCTTCTGTTATCATCTACGTGATGGCCACGGGTGAAGTTGACCATCCAGGATCTTGACTCCTTGTGTCGGGCTCAGTACAGTGGCACATGCCTTTAGTCCCAGCACTGGAGAGGCAGAGACAAGTGGGTCTCTGTGAGTTCAAGACCAGCTTGCTCTGTGTAGAGAGTTGCAGGCTGGCCAGAGTTACACAGTGAGACCCTGTCTCAAAGGCAAAAAAAAAAAAAAAATATTCCTAACCACCACTGATGTGCAATTCTATGATTTTCTTCAACTCAAAAAAATTATATTATACCTATTTATTTGGGGGATGTACCACAGGGTTCTTATGGAGGTCAGAGGACAACTTGGGGGAGTCAGTTCTCTCCTTCTACTTTGTGGGTTTCAGGGATCTAACTCAGGTCACCAGGCCTGGCAGCAAGCCCCTTTACCCCCTGAGCCATCTCACCAGCCCATCACCAACGTTTTAAGTTCTTTCTAACTTCACCCAGCAAGTGAGGTGCCCGACAACTTTTAGCCATCCAGCCCCGCCGTGACCAGGCAAACCGCAGCTTGGACTCAAAGCTGCTTTTGAGGGGACAAAAGGTGCCACACCCAAGACGCACAGCTCAGCAGAGATCGTATGGACACACGAGGTGAGCCCCAGGGGTCGGGAGCCCAGCATCAGCAAAGAAAGACAGGCCCGCCCGAGAGCTTCCCTGGGTACCAAGTGGACGCTTTACCCCACACCCCCTGAAGAAAGTTCCTGGTCAAGCTTGGAATTTTCAGGATTAGTTATTTTGAAAGCCCAACTACCTTACGTGAGCAAGTTTTCCCTGGACAGGAAGGCCTCAGACAGTGAGCACACCCCTTAACCTTCCACGGCTACCCAGAGAGGATATGGCATATAACTAGAGCAGGGCAAGAGTGATGAGGCTGAGGCCCCCCATCAGCCTGTGCGCCCAGCTCTACCTGTAGGCTTGTTTGAGCAGGTCCACGGTCAGAGAACAGGGCATGATTGGAAATGACGGCACGTCAGGTACTGCCCAAGGTTCTCGTGTGTGTGTGTGTGTGTGTGTGTGTGTGTGTGTGTGTGTGTGTGTGCATGCTCTGCTCTATCAATCTCCACTTTATTCCTTTGAGACAGTGTCTCTCATTGAACCTGGACCAAGGTTGGCTGGACAACAAGGTCCAGTGATCCTCCTGTCTCCACTCCACACAGTGCTGGGGTTACGGTTGCATACATGGCTGTGCGTGGCTTTTGTGGGGTGGTAGGTAGATGGTTTCTTCCTCATGCTCGCACAGGAAGAATTCTCACCCACTGAACCATCTCTCTAGCCCCGCAAGTCCTTTGCACAACCATCATTTACTCTCCAGTCAAGTCCTACTGTGATCCCCACTTTCCATATGGAGAACCAGGATGCGGCTTGCCCTGAGCCACGGCTGTTAAGCCTCAGGGCTGGCCTCCAGAGTCCAGCGATGTGTCTCTAGAGTGGTGGTTCTCAACCTGTGGGTCACAACCCCTCTGGGTGGTCGAATGACCCTGTCACAGGGGTCACATATCAGATATTTACATTATGATTAATAATAGCAACAAAATTACAGTTGTGAAGTAGCAATGAAAATCATGTTATAATTGGGGGTCACTACAACATGAGGAACTGTATTAAAAGGTCGCCGCATTGGAAAGATTGAGAACCACGGCTCCAGAGGCTCTGTATTGGCCACCCACTATGCTGTATGCCTATGGAGGTCAATGGTTTTAATTAACCATGACACACGTCTATGAAACATTCATAGAGGGGACCAGCAAGGGAGGCTGGGGCTCAGTTTCCTGTCCGGTCTGTTTTTCTTGATGAGGCTGGTCCCTTACTTTCTTCCTCAAAATCTCCTTTCCAGACAGTGAGGAGACACTGTAGACCTACCCTGCCCTTTGTCCTGTAGCCGAGGGTGGCCTTAAGACTTTTTTTTAAGATTATCTTTTATTTATTCTTTGACAATTACATGCATATATGAGATTTATCTTGATCATACATACCCACCCTCAACTGCCCCCTCCCACACTCCCAGAGACCCACTATTCCCCTTCCCCCCTCATGACCTTTATTTTATTTTGTAACCCGTTGAATCTAGTTAATGCTGCCTGCTGGAATGCTGACTAATAATGTTGGCTGGCTTAACCTAAGGCAGACCTTCCACAGGTGCCCATAGTTGGAGCGAGTTCATGAGGACAATGGCTGCGCCGTATGTACAATGGCCATGTCATACTCAGCAGACAGCATTCCTTTTCATTGTTTGAGAAAGATTTTAAAAAAATTGAAATTGTGTGTAAATGTGTGTCTGTGTGTGGGGACGTGGACATGCATGCAGGTGTCTGAGGAGGCCAGGAACAGGTGTTGCGTTCCCTGGAACTGCAGTTTGGGGCAGTTGTGAGCTGCCTGGCCTGGTTGCTAGGAAATGAACTGCTCCACAAGAGCAGGACGTGCTCTTAACCACTGAGCCGTCTCTCCAGCTCCAAGAGGACAAATTCCACAGCACTCTTCCCTGTTTTCTGGCTCTTACACTTGGTTTGCTTTCTCTTGACCTGTTTTCCCTAAGCCATGTAGGGGATGATATATGCACATGCGTGTGTGCATGCTCACATGGAGGATGTCTCTGTAAAACCACAGCCAGCAGAGGAATGATCCACCAGAGGCAAGAAGGCAGTTTGGTTCAACAAGACTCTGGTGTTGGTTCAAACTTCAAAAGTCTGACCTCGAAGAGTTTATTTTAGGCATATTTAAACACAGCGTAATTTGGAAAAAAAAAAAAAGTTCCCTGATGATAACGAACTCAATCCCGTGTACCAAAGCTTAAGACATGACAACATCAAAACTCTGTAAAGTACAAGTGACATCTTCCATAAAGACAGGTTCTATAGATTAACTGAGGGGGGAGACTCAAGGTAAGGGTCTGGGGGAAGGTAGTATAGATTGATGGTCTGGAGGAAGGATCTGGCATGGCTTGGCCTCACAGAGAGCACAAAGGTCACCAGGCTATTAAACACATCTGCTCCCAGACTTGTGGGCAGAAAACAGGTCAAACATGTCTTCCTTTGAAGAGGCAACCCTGTGTGTTTGACATTCCTGGTTCTCCTAGTGCTTATCTGTGAGAGCACAACATGCCCCCTACAGGGACAGATGTCCCATTTAGGGACAAGCACTGGGCAGTCACCTATCCTCAGCACTTTCACTAGCTATCAGTTTTTGCATTGCTGCTCACTGCAGAGAGAGGCTGCTCTGGCCAAGACTAAGCTATGGGTATAAACACAGAAATTTAAAAAGGCAGTTTGGTAACATATCCACTCATCAAAACAACAGCAGGAAGCTCCCCTTCCCCCGACCCCAAGGGCCTGTGACCTCCCAAACCCTGGGCTTTTGGTCAGGTATATAATACCAGTATGAATTCTCTTCTAGGGAGCAGAACTCAGATCAAGTCACAAAGTGGTTGGTTACCCTGTAACCTCCATGCCGTTATTACACCAGTGATTGCTTGGCAGTGCCGTAGCATTTAGGGCCCAGTGGCCCAGCACTGGGGAAGACCACTGATGTCTTTTCTCCCCTGGCAGCCTGGATAGCGCCTTCTGGCACTGTGAAGAATGGCCAGCAGGGAGGAAGTTTTCGGTTAGTTCCAGCTTGATTTCCCTATGGGCGATAACCAAAGCGTGCTGTTTCTTTAGCAGCGGGGTTTTACCAATATATGATAGGTAATCAAGAGCCGTGGCGGGAGCTGGAAAGATGGTTCGGTGGTTAAAAGCTCTGGCTACTCTTCTAGGACCAAGTTCATTTCCTAGCACCCACACTAGGCAGCTCACAGCCACCTATAACTCCAGCTCCGGGGGATTTGATGTCCTCCTTTGGCCTCCACAGGCGCCCACACATATGTGGCATGCATACACAGAGACATACATGCATACACATAATTTTTCATTTAAAAAATAACAGTGACAATAGTCTGTGTTGTTTGGGATGAAAGGCTCTGGGGCCTTCCTGCTCAGTAAATTGGAGAGAGGTATCTTATGCTTGGCATTGAGATTTTCATTTAATAAATCTGTGTCTTCTAGGGCAAACACTGTTCCCCTCATTCAAGGTACCAGAGTTCAAACTGCTCTTTTATATATATGTTAAATATATTAAATATATTAAATATATATATATATGTTAGTTTACAAGGTTGGTTTTTTTCACATATTTTTCACTCCTATCACTCCACTTTCACTTAAACCTTTAATCCCCACTATCCACCCCTTCACTGTCATATTGCATGTGTCCTTCTGTCTCCTCACCCTTTATGGCCTTGAACTCTCCATCTTCTTGCCTCAGCCCCTCTAGTCCTCAGACTCCAGGTGTGGACCAGTGTGTCTGAAGGGTCTAGGTTTCAACCAGGCATTTCCTCTACAAGGGGTAGCTCAGATACCCCAGAATTCCTGAGCCAGGCTTACTAATTGCAGATAAAAAAGAAAGCAGGGAAGGAGGAACTACTGTACACCCAACAGTCCGTCCATGTGGGACAAGACCGAGAAGAGCGCCACCCCCCAGGAGAAGCCGCTGTGTTTATCTTCAGCACAGGCGGGACTAGAGCACAGAGCACTGAGGTCTAAAGGCTGCACATTAGATTGAGCTGTTGGTGACTGGGAAGATTGTCACCATCTTCTGAGATGGAGTGGGAAAACCTTTCGCTTTGCCGTAAGAAAATTTCATGGATCCAAGGCTCAAATAGTAAACATATGTCCTCACGGTTCTGGAGGTTCAAACTCCAAATCCAGGTGCTGGCAGATTGTTCGTCTTGTCAAGGCCGCTTTCTTGTTCTCAAGTTGCGTTAGAACTCACTCCGTGCTAACGTGGTGGCGGTGAAAGGGATTGAGCTCTGCTGTCTATTCTCATCAGGGCACTAACATCATCAAGAGAGTCCCCCCCTCATCCCCCCCCACAACACCCCACCCCACCCCACCCTCGTGACCTAAGCACCTCCCAGAGGCCTCATCTCTAAATGCCATCACACTGGGGGATGGGAACTGTGAATTCAGGGAACAGCATTTAGTCTACCACATAAGGGAATGATTAAAAAGGGCAGTAGCTTCGAAAGACAGGCAGGGGAACTCCAGAGTTCTGCTCTGGGCATGGTGAATTTGGGGTGCTATCAGACACCAGGCGGTTGGAGAAGATTGTTTTTAAATCTTCTGAGTTTGATGTTCAAAAGAGTCAGATGGGCTGGAGAAAGAAACAGATTTGAAACTCCCGAGAGCAGTTTCTCAACAGTGGAACAGGAGCCGCACTACTCATCTTGCAGGATTGTTCCAAGTTTTGAATAAGAATGCAAACCATTTGATGGTATATGTCTGCACACTAAGAGCGGAGAGCTAACTATTGAGAGTCGGAAGGCGGTGACAAGCATTGGGGAAATCACGAAACCATTCTTCTCCACGGCCTCCACAGGCCGTGTCCTTTCCACAGCCCTTTCCCTATGGATACAACAGCATCCCTGTCTCCACCACACCCCACCACAGATGTCCTCATATGACTCTTCCGAAACACGCCACATCACATCACAGGGTAGTGACTGATGGAAACTTAAAGTATTCTCCATCCCAAGGGACTTTGCATAATAAGAGGCTAAGTAGTCTTAGTTTAAGGAAGAACAAGAGAAGGAAGAAAGAGAGGAGAGGGGAGAGTGGGAGGAGGAGAAGGAAGTGAGGAGGAAGAGGAAGAGGAGGAGGAAGAGGAAGAGAAAGAGGAGGAAGAGGAGGAAAGATGTATTTTCTCAATTAGCAGAAAAATAAATAGATTTTTGCTCAATTTTAAGTGTTTTTTTCCGTATTCTTCTTGAATCGTTCTCACATATCAGTGGCAAGATTAAGACTTAGTCTATGCTAGGCATGGTGGCATACACCTTTAATCCCAGTGCTTGGAAGGCTGAGGCTTAGAAAGCAGAGGCAGGCATATCTCTATGAGTTCGAGGCCAGCCTGGTCTACATATTGCGTTCCAAGGACAGCCAGAGCTACACAGTGAGACCTCCATCTCCAAAACACCAACCAACCAAACAATGAAACAAACAAAAGATACATAGTATATTTGGGAATTTGAGTCACATGCATGTATATACGCACATACAGAGGTAGAAAAGCAATACGTAGATAAACAGTTGCCCTTCACGTCTATAGGTTCTCCATCCTTAAATTCAACTAGTTATAGATGAAAAAAATATTTTTAACTAAAAAATTTATTTCATGTGTATGAGCATTTTGCCTGAGTGTTTATATGTATACCACATGCATGTGTGTTACCTGAGGTGGGCAGAAGAGGGCATCAGATCCCCTGCAACTGGAGATACAGATAGTAAGTGCCCATGCTGGTGCTGGGAACCCAACAAGTGCTCTTAACCACCGAGCCATCTCTTCAGACCCTGAGAAATATTCCTTTTTTTTCTTGTCATTTTTTTTAATTGATTCTTTGGGAATTTTCACATCATGCACCCTAATCCCACTCATCTCCTAGCCCATCCATGTCTACCTACCTGCCTGTAACCCTCCCCCCACTCAAATCTTTCCCCAAAGAAAATAAACAACAACAACATAAAACAAAACAATAACAAAAACAAAAAACACCCTCTGGGTGACAGGGCCTGCTCCTCTATCGACTGAAGCCCTCTCTTGCCCTGCTCACGGCTGCCATGTCTCCAGCTCCTCCTCCCTACTTACAGCATCTGCTCCTCCATCTTCCCGCCGCTCCATCACATATTTGTTCGACACAGTGGCACTGGAAGCTGCAGTGTGTCACGCAGTAGACCCTTCTGCCCAAACAGCTCTCCTTGCAAATGTTCATTGCAATGAGTTCTTGGTCTGGTTCAAGGCCTCTGGCTTCTGCTACGCCATCAGTACTGGACCCTCACTGGAACTCCTCTCAGGCATCCTGCTGCTGCCCTGAGTCATGGAGATCCTGTGACTATGACCCCACAGTACCGGTCCCTACATCAGCTCCAGCGGTTCATATGTGGGGTAGCTGTTGGGGTGGGCCAATTCAAGGCCCTGGATCTAGGCCTGCATGGTAGCTGAGTTGATTAGCCTAGATCTCTACCAGGCCTCCAAAGAGGGGTGGGCCAGCTCCCCTGAGCCCTTTCCACGGTCTATGCCATTGTGTTATGGCCAGTGAGGGGCAGCGCCAGCTCTCCCACGTCCATGTCACTGCTGATGAAAAATATTCACAATTGCAAAAATATATAATTGCCTCTGTGTTGAACTTGTACAGACTTTCCCCTTGTGACCAGTCCCTAAGAAATGGGATAGAATGATTACTTTTCCAGTATTAGCTCTAGACATGCGTTAAAGGGTCTGGGAAGACTGTGTAGGTTTTTAAACATCTTTTTATATAAGAGTACATTATATAGGATATCATTTACATGTAAGAGATGAACATTTTGGAATCTACATGGGTAGTCCTGAAACCATACCATTAGGTAATAAGGGACAACAATGTCATCCACTTTATTTATTTGATTAAGAAATAGATAGGGGCGGGAGGGGGGAGAACAAGGGAATCTGTGGCTGATATGTAGAACTGAATTGTATTGCAAAATAAAAATTAAAAAAAAGAAATAGATAATATCTAAATATATCGCACACATGCATATTCAAATGTGTTATATGTTGTGATTTGAATCTCGAACACTGGTCCCTAGCTGGTGGCACTGTCTGGGGAGGCTGTGGAACCTAGCTGTTGAAAATATGTCACTGGGTTAGGCATGGAGGAACACATTGCCTGGTTCCTGGTAGAGAGAGCTTGTGGTGGAAGCTGCTCACACCACAGCAAAACAGGAAGCAGAGAGGGAGGCCCTGGCAGCGTGTTCCCCCATGCCTTCCCTCCCACGGCGGACGGACACCCCAGAAACCATGAGACAAGATAAGTTCCTTCTTCACGTTGTTTCTCGCGGGTATTTTGGTCACAGCAATACAGAAGTACCTAACATACTGTATATGTTATATCTTGTATATTCCACATTTCATTTTATATGTGGGTCTGTGAGAGCGAAGAAGCCATCATTTCTCAATGTGAGCTGAGAAATCTCAAGCTAAAGGGAGGAGACATGGATGGTGAAATTCCAGGCGTCGTGTCTGTCTCACATGCTGTTACTTTCCCCTCTCTCCCGATGAGCCTGTCAATGGCCAAGTCCGAGTAGCTGCTTGGCCTCCTCTTGCACAACGAGAGAGTCAGACCAAGGACAGGGTGTCAAGAGAACTGAGAAATGAAATATCCACTCTCACAGAAAGCTCCACCAACAGAAGAAAGGTAGGGGTGTCCCTGGCTCCACCCCCCAAAGGCCCATAGAGACAAAATGGAAGCATGATGAGGGGAGATCAGAGAAGACTCTGCTTAGCCTCAGTGAGCAGGGTGGACCCCCACATAATGTTCTCACCCATAACTGCAACTGTCAGTTAAAGAAGCCACTCATTGGAAGTGAGGGGCCAGCAGGGTCAAAAGTTGACAACGACTGATTATCAATGGTTGTTAGCTCCAATCCGTCCATTGCCCCAGGTCCAGCCTTCATAATCCCACACTAATGCTACCACAATGGGTTTCTGAACTCTGTTCTCTGTCCATTCTCCAGATTAGCCTCCCGACCTCCTCTGGGCTCCCATATCACCCCATGTGCTAACACACTACATCAGGAAGTGATATTCTAGGAGCACATCCCAAATTCTGGTACCAGCAACTTTACAGGAGATGTCTGTCACACACCGGACCTGCCCCAGGGAGGAAGCACTCGGAGGCAGTAACCAGGAGCTCGGGCAGGCGGGCTAGCACAAAGGAATCAGCCCCACGGAAGTACAGCTTGTGCCACTTAGGCTATACTGAGGGACAGGTCTCATCCTTTGTGACCAACAGCAGAGCCTGAGTCAAGGCTGGAACATCAGCCAGCTTACTGAAATAGACACTGAAGATGAGCTCACTAGCTAACTGGACACCAGAGATGAAAGAACCAATGAACTTGAAGTCAGAACAAGACACAATGCAAACAACCCAAAAGAAGCGTGGCGGACAGGCCAGAACATCCGTGCAGCGCGAGGCAACATGAAATGGCCGAACATACACATAAGACTCCATTAAGATAAAAAGATAGAGCATAGGTCAGAAGAAATGTCTGGAGAGGTGATGCCCAACAACTTCCCCTAAGTACCAGAAGACAACAAACAACAGAGCCATGACGCTCAGAGAACTTGAATCCAGATTGTTTCTTTTTAATCACCCATATATCATGATCAAACTGCTGAAAACCAAGGGCCTCTGAGGCAACCAAGGGGAAAAAGAAAGCCGACCTTCCCCTCATCAAGGCATCTGTGTGTGCCTGTCAAGGAAATGTCCTCAGGGGACAGAGTTGGAGAGGGATGAGGGGTGACCACACATGTAAACCACACCTCCTCCAACATTCCTGTAGCTCTCTAAGTATTTAGATTGGTCCCTGTAGTTGACACCAAGGAGTTCCTGTCACTTTGGCTTCATGTAGTATAGGATGTATTAAGCTCAGTCACTGTCAAAAACCCACTAGGCACATAGGTTCACACCCACACAATACAGCTAATTCTTTGGGTGTAGAATCTACATTGGTCCGCAAGATCCAATAAAAAAAATTACCTTGTTTCGTCCATGTACACGTGTGCACCTGTGTGTGGGGAGGCCAAAGGACAGCCTTAGGCATCATTCCTCAGATGCCACCCACCTTGTCTCACTGGGGCATCCAGCTTGCCAATTAGCCTTGGCTGGCTGGCCAGCCGGCCCACCCTGGGGATATCTACCTGTCTCTACCTCCCTAGCAAATCTGATGGCACTACATGGGTGCTGGTTTTACATGGTCCAACCTGGGTCCCTGTGCTTGCCTGGTAAGAACTTCGCCAGCTGAGCCAGCTCCCCAGTTGAGCTTGTCGCTTTTACCACATCCGGAATCTTGACTGTTGTTTCTTCTAAGATTTTTTTTTTCTCTGCCTCTTTCTTCAGGGAATCAGTTACTGGCATACCCAGTTACTTGGAGAGGTCCCACTTCTTACCGATGATTGCTATTGCCGTGTCTCTCCTGTATAGCTCGCCTTCTGTCACTTCCCATTCATTTCATGTTTCATCATAGGCATTGTAACACATCCCTTAAAATTCTACGGGAGCCTCTTTAGAAGATGCTCTCCATCTCTCTGGGGGATGCTTAAGCAGTCTTAGACTTCCTTGAATATAGGGGATATGGTTATAAGAACTTTTAATGTGCTGGTGTGTACCATTTTGATGACCGGAACCATTTCCGGATCCTTTCCCATTGATTGAGTTTTGTCCTTGTTATAGTTTGTAGTTTCCTGCATCTTTGCATGCCTAGTTAAAAAAACGTAGGTGCCAGACCTTGTGAGTCTTTCCTTCGTTAGGTGTGAAGTGTAACTGTAATCTTGTAAACATGTCTCGGCTTTGTTCTAGCATGTTGCTGGGTTCATTAAAATATTTCAATTCTTTCTGGGGTTCGATAGTACGCCTTGGGAAGCGAAAACACCATTTTTTTTTTTTCTAGAACTGTTTTGGCCCCTCTGCTGCTCTTGTGGCCCTCTGCCCATGAGTTAGGAGGTCCTTCACCGGGTCCGGTGGGAACACGACTTTAGCTGCTTTTCCCAACGCAGTCGCCGAACACCTAACAAGAAGCTACCGAAAGTGGGCAGGGGTTGTTTTTGGCTCACAGTTTGTGAAGGGCGACAGCCCAACACGGCACGGGAGGGGTGGTGACAAGAGCAGGCAGTGGCTGCTCACATTGTGTCAGGCTGACAGTCCGGAAGTCAAGACAGGACAGGAAGTGGGGACAAGCCACCAGACCTCCAGGTCTGCCCCCGGTGACTCACTTCCTTCCTTCAAGTTCAACCTCCTCAGGACTCTATGACCTCCCAGCACAGCACCACCAGCTGGCTACCAAGTCTTCACACACAGGAGCCTATGGGGGACGTTTCACATCCAGACCACAACAAATGCCAGCTATTCTGGGTCCTCAACATTGTTCTCTTTGCTTTTGGGGGAAGGGAGCACTTTCTCTGGATTCAGATTAGGACCCCATGTGCCGGTCAGCTCTTTGCTGAAGAGTTGGGAGAGCTGGGATTGGTGGTACACACCTTTAATCTCAGCATGGACGAGGCAGAGGCAGGTGAATCTCTGTGAGCTCAGAGCGAGTCTGGTCTATATAGTGAGCTCCAGGCCAGCCAAGAGCTATAAAGTGGGACCCTGCCCTGCCCCCACCCCCACTAAGCAAAACAAAACAAAAGTTTGGAGGGCCTTCTGCTAATTCTGGAATTCTCTTTCTACCCTGTGCATTCTGGGTGCCTTGATGTCCTTGGACTTCCCACTCTGTCTCCCCAACTCAGGGCAACCGTCAGTCTCCTGGGTTCCCTTCTCTGCACTTCAGCTGGAAATGCTAGATTTCTCTCGCTGGTCGATCCTCTCCCAGGTTCACTCTCAGGCATAGTTTGAAATCCTGTCTTAAAATCACTGGCTCTCAGGTTTGCTCTAGGTTTCCATGCTCTTAGGGAGCAAGGTAAGTCTTGCCTCTGACACTCACCTTGGCTGGAGCCAGCAGGTCCTGAAACCCACCCAAATAAATAAGCGCACACACCCCTAACATGGGCAGCTCTGTTGCCCAAACCCCTCTTCTGGTCTCTAATGCTTGTTTGCAGAAGACTCAAACCACGTTCTAGCTCTTGAGAGCAGAAACTTTCTGCAGGAAACTAAGCGCCCTCACCATGTGTGATGGAATAAGCAGGAGGCTGGAGCTCGGGCCTCCAGAAAACCCCACCAGGACCAAAGCCACCTAAACTGGCCTGCCCGAGGTTGCTAGGCTCTTTCTGCTTCAGTAAGAAATCTGGGGACCTGAGAGGTCACTGTCCACTTTACCAGCAAGCTACAATCTCTATAGTCTGGAGACGAGGAAGCCCCAGCCTCGCTGGCCCCCCGAGCCTCTAAACTCCTGTGCTGACTAGTCTTATGTCAGCTCGACACACAAACTAGAGTTGTGTAAAGGGAGGGAACCTCAATGGGGAAAATTGCTCCAAAAGATCCACCTGTAAGGCATTTTCCTAATTAGTGATTGATGGGGGAGGGCCCAGCCTGTGGTGGGAGGTGCCATCCCTGGGCTGATGGTCCTGGGTTCTATAAGAAAGCAGTCTGAGCAACCCAAGGGAAGCAAGTCAGTAAGGAAGCAGCACCCCTCCATGGCCTCTGCATCAGCTCCTGCCTCCGGGTTCCTGTCCTGTTTGAGTTCCTGTCATGACTTTCTCCAGTGATGATCAGTGATCTGGAAGTGTAAGCCAAACAAACCCTTTCCTCCCCAAGTTGCTTTCAATCATGGTGTTTCATCTCAGCAATAGAAACCCTAACTAAGACAACTTCCATGAAGTGAGGGGCTAGACTTAAGGACACGGAGTCTAGAGGTCTCTCATTCCAGGACTCTCTCCCCATACCCATCAGTCATGTGACTATTGTAGCCCAGGAAGGAGATAGCCTCTGCCTCACTCTGCTTCAAGAGTGTATCTCCTTGGGGAGACCGCCTTTGCCTCCAGACCCAGCACCCTCAGGGCACGATGTACCCCTTTTCTATAGTCATCTGCTTTCAGGTCCTTGGCCCTCTCTGCCTGCTGAGAGTGGTGAGGTCTAGCTGGGACGCTCCCCACTCCTTCCAAGGAGTGCTGTGTCTTACAGGTAACATCTGGTGGTACTCAACGCCTTGCTCAGAGACTTCAATATTGCTTGGCTCAACCAAAAAATAAATTGGAAAAGAAAATTGAACATTGCATCAATTTGGAGCAAGTTTATAAATTCTGCAGCTAAGCAATACCAATAGAAAATGATAGATCGCCACAGCGCAGGGCGTCCCTGCAGTGATGTATAGTCACATTAGCTGAAATACCGTATTACATGATTCTGCTTTATTACCCGTGCTGGTGGCAGACAGAAAAACAGATTACACTTGAGTTCAAATCGATAGGAACTTTATTTACTGGCCTTTTAAAAACATATTTCTGCACTTTATAAAAACATACGGTAGATGCTATTGATAGAGCTTGTCTACTTGTTAAAAAGCAATTTGCCCAGAGCGAGGCTTTTAAGCTGTAATTTACGGCATTACTTTTTGCCTCCCTCTTTTCAGGGTTCCGTTCATCTGGCTGCGCTTTGACGACTTCCTTAGACTTCTCTTGCCTTTAGTATTCCTCCCCACTTACTATCTCCCTAAACTCCAAGCTTCCCTTGGTCTTCGAGCAAAATGGAGACCCAGGTAGCATCTTTTCCCGACGGAGGCTGAGATGTGCCTCCCAGAGTCTGCCTCCTTCCCAGTCCTCAGCTCAGCCATGGTGGCTCTGGACTTTGAGGAGACCTCCGTGGCTTTAGATAGCCCCCTAAGGACACTCTGACCCTTGAGCCCTGATTCCAATGGCCCCGTGTGGTGGGAGCGTTATCCTCATTTTTATAGCCATATAGATTTTGACCCCAAGAGATCAAACTTAGATCTTCTGAATCCAAATCCAATCAAGGTCTCTTTGAGGTTTAAGAGGTGCCTGGCAGGGGGCAAGGCACAATGGGGACACTGAGGGTGGCTGACAAATGAGCTGGGCCATCTGCCAGCTGTAACTGACCCAGCTGGGGAAGGCAAGCAGATGTGTTATGGGAAGTTCTTGTCATTGCGTTGGTAACGCCCCACAGAGTTGTTTGAAGAGGAGCAGGAACAGAGGGTTACAAGCCTGGTGGCCTTCCTGGAGAAAATGAGAGAAGTACTGTTATTTGAACATGTCTGCAAAGTTCACATGTTAGGGGGGAGTAGTGAGAGACAGCTGAGTTAATAAAGTACTGGCCTTGTAAGTGGGAGGAGTTTGATCTCTAGAACTGATATTAAAAACAAACCTGGCTGGTGAGATGGCTCAGTGGGTCAAAGCACTTGCTGTCATGCCTAGTGGTCTTGGGTTCGGTTCCTGAAAATCACACCGTGGAAGGAGAGAACAGACTTGTCCTCTGATTTCCACATGCACACTATGATACATGCACCCTCACCCCATCTCGCTCACAGACATACTGAAGCATATCTATATTAGTAGGAAAAGACTAGGAGGGCCCCCGAGGAACAGTCGAGACTATCTGCTGGCCTCCACACACCTGCACACGTACTAGCACCCATGCACGAATGCGTACGTACAGATGTGTTTGCATGTTGGACATTCAACTTCCAAATGTGTACATTAAAAGAGTTTGGGAGGTAGTTAGGGCTGGATAAGGTCACAAGGATGGGTTCACTGTGGTGGCATTAGTGGTTTTACATGAAAAGGAAGATATGCTTGAGATGGAACGCCAAATCCGTCGTACCATGTGGTACCCTACTCCGTGTTGTGATGAAGCCTGAAGGCCTTTTCCAAATTCCTGTGGCATGCCATTGGGTACCCCAGACTTTAAATAGTGATCCCCAAACCCTCTGTTCTTTGTATCTAGTCTTGGGTATTTTATTACAGCAACAGAAAATGGACCGATGCTCACAGCTAGCCTCGGGTTGTTTCTGCCCCTGCTTCAGAGTCCCAGCTCTCTGCATAGTGTGTCTAGTCCAGGGTTTCACCGAGATAGGTCACCCTGTCTTTTATGTCTGTCATCATTTTTGTTGCTGCTGGGTGAGGGGCAGATGCTTTGATGGCCCACTAGAGTGGGTCAATGCCTGATAAGTTGCCAGGGCTTGAAGATGGTTCGTGTGAATGTGTTGGGAGCTAAGAGAACTTTAAAGAGGTGGGGTCTAATGAAACGCCACTCCGTCATTTGAGGCTCTACCCTCTGACAAGAGTAAGGTGGTTCTTGTTCCCATGACAGCAAGTAGTTTTAAAAAGAACAAGCCTGGCCCCGGAAACGGCTCAGGTTCGTGTTCATCATGTGATCTTGTCCCACCCACTCCTACCATCCACCATGTTCTAAAGAAGCTAAGGTGGCCCTCACTAGAGGTCACAGATGGCACCCCTGAACTTGGACTTTTAGTCTCCACATGGAGCTATATAAACCTCCTTCATTTATACATTACGCACCGTACATCACCCGGTCTTGTTAAAGCAACAGAAAACGAATGAGTATAGAGACTTGCTGGAAAGACTGAGCGGCATAACTCACATAAAGTTCTCAGCACTCAACAAATAAAAGTTCTCCTTATTAGCCAGAGTCAAACAAGGATGCCATGCACATCCCAGGGCCAGAGGGGACCCATTTTCAGTACGATGGTGACTCCACTCACCTCTGAGTGGAACACTGTGTGTGAAGAGATATTACTCCGTTGCTGCTTCCAACAGGTGCATGTTCTGTGTGTATGTGTTTGGTGCAGGGGGGGGGGGGCTCTGTGTTGGAGGCAGTTGGGCAATTATTAAACAATGAATGCCGCTGTGATTTGAGATGAAGACACGAAAAGATGGCACTTTCTGGAAGAGGTGAGCTGGCAGAGGTGGGAGGGACTTGAAAGAACCGAGGGAAAGGAAGATTTTTCAGGCAGGGCACAGAGGCTAGGAAAGGCTGAAGACCATGGAGGCAAAAGTTCGCACTGGAAGGTGCAGAAAGAGTGAGCAGGAGCTGTTTGGGAGAATATAGAGAAAGAACAGAATCAAGCCCTGTCACGGGAAGGCTGGGGACAAGTGAGAAAGGCCTTTAAAGGAGAAAGGAAAGCACCTTGGGTTTGGGGGAGTTCAAGCTGAGGGGGAGCGCTGGCCTTTGGTAGGGATTCCCTCCCCACATCCAAACAGGCATGAGCTAAGCAAGTCTTGCCCACAGGCTCCTCTCCGATCAACATTCTCCTGCACTCTTACTTGTGACATGCACAGGCTCCTGCCTAATAGCCGGTACATCCCGCCATCCCACCCAGAAAGGAGACTACACGTTCTGACAGTATAATAGACTCAGCAGAGAAGGCTATACTGTCACGGAGGCGGTGACAGCGGACTCCAAGCCCTGCCAGGTAGCTTTAGCAACTTTCTAGTCTGCCTTGTCGTACTAATTAGGAGAGTCTATCCCACTGACTTGGGCTAGGAATCTCAGCGAACAGTTCAACCTTCACAACTGTGCCTAACTGGCTACCAGAACCACGTATATTTAACATTCATTTTTAAAGAGGCCGAATGCTTGAAACCCATATGTGGTCCCTCTCTGTACAGGGACCAGCAGAAATGCTGCTGATGACAGAGGGTGACATCTAAGTGGCCCTTCAGTTGCCTCCAAACTTGCAGACTCTTCAGCCCTCGGGTCCTGCTATATCTCCCCCATACTCTCCTCTGGCTCCCTTCTGCAACTCAAGGACGTGTGTCCAGGGCACAGGAAGCCCCTTTTCACCTCAACATAAATATTTGCGATCACTGGAACCAATGGTGGAGATCCCCTCCCGCTTCTCGCAGGCCCTCCATAAATAGAATACAGTCATCAGAGCTTCAGCCGCCCAAGATGAAATAATTGCTTAACAATCATATAAGACAAAATGATTCAACAAATGACAATGGCTCCCCTCGCTATAAGGAACAGGTGCATTCAGTGTACCATACTATAATGTGTTAATGCAGGATTGACAGTACAATAATAGGAGTGAGCAGCTACTCAGCCTATAATTCCAAACCAAATTTGAGGCTGTCCACAGAACTCAAATCCTAGCAGGCTGTAAAATTAGAGGTAACACTGTGCAAGGTTCAAGACGACTCATTAGCAGGTTGGCAGAGTTTTTCAGGAGCAAATTTGTCTGTTGAAGGAACTAATTTTGTGCCATCTTTGGCTCGGTGTTTTTTTTTTTTTTTAATTTTCTTTTCTTAAGTGTGCAGATACAATCGTCCCCGGAGAGGAACGGAGGAGTTTTAGGATCTGGCCGTTGTGGCCCCTGGGGCACAGCAAGAACTCAGTGGGGTGAGTGATTGGGTGGCCCGAACTGGATAGTAGTCTGGGTGTGTTAAGGGGTGAGACACCACGTAGAGGCAGTAGTGCCTTTTTGTTTGTCTGTCTGTTGTTGTACAGTTTCACTCTGTAGCACTTGCTAGCCTAGAACTCACTTTGTGGACGAGGCTGGCTTCAAACTTACAGAGATTTGTCTACCTCTGACTCTCCAAGTACTAGGATTAAGGGCACATATCACCATGCCCAGTGAAAGTGACAAATAGTAATTCAGTCAGGCCTATTGTTTGAAAGATTGTTTTCTTTATGAATGTGTATGAATGGTTTTTTGCCAGTATGCATGTATGTGCCATGAGTGTGCCTGTAAGATCCCCTAGAACTGGGGTTATAGATAGTTATGAGCCATCATGTGGGTGGTAGGAATTGAACCCGGGTCCTCTGCAAGAGCAGCAAGTGTTCTTAACTGCAGAGATCCCTCTCTAGACCCGATTCCAGTTAGTCTTAACATTTAAAAGCACTGGGATTCCCTACTGACTTCTTAGGTTGTTTTCACATTGTCAGAAAGGGTTTGATCAAGGATATAATTAAGGGTAATTGTGGCAAACATTCTTCTGGGTTCAAGCTTTCTGATCCTCTAATTGAACATTGTATATAATCCCGGCCTTGTGCGGGTGTCCCCGTTATGTTGAGGGTCCATGGGACTGGCGTTAATCAGGTATGGTTAGATATGACAACAAGGAGGTGACAGGTCTGAAGGAAGGACTTCACTCTCACAGAGCCCTGGGTGGTGTGTCTTGCTACCCAGGGCCACATGGGGAAGCACCAGAGCAGGTTAGGAAGTGAGGGCAAAGCATGCATAGGACCCTGGATTGCAGTTTCCAGGGGAGGCGACAGGTGAGGCGAGGCAGGCTTGGGAATGGCTGTTGTGAATAATTCAGCAGGCTCCATATGCCAGTGGAGTCCCGGTCAGAGGTACTGGCCCTGGAGTACTCAAGGCAGACAGCTAATGAATGGCCTGCAGCAGTAGAGCTTGCTAAAGAATTGGTCGTGGTGTACATGACAAGTGTCCAAATGGTGTTTATTAATTTTCTCTGAGAATTAGGTTTCCCTGGGGGGACAGTCTTTTCAGAGTCAATGAGGCCCCAAAATATCAAAGCGTTTGTCTTAGTTATTGCTGTGAAGAGACACCACGACCATGGCAACTCTTACAAAGGAAAGCATTAATTGGGATTGCTTACGGTTTCAGAGGTTCAGTCCATTGTCATCATGGTGGGGAGCATGGCAGTGTGCAGGCAGATATGGCACTGGCTACATCTTGATCAGAAGGCAACAGGAAGTGATCTGAGACACTGGGTGTTATCTTGAGCAAAGGAAACCTCAAAGCCCAGCCCCATGTGACACACTTCCTCCAATCTGCTTTAACAAGACCACACCTTCCATTAGTGCCACTCTCTTTGGGGGCCATTTGCTTTCAAACCACCACATGGGGGTGGTATATATGTATTTCAGCAGATGAGGAAGTCAACAACAAGGAATGTTGATCACCTCGGTCTCTTCCTCCTCCTCCTTTTTTTGTTACTCCTCTAGGATAAGGGGAGCCCATGGGAATGACATCAGCCACATTCAGAGCTGGGATTCTTCCTAGCTTAACCCTTTCTGGAACCATCCCCACAGACATACCCAGAAGTGTGGCTAACCAACTCTATTAGGTGATTCAAAATTCATTAAAGTTGACAATAACAATTTACCAACACACTTAGGAATTGACAAGCTCAGGGCCCTCTGTGTAGCAAGGCCTTGCCAAGTGGCCACCTCTGATCACCAGAACAGATGTGAGCCCTTCTTGCCCTTGGTGTCTGGGTCAGCCGGGAATTTGCAGCTTAGTCCAAGTCTACACCAGTTGGTAAAAATAAAAGGGGTAGTTGTTCTGGGGTAGTCATTTGGGAGATTGCTTCTGGAGATGATGCAAAGTCTGAGGCATGAAGAGAGGCCATTCCAAATCAGCAGCAACTGGAAGCAGTTCCCATCCTCAGGCTGGAGAAGCTGAGTGAGGATGAGGAATTCCAGATTCCCCGAGCCCAGGTATCCTGGGGGAAGTGTGAGCCCTGACTGAGGAGCCAGGTGGACATGGCTGAGGGCAAGATCATTGTCTGGGGCCAACAGGGAGAAATGGAAACATCCCAGCTTCCTTCCTCCCTCTGCCCTTTAGTTCTGATTCGACACTGTTGGATGACCCAGCCCAGACTAACACAAGCTGCCACAGGAGGTTCTGGGAATGCAGTTTGCAAATGTCGGTCACTGTTCCCCTCCATTGAGCAGCAGAGCAGGAAGAGGGAAGGGTGGCCACGTACTTTTCAGAAAGAACAAAAGAACCACTATTCCAGCGACTTTAAAAACCAGTTGCAGTCACTCAAGGTGGCGCACGTCTTTAATCTCAGCACTCAGGAGGCAGGGGCAATCGGATCTCTGTGAGTTCGAGGCCAGCCTGGTCTACAGAGTGAGTTCCAGGACACCCAGAGCTAAATAGTGAGACTCTGTCTCAAAAAGCAAAACCAAAACAAAAAAATCAGTTGCCACCACCAAGAAGTAGTATTTGACATATTGTATTTTGTGAGGAAACAGGCACATAGGAAGCTACTTGTTCCCGTCTTCCTGACAGGGAGGGTGAGAAGATTTTGATGTCTGTAGCTCCCATCAGCCATCAGTGCGCAGGTCCCAGAGATAATTGCATTGCTGCCACAGATGTGGGCTGAATCATGCAGCTTGGTTCTTCCGCTGTGCGTGCCTCTCTGTCCTCTCCCAGCAGCAAGGGACGGTGCGGTGAGGATGCCCGGGTGGCAGTCCCGTCCCTGCTTAAATTGCCGTGTGTGGGATTTGTACTCGACCTCACCTCTGTAGCACACCATTTTCTCTCCTGTAACCTGAGGAACTGGAACCTGATTGGTCCACAGTTGTTTCCACTTCTGTTTTTGTTTAGGTCTTTTCCTTTTCTTAATTTTTTTTTAATTAGCCTTTGATAATTTCATAATGTGCATTGGCTGTTCTGGTTATTATAACCCCTCCCTCCAGCCTCCCTCCGACCTCTGCTACCCGCTCCGAGTCCCCTTCCCACACTCAGTATTACTGTGATTGCTGCTGTTGTTGTTTGAGATCCACTGAGTTTAACCAGGACCAACTGTGTGACCACAGGTTTGGAACGGTGATCCGCTGGAGCCTGGTGGGTACGCAACTAATGGCAGTGACTACCTCCCCCGCCCCCAATTCATCAGTAACTAGCAGTTCAGCTAGGAGAGGCAGAGCCTGCAAGCTCCTCCCTGCCGCGTGATTGACTGTTGGCAGGCCCAGTCTTATGTAAGCCCATTGCAGGCACCGTAGCTGCTGTGAGGTCACGACTGAATTGGCCGTGCCAGCCCAGGAGACATTTCACTGTTTCTATAGTGCTTCTTGGAAGGTTAAATTTCATCTTTGGCATTTAATGAATCACACAGGCACAACCCGCTGATCATGTGTCTCTTTTGTGCCAGGGCTCAGGCTTAGAAATACGAGAGTGACTTGGGTGCAGTCCCTGCTGGCGATTCAGGGATCCCAGATCAGATGCATTGTGACTTGAGTTTGAGGGCAAAAAGCTCTGGCTCTTTAGACTAGCCTCAGCCACCTGTCCCAACGTCCCCAGTAAAAGAGATGAGCAGCGGTGACGGGTGGGCAAGGAGCTTTGACCAAGGTGCCCACATTGGAAAGGACAGATAAAGGGTCTCCAGGAACATAGACTTTGGGACGTCCTAGGGAAACGGAGGGAAGGAGAGGACTGGGAGGCACATTGCTGTGTCCGCCTCTCTGCTACCTGAGCTCTGGTTCTGCTAGGGTTTTTCGGGGAATCACAATGGATTCTTTCCCCCTGCTTTAGGGAGCAGCATCTGGTCCATCCTATGGGTGTGATCTCATCATGGGAGATTGGTTCCATGAGGCGTGTTGTTGTCTGGGGGTGATATTTGATACCTTGTCACAAAGATGCTTGTCTACCTGTCCAGTCATTCCTGGGACCCAAGGGAACTCTCTGCAGCAGAGTAAATCAGGAGCAAGGGAGTTATGTGGCTCGGTCGGTAGAAGGATTGCCCAGCATGCATAGAGCCCTGGGTTCAACCCACAGCACCACATGAAGACACACAACACAAAAACAAAACACTCGGGCATGTGGTGCATGCCTTAATCCCAGTATTCAGGAGGTAGAGGCAGGAGAACCAGGAAGTTCATGGCCATCTCCAGCTACATAGCGAGGCCAGCTTGGGGATACATGAGACCATGACTCAAAAAAAAGAGACAAAACTAGACCAGTGTGGGTCTGTATAGAGTTAGTTAGGCCTATGCCCGGTATCCTTTTTTTTTTTTTTTTTTTTTTTTTTTTTTTTTTTTTTGGGTTTTCGAGATAGGGTTTCTCTGTGTAGCTTTGCGCCTTTCCTGGATCTCGCTCTGTAGACCAGGCTGGCCTCGAACTCACAGAGATCCGCCTGGCTCTGCCTCCCGAGTGCTGGGATCAAAGGCATGCACCACCACCGCCCGGCCTGGTATCCTCTTTCAACATCACAATAAAATATGTTGAGGATCCTTCCAGAGGTATATGCTTCCATCACGTGGACTTATATAAGTTACTTATATTTGTGTGTCTGGCTTTTTATCCATCATTTGAAAATGTCTTCCTACCTGCCTGTCTCATTGGCTATACGTAGACTCTGAGACAGGAAGACTATGCCAGAGCATGAATTGAAGCAGGAATTGTGTACATAAAAAGCTTGTCTCCTTAGTTCCTTCGTTCCTTCGTTCATTCGTTCGTTCATTCCTTCCTTCCTTCCTTCTTTCCTTCCTCTCTTCTTTCATTCTTTTCTTCCTTCTTTTTATTTCCACAAAAGAGATGGAGGTACCTAGGCAAGTTCTCAGCTCTTGTTCCTCTCCATTGTCCTGTCATCAGAAACCAGGCTGGCATCAGCCTGGCTGCCCTCCAGGCTCTAGGCTCTGTCTGTCCACAGGGTCTTCATTGCAGGAAGAGCAGCTAAAAAGCAGGGGTGTTTTGGAAAGGAGACATCAGTCCCCCTTGCCTCCAACACACTCCAAGCTCTGTCCTATGCATTCTATGCCTTGTCTTTGGTGAGTTCAGGCACTCCCAACAGCAGATCCTGAGCTCTATTCCAGGTCAGCCAGGAATAAAGAACTCAAGGGAAGAGCTTGGAAGAGAAGATGCCTAGAGACCAGGACCCAGGCCTAACAGAGGGAAGCCCCCTTCTCTCTGTGTGGGATGACTCACAGACTTCACAGGCATCAATCTCACTAACTTGGCTCATCAGGTAAACTGATGCAAAAAAGTGTGAAAGTGTGACCCAGACACAGGAGCCTTCTGCAGCCACACCAGAACAGCTCCTTCTGGGAGTTCTCCCGAGCATCTGGCCCCTCGCAATGAGTCCACACTGAGCTGACCCGCAGAGTGTTAAGTAGAGGCCCCCACATACCAATTACAAGACTGTAATCCTACACCCCCTAATCTGAGATCCCGGGGAATTCACCCTCCACGGACACCACCCTCAAGCCCGGCTCCCCCTCTGGAGCTACCACACCTGTCTTCCATTTACCTGCAAACATCCAGCCTGAAGCAGCAGGTGCCTCAAGTTCCCTGTGTCAGCCAGGTTCGTGTGGAGGATGTAGGAATGGCTGGATCTGCTGGCTGGCTGCCTGCCTGCCTGCCAGCCTGGCCAGTGCCGCTGAGAAGGTAACAGTCCCGTGTGTTGACTGATGTGATGTGTGGGTGTGAAGTCATCTCCCTCTCCAGTGGGGCAGAGAACTGATCTCTCTCAACTGCTGCTGGGTCTCCAGGTGCCTCCTCTCTCCTGCTGCTGCTCTGACTCCTATTGTCAAACACTGCAGGTGTCCCGTGGGCAATGTTTATGTAATCTGCAAGCTCCGGGGCTCGCTGTGTCAAGCAGCTGTGGTGGATGTCTTATGTAGAAAGCCCTTGTTACCCATGCACGCATGCAGTTGTCCTGGCAGGTTTTGTGGGTATCAGGCCAGCGAGGTGAGTCACCCACAAGTGTACCGGGTGTGCACCTAGCTGACCTGTGGGGCCTCCTGACTGTGCTGGGTCTCCCCACGTTACATGCTACACATGACCAAAACACCAAACTCAGGCTTCCAGGATGTTGCACCTTCTCTCTCCATCCCCCCCTCCCCTCCCGGTGTATTTTCTAATAGATTGGCTATGGGACTCTACTATGTGCCTCCCTGGCTCTTAACTGCAGTACCCAAGAATGACATAGCAATTGGCTACACTCTCTACGTGAGGACATCTAAGCTGACCCTTCATAAGCATTCAAGTTTCAGGGACCTATTTGTCCACTTAGAGAGTACGGAGGACCCAGGCCTGATGTAAAAAAGTGTGAAAACGTGACCTAGAGATGGGAGCCTTGTGCAAGGACACCAGTGCAGCTCCTTCTCAGAGTTCTCCTAAGCATCTGGTCTCTCCACATCCGAGCTGACCTGCAGGATGTTAAGTAGAGGGTTTGATTCATAGCGATGTGATAATATCACCTTGGTTATGCACCAATAATCTCTTCCAAGTCAGGTGACCTCACCCAGATGGCCATGCACAGGAAAGCTTAGCCAGTTGGGATGAATGGCTAGGGAACCTTGTGCCCAAGGCTGGAAGGGCTGAGTACAAGGGAGTGTCCTCACTGCTTAGCTATTTAGGGATGGTTTCTGCCTCACTAGGAAAGCTGGTTTGGAAGTGGCATCTCAAACATGAAGTCCACTTGGTGAGTTTATAAGGGCAGAGTAGATCCCTGAGGCTCAGGCCATAGTTCAGAGAGTGAATAGGTGTAGAGAGCCTCTTTGTCCCAGTAATCAGGCTTGTGATTCATGTTTAGATCCTTATCTGGACCTAGGGAAGGAGGCATGGTGATTATTCTCATTTTAGACACAAACAGCCAAGACCCAGAGATATCAAATAATTAGCTTAAGGTCACCCAGACTCAAAGGGAAAGGTTTCCGTCAAACCCCAGTCTTTCTTTCTGTATTTAACTCTCCTAGTTTGGGTTTTGCTCAAGGAAGCTGATGAGATCTTTATTAGCCAGGGTTCTCTAGAGTAACAGCTTAGAGAATGAATCTCTGTATATAAAAAGGAGATTGATTAGAATGACTTACAGGCTGTGGTCCTGCTAATCCAGCAATGGCTGACTATGAACAGAAGGTCCAAGAATACAATAGTTGTTCAGTCCACAAGGCTGGATGTCTCAGCTGGTCTTTAGCATGTGCTGGAATCCTGAAGAAGTAGACTCCAATGCCAGTGAAGGAACGGACTTGCTAGCAAGGGGAGAGCAAGCAGGCAAAGAGCAAAAGCTTCGTTCTTCCATGTCCTTTCTGTAGGCTGCCAGCAGAAGGCAAGGCCCAGATTAAAGGTGGATCTTCCCACTTCAGATTAAGCAAAAATTCCTCACAGGTATGCCCCTCTATTTTGGGGTTTTAGTTAATTCCAGGTGTAGTCAAAGTGACAACCAAGAAGAGCCATTGCAGGATTCCAGCAGCCCATCTGAAAAATAGGTTTGTCTGAGGAGGAAAGAAATTCTTCCTCACTTTCTTTCCTTTTTAATTGTCTACTTTCGGGTTGTTTGTTACATAGCTCAAGCACCGTAAACATACACCATCCAGAAAGAAGCCTGCTTACAAGCTGGAGTATGGACAGGGCATGGTACATCTGTCACCATGGAAGAACCCCTTTTTTCAGTTTCTGCTTTCTCAAGTGTCCCCAGATACTCTCATGCCAGCCTTCTTCTGGAGTGGGGACCATCCTGAGAATAGAGGAGTGAGCTGGGTACTGGACACTGGATACCACTCATGGAACCATGACATCAAGGACTGATAATGCAGGAAGTCCTACAACATGTCCTCTGCCCAATAGGAAGCTTGCCGAGAGGGCCAAGAAGGTGTGGGGAAGAAGAGCTGAAGTGATAACAGAAGAGGCAGGTGTGAACTGTTCACATCTGAGCTGAACCTCGAAGACCTAGGAGAGCCAGTTAAGAAAGGCCAGAAAGAGCAAGCAGGTGGAGGAAAGAGAGAATACAAAGGCAAGATCTAGGGAGGTGGGACGTATCCCAAGGCAGAGCCCCAAACTGCAGGGGTTTCAGATTGGTGCAAATGGGAATGCTGGGAATCACCAGGATGGGGCTGGATGGGCCAGACGGGGCTGGCTTTCAAGAGCCTTGGGTGATCGGATCAGAGACCTGGCCCCCTGTAACTTCCAGCCTCTGCCCTCACAGATGACAGGGCAGGGGCCTGAGCGTTTTATTATCAACCGAAAGTGACAAAATGTGGGCCGGGGAGGGGAGAGAGCTCAGTAGGTACAATGCTTGCCTCACAAAAGCGAGGGCATGAGCTCGCATCCTCAGCACCCGGATAAAGCAGGATGTCACCGTGTAAGTGTCTGCAGTCCCATCATGTTCCTACAGAAGACGGAGATGGGGACCAGAGAACCCCCAGAAGCCTGGGGGCCAGCTAGCCTGCTGTGCGCAGTGGGTGTGAGACTTGGTCTCACGCAAGTGGAAAGTGAAGGCTGATGCCTGAGTCTGTCCTCTGACCTCCACACACCCGCCATGACCTGAACACGTGCACAAGCATGTGCCCACACATGGAACATGTCAACATTTTGGACACAATATCCTCCTTTACTAAAAAAACAAAAATACACCTGACAACTGGGTGTGGCCCTGCATGCCTGTAATCCCGGCACTCAGAAGGCTGAGACAAGAGAATCGTCACAAGTTCAAGGTCAGCTTGAGACTCTGTCTCAGAAACAGACAAACAAAAACCAACAACAAAAACTTGGGTCCCATTGAAGATCAGTACCTCATGCAACTAACTCATGGCTCCCCAGAGAAAGGAGTTTGGTCCGTGCCTGCTGCTTGTGGAAGTGTCTCTCATCCGGCACACGAAATCTCATGAATCTCAGTGGAGAAAAGGCTGCTTGAGGCTGAATCCAAGAGACCACCCATCATTTCACCCATGAAGCTGGTTCCCAAGGCCACGGGAGGAGTTTGGAAGCTCTGGGTAAACGGCCCGAAGGGGGAGGCAGGCGACCGGCCACCAACCCCACCCTTAGAGTGCAAAGGTAGGTGGACCACCAGACCCTCTCTCTGAGTCTTAGAGCCCTGAGGAACAGCTGGAGATGACTCGCCTCTGGAAAAAAAATAATAAATTCCACATTATCATTTCAAAGACTCCTCACACAAATACTAAAGAATCAGGAAAGCGGGTACCTCATGTTGCTCCCAGAATCTAAGAAATGGTATCTTTCAGTTATCGGATTTTATTTCTTTGCAGAATTACATTTTATACATATTTATTCATGCAGAACAGAAGCACAGAGTTATTGAGGCTGCCATGGGAGCGGAAGGAAAAGCTGTTATACATAAGAATGCACCGCATTTACGTCCTCACACTTCCAACAATTGAACTATATGCAACTGCTTTTTTTTTTTTTAATAATAATAAAATACCTCTCTGGTTTGCATTTAATTTGCTGGTTTTTTTTTTCTTTCTTACACCTGAATTTTCATACGCTGGTGGAAAATGTGAAAGGGCTGTGGGATCCAGATCCTTGAAGATACTATAGACAGGGTCGGGGGCTGGCAAGAGGCTGCTTTGATGCAGAGGGGATGGGAATGCACAGCTAGTTTAGAAATCTTTCTTTTTTTAACAGACACAGTTAACTGAACTGCAAGCATCTATCTTCTGATTTAATAACTCATTCTTCCTGCGTGGAGACCCGGCATATTACAGCGCTGGATATTGCTTTTCAGGTTCCTGAGTGTCAATGATAAATTCCCGTCTTCTAATAAAATACATTTTCATAGTAATTGAAATAATAATTTCCCAGGTACTTAAAAAGGGACTTTTGCCCTCTTTCCCTTTGCACACTCCTGACCTTATTATTTATTTTTATTGCTGAAGTTCTCTCCACCCCCAAGCTGAACTGTGTGCTTCTGGCATCCGGGTTCCCTCGGCCTGCAAGGTCCTTCCCTGCTCACAACCACAGGATGGCTCCAAGCACACAGCTGGCCAAGGGGAGGGAGGGAACAAGACCTGCAATTCTTTGCTGAGTTTGGCTTTTTACTTTTCTTTCTTTAGAGCTGAGTGGACAGATGTGGTGACCAGACACCTGGGGAGGAGAGAAAGCTACAGAGGGACACTAAGGGGTAGGGGCCTGCAGATCCTGAAGTCCCACAGTAGGCAAGCCCCATGTCTCCCCGCCACCCCCAAACACCTGAAGGTCAAGATCTGGGGCAGACCTTTTCCACTCCACGTGAATTCCTCAGGCTGCAAGTAACGCCATCCCCAGGAGAGAACACGAACAGCATCAGGAGCTGCATTCACTGCTCACACGGAAAATTGAGGCGGGAGTGATGTGGGCCATGACAGTACTAAGAGCACTGTGTTTAATCTGTGTCTCTGTGAACAGGGTTACTTTACATGCTGTCTTAGTGAACTTGACTTGAACTGAAAAAAAAAAAAAATGTAAAGCTGTCTCCTAAGACATCCTTTCCTTCCTGGCTGACAGTGAAGAGAGAGGAAGAAAGAATGTCATTAAGACTGAAGGCTTTAAGGTGAAGGTGGAAGCGCAGCCAGCGTGGGGAGACTTCTGGTTCCTTCCCCGTGTGCCCCCACCAGGAGCGAGGGATTTGGGGGAGAGCTTGCTCAGTTTAAGCTGCCGTTCAGTTTTACCTACAGCAATGTGTCCTGTTCTATGTCTGATTTTCCCTCATCTAGAAACCAACAAACCTGGAAGTCAGGAATTGGGGTTTAGAAACGGTCTTCGGCAGGAAAGCCAAGAAGTCGCAGAGGAAATGGCCAGGACAACTCACAACTTCAAGGGCAATGCTTTTATTTGTAGCGTCGTCATCTGTTTCCTGTGGCTAAGACAAGAGGCCTAAGGCTGTGTACTTTATAAAGAACAGAGGTTTGCTTAGCTCACGGTTCTGGAGGTTCAAGGGCGTGGTACCAACTTCTGCTTAGTTCTGCTGAAGGCGGTGTAGCCATGGCCTCACCATGGCAAGCTGATGCAAGTTGGAGTCACATGGGAAAATAAGACACCACAGAATGGGGCGGGGCCAGACTTGTGTGAGAGAGTGTGTGTGTGTATGTGTGCATATGTGTATATGAATGTGAGTGCGCACATGTATGAATGTGCATGTGTGTGTGCATGAGTGTGAGTGTGTATGTGTATGAGTATGCATATGTGTGTGTATGTGTATGAATGTGCATATGTGTGTGAGTGTGTGTATGTGTGTGAATGTATGTGTGAATGTGCATGTGCGTGTGTGTGTGTGTGTGTGTGTGTGTGTGTGTGTGTGTGTATGAGTGTGTGTATTGAGGGTGGACATGTGGATGTCAGAGGACAGCCTTCAGGTGTAATCTTCACCTTCCCTGTTGGGGACAGAGCCTGTTCCTGCCTGCCTGATCAGGCTAGCCGACCTGCGCCTCTGGTGATCGATTTCCCTGTCTCCACCTGTTAAAACCACTTCAGCGTTTTTTTGTGTGGCTTCTGGGGATCCAAACTCAGGCCATCAGGTTTACGCAGAAAGCATTTTTCCCCTGCTGAACACCTCCTCAGCCCGAGCCCCGCTCTCTTTACTAACAGCCCACTCTCAAGGGAGCAACTCGTAGGCCAGCGTTAATCGATTCTGAGGGCAACATCCCCATGACCTCCCCACCTCCCACGAAGCCCCATTACCTCTCACATCATCACACTGAGAACACAGCTTCCAGCACACAAGCCCTTGGGGGACAGACCACAGATGAACCACAGCATGTAGTAATGGAAATAATCAGTTTTTCCTTCCTCATTTTCCCAGGCACTTAAAAAAAAAAAAAAAAAGACTCTCATCTGGTCCCCCCCCCTCCCCCGTCCTCATCCACGTCACTGGTAGGTTCTTGGAGGTAGGCTTCCACATTCATGCACGTAGGGGCTTAGGGACTCACACATGCTAGGCACATGGTCTTCCAATGTGGCATGACCCCATCAGGATGGGAGTACTGTCTTTTGGCCTAGTTCATACCTTGTATGGCTTGGCAAGGTAGCCAGACATTGAATTTTATTTGTTTACTTTAATTTTTTCAATGTATTGATTTATGCCAGTGCATGGATGTCTGTGTACCTCGTGTGTGCCTAGTGCCCTCAGAGGCCAGAAGAGGGTATCAGTAGGCTGTGGCTGGAGTTACAGGCAGTTATAAGCTGCCATGCGGATTCTGGGAATCAAACGTGGGTCCTCTACCAGAGCAGCAGCCAATGCTCTTAACACCGAGCCATCTCTTCAGCCCCCGACGCTGGATTTCAGTTATCCCTTCGCCTCACAGCCTGTTGACGTACTCTATGTGAACACCTACGCTGCCTTGGGCAAGTAGCTTGATTTTGTACTTTTGTGGTAAGACTATTATATGGACTAATTGAGCTCATAAGTATGACTCTTTTGGCACAATCCAAATCTCTAAAGCCACAGTGATTTTATATTCATTCATTCATTCATTCATTCTTGTCCTTATTGCTCGTGGGCTTGAACAAAAACTACATTTCAAACTTTGACTGATAATGGGGGGTGACAAACCGTGAAGTGAAATGTGACAGGACATTGCTGTGAGAGAGACAAATCAAGGACTGGCTTAATCTTGACTTCTAGACAGAGGCCAGACTCCTGGCACCACTTCCTGGCACCGTCCATCGTAGCTCTTCCTGCCTCCCTGTTTCTCCCCACCCTATCCCAGGGCATGGCAATATTTCAGTGGCTTCAAGGACCCCGCTTGGCATGGCCAGGGCTGGAGCTTGAGGACAGCATTGAGAAGTCTGTCCTGCTGTTCTCCAGGTGAACAGAAAAGGCACCTGCAGAGGATGCTCCACTCCTTCGTCTCCAGTCGTCTTGGGTCCTGAGGATTTTGAGACGAAGATTGTTCTAGAACAAACCTCATCCCTGAGAGAGGCCCAGGAGCTTCTTTAGATAGGAAAGAGGTAGCTATTCAAAGTTTAAAAATTTAAAATCAACAGCTAAGCTCCTCCTTACTGGAGGAAATAACACCACACTCATGCAAGCATCCCTAATTAAATGCAGCAGGGCCTTAAAAGAAAAAGAGACTTGAAATAAGAAAGAAACTTCTCAGGAAAAGGGAGGGGCTTAGCAGGAGGGGGAGGGGATGAGGGAGAGATAAACATATATCACATATATGTATGAAATTGTGGGAAAAAAAACCCAGTGGTCAAGTCCATTTAAAACAATAGAATCTGCTTTAAGAACAGTTTTAGTTTTATAGCAAAATTAAGTTAAAAAAAAAACCCTCAGGAAGTTCTCCTAGAACATCCCCAACTTCTCCCATGCCTCAACCCCACCTCACACAGCTCTCAATATCTCCCACAAGACTATGGATGTTAGATCCAATAAGCCTGTAGAAAAATCACTATTGCCCAAAGTCTATCGTTTCAGTCCTGGAAGCACACATCTACGGATTTGGACCAATGCCCAATCACATGCATCCATCACTGTAGCAGCACAGAAAGAATTCCCCTGGCCATAAACATCCTCCTATCTATCTATCCTTCCCCAGCCCTTAAGCCCTGGCCAACCACTGACATCTTTGAAGGTCTCCATAATTTCATCTTTTCCCAGAGAGTTGCCACAGAGTTGGAATCAGACAGTGTGCAGCCTTTTCACATAGTAATAATGCATTCAAAGTTCCTCCGTGTCACTTTGTGGCTTCATCAATTGTTTATTTTAAGTGACAGAAACATATCACTGAATGGGTATACCATAACACGTTTATCCATTCACCTACATCTTGGCTGCTTGTGAGTCTTAGCAATTTTAAATAAACCTAGGTGGACAAAATGTTTAAACTCCCGCGGGTAAATATCAAGGGGTATAGTTGCTGACTGTATAGTAAGAATGTGTTTTGTTCTATTAGAGACTGCCAAACTGTCTTTTGAAGCACCCGTACCGTTTTTGCACCCCCACCATCCACGGATAGCATTCCTGTTGTCCCATGCTTCACTAGCATTGGATGTTGCTAGTGTTCTGGGTCTGGACCATTCTAACAGGTGTAATGGCTTTAGTTTGTAATGCTCTGATGACATGCAATGTTGCACATCTTCCCATGTGTTTGTTTGGTACCTGCATATAATAGTGCCCCCTTACCCATGGCAAATACATTCCCAAGCCCCCACTGGGTGCCTGGAACCACAGCTGGTCGCAAAGCCTATAGGTCTGATGCCTGTTCCATCCTCACTTAGCATTTATCAGGCACTGTGACGGTAACTTTTGCAGTCTGAGGTGCAGCGATGAAATGGTCTTGAATTTTGTTTTCTTCTTCGCGATCCTATGGATGGATTCATTCATTTTTACCGCAAATCTTAGCAAGCTCTCAGTGCATGATTCTCTTCCTGAAGCCAAAGACCTTCACCTTGTCACTTAAATGCTACTTTATGGATTCTCTTTGGCATATACAAGTTGCTGGCATTGCTATCCTTGTGCTCTGGGACTGTGCTGAAGTAAACTGAAGGTGACTTGCACACAAGTTCTGTAGTACTGATACAGAGGGTCTGAAACCCATGCTGGTTACCAAGCGGCCAATGGACAGGTAGCACCTACAGAGCACATAGGTAGGATGAAAGATCGATTCCTACCCCAGCAGGATGGAATAGAGGGCATTGGAGTTCATCAACCTTACTCAGAATAGCATCTAATTTAAAACTTGTGAATTACTTAGTTCTGGGATTTTCCATGCAATATTTGTAAACTGTGGTTGATTCGGGGATAATTGAAACTTTTAACAATCAAAACTGCCATTTGGGGGAGGGGTGAGTGACGCTCTTCTCCTTGGGTGAAAGTACCTTTGGAGCTTTGGCCTTCCTTTTCTTGTGGTGCTAGAACTTGAACCCAGGGCAGCTAAGCATGTATTCTACCCTAAGTTATACCTCCATCCCTGGCTCATTTCTTTATCTGCATTGTTCATTTTAGTGTTCTTTTTTATAGTTTATATCCCCATTCTTTATCAGCCCCATCTTTTCTAGTCTGTCTTGTCCCTCATGACTCCATCCAGTTATGGCCAGTGGACCTACTGGATGAAATGAGAAGAAGCCAGGGTGGTCGTACAGGGCATGGGTTCACGGGAGAGTGTGTGGGTGAATTACTATCATACTCTACAAACTGAAAAGCTTATCCACCCCTAAAACACCTCCATTAGACAAGGCACCAAGTCCTGGGGACACACCCCTGGAAAAAAACAGTAAAATTTCCTAACTTCGCAAAGCTCACTTTCTAGTAGGGGCACATATATCAAGAGATAGGGGATTAAAATAGATGTAAGTATATTGATATCTATGATATCAAGATCTGAGTCTAACATGAGACTAAAACAAGAAAAGTAGAGATGCTAACACAGGGGATGCTGAGACCTTGCCAAACTCCAGGAACTTGGGACAGCAAGAGAGTGAAGAACAGACAAACACACGGACACAGAAAAGCTGGGGCCGGGTGGGCTGGGCTCTCTCATGGAGAAGCCTCAGCACCCCGGAAGCTCAGCCTGTTTATTAGATATCGTTGAACAGAGGTGGGGTTATTGCATACAGCTAGACAAGGAGGTGGGGTTGTTATGTACAAGGAGACAGGTTTGGCTAATCTTGGTAGGAGCAGTTTGTGCAGGGGAGCAGTCTTCAGGCCATAGATACCCAGGAGAAAGCTATGGTGGACATTATCCACACACGCTATCAGGACCCACACTCAGTTCAGAGGAAGGCTTTGCCATTCCCTAAGGGGAAGGTTTTGCTATTCCATGGGTCTGAGGCTATAGCGTCTGTGGTGGTTTGAATGAGAATGGCCCTCATAGGCTCATTTATTTGAATGCTTAGTCCCCAGTTGATAAACTATTTGGAAGAATTAGGAGGTGTGGCCCTGGAGGAGGTGTGTTGTTGGGGGTGGGCTTTGAGGTTTCAAAAACCCACACCAGGCCCAAAAACCCACACCAGGCCCGATATCTCTCTCTCTCTCTCTCTCTCTCTCTCTCTCTCTCTCTCTCTCTCTCTCTCTCTCTCTCTCTCTCTCTCTCCCTGCTGCATAGAGATACAAAGTCTCAACTACTGCTCTAGTGCCATTGCCTGTCTTTGTCCCGCCATGATAATCACAGACGTGTAAAACTGTATTGCTTTCTTATAAAAGTTTCCCTGGTCATGGTGTCTCTTCATAGCAGTAGAAGAGTGACTAAGACAGGGTCCTTGACATGACTGTGCCTATATCAACAGCACCCATTCACTTAGGACTTCAGTTCAGAGTTTCCCCCAAGGAGACTTTCTCCATCTAAACATGGGTTTCATCAAGAAAGACGCATTTACTGTAAGCAAAGACACTAAAGGACAACCAAAGGACAGAGACATTGGAGGGATAGTGCCAGGAGAATGGCCAGTGTGCTTGTGGTCACCATCATACCAGGAGGCTGTTATGATCACAGCAGGAGAAAGTAGGCAGCATGGTGGGAGAATACTGATCCTCTAAGTCCTGGTCCTTGCGTATCTATGGCTTTTGCTTGGGAAGAAATGGGGAGTCACTGGGGGAGATTTGAGCAGAGGAGTGACGTGATCCCACCCAGCCTTTGACAACAGTTCTCTGGCTCCCATGTTGAAGGCTGGCCCAGGTGGGAACAGGGAGACCCATGCACCAAGCCGGAAGGAAGTAGCATCAGTCAGATGCAACTGGATTCCCCTCATGGTCTGTGGAGTTCCTGCTGGATTGGATGCGCACTAAGAAAAAGAAGACTTAAACATGACACCAAGGTGTTCCGCCTAACCCCTGGAAGGGTGGAGCTGCTGTAGTCTAAGTCAGGGAGGAGCCAGGGGCTGAGACAGGCACTGCACAGATGAGGAGTCACATTTGAGACCCTCTCTGCTCACACTGACAGGCAGCCTCCTTGAGATATCAGGTGGGCTTGGAGTCCAGGGTTGTCTGTGTACACGACACAGCTGGGTGCCTCGGAGGATCAAAAGAATAAAATCCTGTTCCTCCGGCCCCCACCTCTGCCGGGGCTTCCAGGAGAGGTGTAGAGAGAGACTTTCCAGAAAACCAACTCATAAAACAGCCACACCCAGCAGAGAGCAGCTCCTCCCAGACTCTCTTAAGGTTGAAGGCAGGTGAAGAAATCCAAGCTACCAAAAACCACACTCAAGAGGATCAGATAGAGGACCTCCCCACCCCACCCCCACCCCCACTCCAACCACAACTGCTCACTACTAAAAAGACAGCGAAGGGGGAAGTCCTGATGTGTTTCCTTCCCCCAGTGGTGAGGAAACAGACATTTTTGGGGTTTTTAGATGATCACAAGAGTAGTCTGCTTGCCTCTTCTTCTCCAAGGCAGGCAAGTAAAGGAATAGGGAGAAGTCTAAGGAGGGGTACCCATACTCACCCACATCCTGGGCCAATCTGATGAACCCCAGGCCCTCTGGCTAGGCAAGGCTTGCTTGAGCCCTGCTGCCCATTATAATCTGTGAGTTCAATGAGGTAACTGTGTAAAGAGAAGCCATCTATGACTGTGGCTTTGCTACCCATGAGCCCAGTATCGGGCGAAATCGTCACTTCAGTAGCCCAGGTCCCTGGTCTAATATACCAGCTGCGTCTTCACCCTGGAACGCAGCCAACTGCCCAAGCGAGAGTTTTCACATGAAACGTCCCTGACTCTCTTGCTAAGTGGCAGATGGTGAATTTCATGCAATGACGTGAGCAAAGGGCCCTCTATTTCCAGCCTGGAGCTCGGAATCTTCGGAGGAGCTGCTGAGAGGCTCCTCCCTTGCTCTCCAAGCTGCATCTCTGGGGTGGGAGTGGGAGGAGCCAGAGAAGCTTCTTGGGGCTGGACCAGGAGGGGGAGGAACAATGAATTGCCCTTCATCCCAGGTTTCTAGGCAGGGAAAGGGGACCCGGGGCAGTTTGACAAGCCTGGGGTAGGTGTAAGGGACAAGACCTGCCATCCACCACCTGAAAATCTAGTGTTTTAATAAGCCAAGGCTGATATTAGACCTGGTGTGTTGAGGGGACCTCAGAGAGATAGGCAGAGTGGCCAAGTGGGGGTTATTGATGGAATGTCTCTACAGGCTCTACTCTGAGAGAGATTAAAACTGAGTTATGAAATAGGACCAGATTAATGAAAATGCATCCAGAACAGCCCATTCCATCTGCCTTGACTTCCACCCAGCACTTGGCACCTTCTGACCCAAATATGTTGACGGCAGCATCTAATGTCCCACACCCAGCTTTCCCACCTCCAAAGATAGAAAAAAGATTTATCACATAATAACCTTCAGGAATCTCAGCCCACTTCTGGACCACTCTCTCAGGTCCCCCAGGGAATTCTAAGCAGGGCAGGTTGCAGGGCAGTATTAGGGGTTCAGAATCCTCTCCCTGGGGCTTCCTTAGAAACGTGACTGAGGCCTGGTTTTCTCCTCTCTCCACTTCATTCCTTACTTTTCATTTTCCCCAACAGGCCTATTTTCCTGCCATTTCTGGTCCCACCCCCAGAGGCGTAGACAAAGCTCGCTCCTCTGTGTGGCTTCTTCCAGCTCGCTTCATTCACTCCCCTACTCTCATGAAGGCAAACTCAGACATCATCTCTGGGCAGCACCTCATTCAAACTATACATTGATAACACTGTCTCCCTTCTTAGAAGCTTCCTATTCACTATGGAAAATATGATGTCTGTGGGGAAAAAAGAAAAGAAAAGAAAATCACCCATCATTTGGACATATATTTTCTCCTAGTCTTTTTTCCCCCTTCCCATTTATTATGTGTATTTTAATTGAGAGCAGACTAGGGGGCTCACATCAGGCTACCTAGTTAAACACAAAAGAGGCCTGCTATCACAGTGGTTAGTTGTGGGTGAGTGCCGGAAGAGGGGGCGGATATGCTTGGAGAGCCAAGGATCCTGGATCCCTTACAAGCAGACCCAGGGTGATTCCCATCCTAGCCGCTTGTATTTAAATTTGCAATCCAGAGACCTGAACAGCGGCTGCAACTGTTTTGGTGTTTAGAAACATATAAGCTTTTATATGTAATTTTGTTTTCTCCTTCTGGTGCAGTTCCTGCGTTCAGTGATACCCACCTTTATCTTTTCACCCTAGCATCTCCCTGGGTACATAAACAGCCAGCCCCAGGGACAGTGTAATATCCCCCCAAGGATAATGCCTAAAGCAGAGAGGAGACGTGCTTATTTGTTCCACTGATTGGCCAGAGAGGACTAGTAATTATGTGCTGACTTCTGCTTCCTTTGGTTGCCAAACGGGGACCTTGAGACAAGCAGGACATCACGGACCTGCTCAGGAAACCTTACTTTCCAAGCGCAGCTTTAGTGGACTGATTTCAGGGGACTCCAGGCAGGTACCGCATGGGTGGCAGGCACCACGATGGTCCATGAGGAGTCCCTAGAAGCTCTAGCGAGCTGGATGCCTCTGTGGCCCCTGCTTAGAGGCGGGCTCTCTGTGCCCAGCCGGGACCTCATAGTATAAATAGTGGGTTCCGCCACCCAAAGACTACACTTCCACTGCGTGTGCGGGTTTCAGGACACCTTCACAGTTGCCCTTCTTGTTCTCTAGGGTGGGTTCTTTGCCCACCTGATGGGTGAGGAGAGCTGCCTCTCCTGCCATCCCGGCTTGACCCCCCACCCCCACCCCCACCCCAGTCTGGGCTCAGGGCACGGCTGAGTCTTCCTCTGCCTGCTCCCACGGGCAGCATCCCGGGCTTCTCCCAGCATCATGCCGGGGGCGGGGACCACACTCTAAGTGGAGGAAATCCCCTCCTAGTGGCAGCGGCCGGGGCTGGGGGCGGGGGTGGGGTGGGGGGCGGAGATAGGGGAGCGCGGGGGGGGGGGTGCTCTGCACTGGTGGCAGCGGCAGCGGCATCCTTTCTTTTAGTTTTCCCGGGAGGCTCCTTCCTCTCCTCCGCCCGGTGGTGGTGGTGGGGCACCCTTCAACCGGGTCTAGGGACAGCGTAGCCCCCACAGAGGGGGCGGATATGCTTGGAGAGCCAAGGATCCTGAATCCCTTACAAGCGGACCCAGGGTGATTCCCATCCTAGCCGCTTGCAACCTCTCGCCTGGCTGCCCTAAACAAGCTGCTTTGTCATTTTGCAAAAACACCTTCCATTCTCCCCACCCGCCCCCCAGGCTGTTTCAGAAATGGCATTGAGTCAGACCTGAGTCACAGGAGAATGTGGGCCCTGGCCTTCTTCTGAGGTTTTGACCCAGCTGCGGCCAGCTCTCCGCCCACAGCTCCACAGCCCGGCCGGCTCACTCCTGGCTACCTAACCCTGATTGATAGGCCACTCTCAACCACCTTACCACCTCCCAGGGCCAGCCCTGGCCTGACCTGCCTTGCCTGCCATCCCCGGTCCTGTCCCGGGGTCCAGTCTTTTTCTCCGTCCCTTGTCCCCCGCCTGCCTCTCACCTTCCCAAAGAGAAGGCCTGCACGGGGTCAGTGCAGGAGCCCCATGCTCTGGAGAGGACAGACAATATCTCCTGGTAGTTCACTGGTAGCTCATCAGTGTGAGCTCCCTTCAAGGACCTGGACCAGCCACCTCCACCACTGACTACCTTTCCTTCACCCTTCCACCCTTTCCCAGCTCCGTGTTAGAAGGTGCCACGCTACTCTATTTTTAGTCCCACCAAGCTGCCTGCTAGGAGCAGCCTCTCCATCTGCGGCACTCAGAGCCCTTCACAAATGCTAATGAATGGGAGTGCTTCCTCTGAGTGAGGGAGCACGGACTTCACCCTCCTCAACGGTGTTCTAGTAGGGGAAACTGAGGCATGGGGTTAGAGTTTGGAGAGGTGATCCAGCTACCCACCCAGAAAACCTTAAGCTTTCCCGCACTTGTTGGTGGTTCTGCCTTCGGTCTTTGGGTCCCGCGTTAAGTTCAGAGGGCAGGCAATACTTTCCTCCAAGACAGACGGACTTCCCAGGACGGGTGAGCCCAGAAACTGATCATCCCACCTGTGTCTACAGAATGTGTTACTGAGCATAGACAGGGGTTGGGGGTGGGTGGGGGTGGGGGGTGCTGGTGATGCTTATGGCCTGCTTATGCTTCCTGGAGGAAATGAGACCGGACTGTGGTTGAGAGCTAGAGTTAAGTGAAGGGCAGAGGGCAGGAGATCAGTCCTTACACAGAAACACAGAGCAAAGAAAGTCTGGGATTACTGCTCAGGAAAGGGTGCTGGGGGAGGAGATGGGAGGCAGAGACTTCAGCCAGGGTGGGCCCGCATGGGCTAGCCCAAGTGGCTCTGGTAATCATGCCGGTGGCTGGAAGGGGGATAGAGTTGGTAGGTTAGGAAGCTCTTGCAGTCATGTGGGCAGATGCTGGTAAATGTCTAGACCAGGCGTCTTGGAGCGGAGCCCCCAGAAGACAACAGTGTTTTGAGAAAGCTGACAGCCACTGAGTGGAGATCCCGGTGGCAGTGTCTCCTCTCCCCTGGGGCCCTGCGATCAGACAGGCATTCCCCCACCCCCACCCCAGTTAGGCCCTCCTCACACAGGTGGGAGGAACTGCCCCGTCCTCCTTTGAGCTGGATGCCTGTTGTTGGGGGGGGGGGGGGCGGTAGGTGCCCCGCCTTCTGACTCTGCCATGGCAACCAGAGGCCAGGCATAACTCCTGAGCTTCTGAATGCTTGTTGAATGAATGATGGGTTGATCTGATGAGCGTAAACAAAGGGATAGGAAATCCTCCCTGCACTGGGAGAGGAGGGGTGCAGGATGGTGGGATGCTGAGAGTGGGATGCTTGGAAAGGAAGCTGGCAGGGGTCCCTGCTCGGCCCTCATGGCCCTTTCTGTGGATCTGAGAAGGCACCCAAAGGGAACCTCCTCACTAGTTTCAGGGCCCCTCCTTGCAAACCCCAGCTTCAGAGCTGTTCTTCGAGGTACTCGGTATCTGCTCTGACTGGGGAAGGCTGTGCCGACAACAGACTTGTGTCGGCCCCCAGGATGCTCAGAGAGGAGGACCCAAGGACACATGGCACCTCCACTCAACAGTCCCACCTCAGGGTGTCAGGGGTTCTGGGTGATGACGGGCCTTCACAACATCAGCATCCCACCTGCAGATGTCAGGCTTTGTCTTCCTGTGGATAGTTTCCTCTGGTCACCTGTCAGGATCAAATCCCAGTGTGGACACTGTGAGTGAGTGTTCTTAAACAATGTCTACCCTAGCCTTGTAAGGTTTAGTGACCACCCCCAAATTCAATTCCACCGACGTTCATTCTGGGGAACTTGAGTGAGTTTGTCAGGCTTACCTACAGAGCATGGGTGAGGGGTTGCTTGGAGGAAGGAGCATTGTTGACCCCAAAGCAGCCACACGGTAAAGTCTTCACGCAGCATGGATGGCGGCTTCCCTACAGTCACATAGATAGAGCCCTCTTCCATTAGTTCTCCCCAGCCTGAATACTCTACCACCCCGAGACCAGAGCCACATGCAATTAGGGTAAACTGCATACAACGGCAGGTGAGATTGGCCGGGGCCTCAGATTAGGGTCCCATACCCACCCAACACCCTTTTATGCAGGAATGACGGCAGTCCACCCTCATGCCCCTGATGGCCTCCTGCTAGCAGACTCAGTTGATCCAATGGAGACTTGGAGGTTTTGCTTGGAGGTTCTACAGTAGCAGGGAAAGATCAGGCTGGGCAGGGTTCTGAATCGGGCTCAAACCCTGGCTCCTTCACCCCTGCTGGCTGTGAGACTGTAGGGAAGTTAGGGGACTTGGCCACCTTTTGGAAACCTTGGTTTTTCCATCTGTATATTGGGTATGTAGTGGAGTTTTTAGGGAGCTTAAAGTGGCTGGTGCCCATTTAAGCACTTGGTCCGAGGTGGGCCTTGAATGAATGTTAACTCGGCCACGCTGTCTATAAGCAACAGTGCCGAGAAACTACCAAACTAGACCACTCCATGGGCAGAAAGAAAGAAAGATTTATTGAGGATCAAACTGCAAGGCCACTGGGCGGGGGGTGGGGGGGGAGGCAGCAAAGAGAAGAGCAACATGGTGGAAAAGACAGTCAATAGGGTGGGGATCGGAGCTGACTGAGATTGATCCAGGACTAGGTGCCCTTGCCAGAGGTAGCTGACTTTAGGGGGAAGGTTAAGAGAGGTTCCTGGTAAACAGAAGCCACCTTAAGAAATCTGCTTTTTTGGTGAACAGAACTTTAGGCTTGTTTACTTGACAACAGTCCTTCTGTGTACCCAGCCGGTTGTTCTGTTTAGAACAGGGTCCTCGTGGCCAGCACTGCCCTCCTGGGGGAAGGCGGGCTTTGGAGCGGACACTGTCCGAGTCATCTGACCTGTGCGAGGCAGGGTTCTTCCCGAGGAGCAGCACAGCTGCCGTGGAGCCTGCTTCCTCTCCTTTAAAAGGCCTGGGTGTGTACGAAGGGAACCAGGGTCCTGTACTCCATCACCCTCTGGGGACAAAAGCATGCACTTTGTTCAGGAAAGCCACACTTCTGTCTTTGTTGTTGAGACAGAGTCTCACAATGCAGCCCAGGCCTGGCCTAGAACTCACTGTGCTGGTTTCAGGCTCCCAGAAATCCTTCTGCCTCAGCTTCCCAAATGTCAGGATTAGAGACAAGAGGCGCCATATACCTTGTTGGGTTTTTTTGTTTTTTTTGTTTGTTTGTTTTGTTTTGTCTTTTTAAGGACTTGTCTTTAATCATGTGTGTGTGTGTGTGTGTGTGTGTGTGTGTGTGTGTGTGTGTGTGTGCCCATGCACATGAGTGCATGGGCCAGCAGGGGCCAGAAGTGTCAGATACCTCTAGAGCTGGAGTTACAGGCAGGTGTGAGTCACCTGATGTGTGCTCTGGAAAAGGAGCATGTGCTGTTAACTGCTGAGTTGTTTTCTCCAGCCCCAGAGGCTGAGCTTTTGGAGGAGGATGAAACACCCCTGTAAAGAACTGGCCAGGATGGTTTTTCGTGGGATGAGATCTCAAGCTCCTCATCCAAACTGCCCTCTGGTACCCAGAGACCAACTCACCTCTGTGACCAGTGGGAGATGGAGCTGGAACCCAAGCCCCTACTCTCGTCCCTTTCTGAGTTAACACTGCTCAGCAGGCTCGGTTCGGTCCGCACCCCACAGAGGCTGTCCACCTCCAGCCTTTCTGGTCTTTTCTTTCTTGTCTCCTCATTTGTGTTAGGCAGACTTCGACCACTAGCAAAACACTTGACACAATAAACGTATAAAGGGGAAAAAAAAGGTTGCTTTGGGTTCCTGTCTCCAGAGGTTCTAGTCCAACACCAGACAGACACAAAGCTATGGGTCTCTGGTGAGCCTGCTGGATGGCAAGGGCAAGCGGGGAGCTTGCAGAGGAGCAAGCAAAGCGCTTACCACACTGCAGGAAGCAAATGAGAAAGAGCAAGGATGGAGAATACAACCTGTTTTGAAGGCAAGCACCGCCCCCCTCAGTCTCTAATGATTTTTTTGGTAGGTCACACCCCCTACAGGTTCCACCCATCTCCTGGTCAGCATTGCTACCCTGGAGCCCAAGCCTATGGGAACATCATCTACAGCATTTCAGTCAAACACTCACCTGCTCCCAAATCTTCACCACTGGCCTGCGTATCGTCTAGGCATCAGCCAGGGAAGCAGAGCCTCCCGGAAACACACGAAGCCCTGGTTCCCATGGTTGTGGAACTGGCAAGTCCCCAGTCCACAGAAGAAGAGGCTGTGAGGAAGAGCCGGGTGGGAGCTCACTGGCAGGACCTGACCTCAGTCAATAGGCAGTTCTTCCTCCAGGAAATGCCTACTGATCGAACGGAGCCCACCTGGTTGTTGGAAGTTAATCACATCTACAGAAAACCTTCACAACCATGCCAGCATTCATGTTTGCTGTTTCTTTTTAATAGTGAAAACAAAAGCGTGTTTAGAATAAGACAGCCACGCTGTTTAGATAACCCTGGCTTTATTGGCCACTTGCCACATTGGCAGCATCCTAAAGAGGAGCTGGTGGGCTGTGTACCTTACTCTCTCCATCAGGCAAGATGGGGCTGAATAACTGCAGTCTGTAGCCTGGCCGTGCTGACACAGAAAACTGATCACTACCGTTCCTTCTCACAGCTCAGTGCCATGCTGAATACAAAAAAAATTCTCCATCTTGCCCTCTTTTTGCAACGTTTTAAATGATGGTCTGTAGGTTACGGAAGAAAGCCTCGGTCTGTCAAGATGGTTCGCAAGATAAAAGTGCTTGCCGCCATGCCCTGACAGTCTGAGGTCCACCTCTAGGACCTACATGGTGGAAAGAGAAAACGAATTCTGACTTCCACCCATGTGCCTCCCCCCCAACACACACACGTGCACACGCACACACAAATAAATAGATGCCATAATTTTAAAAGGTCATAAAGTTTTCCTGCCTGGACCTTCACTCTGGCTGTATAATTTCCTTGGAGATGTGGACTCAGGTGTGTCTCAGATTCACTGCTTGTGAGATAGGCACGGTGTAAACGTTTATTGTATTTGTGACCAACACCCATCTCTCGGGTACATCAGGAGGACTCAGTGGGTTCATGGAAAGCACTGAGAAAATCTGGCCTGTGGAAGAGCATGGTGAATCATTGCATTCCTGCGACCTATTTCAGGACAAATTGACGCTCAGACTCTCCCTGTGCACGTAGTGACATCAGTGGCTGTGAGGAGCCATTCCGGTTAGGCGGACACGGTTAGGTGCAGCAGGGGCACAGGAACCCGAGCCTGTGCCCTGGACTTGTGTCGGGGTCAGCGCTGGCAACGAGTGGGCACTGACTTCCCTCTCATCCTGTCAACTGGTGAACAGCTGAGAAGCCAGGAAGCTGTATTCCCAGGGGTGCGATTCTAATTCTGGTTAAGTAGCGTTTATTTGTGTCTGCCGGGTCCCATACATTGTGCTGGTCAGGGATCCCGATGGAAAACGTGGCTTAGGTCCCAAGGTGCTTACAGGTAGAACAGGTAAAGAAAGGACCAAGTGGACGTCAGAGCCATCGGTGTGTCATCAACACGGGCAGCCAGGCTGTAGTGGAGCCCCTCAAAGTGTGCTCAGGAAGCTGGGCCTGGACAGGCGGTGAGGAAGAGGTTGGTTTCTCAACCCTGTGTCCCACCGCCACATGACACAGAGCAGGGGCTCCAAAGAGCTTGGTCAATGACCTACTACAGCAAAGGACCATGAGGACAGCTTCTTGGGGACAAGAGATTGAAGCGCCGAAGATATTCTCGGATGTGGAGAGAACGAAGAAACACATGAGGAGATGTGGTTTATCCACACAAGGGAAGATGACTCAGCCTTGAAAGCGATGGGAGTTCTGATCCATGCTATAACATGAGGACCTTGAGGACATTAGTCTGACTGAGACAGGCTCACCACAGAAAACACAAACATTGCATTATTCTTCCTATGTGAAGTTCCCAGAATAGTCAAATTCCTAGAAAGAAAGCAGAATCGTGGTTGCCAGGGCTTGAGGGGAGGGGAGAATAGGGAATTTTTAAAATGAGTGCCGTTTTCGGTTTTGCAACATGAAGAATTCTGGAGATTGATTATACATCAGTGTGAATATACTTAAGAGCAGGAAATTGTGCACTTTGCCACATACACATGTATATACATGATACTTATATATTCATATATATATACACATACATACATACATACATACATACATACATACATACATACACGTGCCGTGCTAGCTAGTTTGATGCCAATTTGACACAAGCTAGACTTAATCTGAGAGAAGGGAACCTCAGCTGAGAAAATGCCTCCGTATGATCAGGCTGTAAGGCATTTTCTTAATGAGTGATTGATGGGGGAGGGCCCAGCCCATGGTGGGCAGTGCCATCTCTGGGCTGGCGGTCCCGGGTTCTATAAGAAAGCAGGCTGAGCAAGCTATAGGGAGCAAGCCAGTAAGCAGCACTCATCCATGGCCTCTGTATCAGCTCCTGCCTCTGTATCAGCTCCTGCCTCTAGATTGCTGCCCTGTTTGAATCCAGGTCCTGACTGGAAGTGGAAGCCAAATTAACCCTTTGCTGCCCGAGTTGCTTTTGGTCATGGGATTTTATCACAGCAATCGTGACCCTGACTAAGACAGATGCACGTTTACGATACGTACTATGAGCATGTATTGGCAGTGATGGGGACGGAGATGGATGCTGCAGAGAAGCCTCAGTCGGTAAAGTGTTTGTGACCCAAGCGTGACGACCCAAGTTCAATCACCCGCGAAAACATAAAAAGCTACACGTGGTGGTGCACACTTATAATCCCAACACTGGGAAGGTAGAGAGAGGCAGATCCCTAGGGCTTGCTGGCCAACCAGTGTGGACAAATCAGTAAACCAAATCAGAGGTCCCAGGGATAGGTCCTGTCTAAGAAGGTGAGGTTGACCGCTTCTAAGAAACAGTACTGTGGACGTGTAGCCTCCTCACACACTCAAACGTGCATACACATCCAAACACACATAATTAATTAATTAAAATGGCAATGTGTATGTTAAGTGTTATTACAGCTTGGCTCTGAAATGTCCCTTAGTGGCTCACGTATTTGAATGTTTGGTCCCCAGCTGGTGGCATTGTTTGGAGAAGTTCTGAAACTCTTAGGAGGTAGGGGCTGGGCAGAGGAGGTGAGTCATTAAGGGGCGGGCCTTTGTTGGCACGGCCAGGCCTGGTTCCAGTCTAGCTCTCTCTGGTTCCTGACCCTTCAAGATGTGACAAAGCCATGCCACAGGTTCCTGCAGTCACAGCCACCACAGCTGCTGTGCCTCTGCCATGATGGGCTGTATACACTGAAATCAGGAGGAAAACAAAACAAAACAAAACAAAAATAAAATAAAATAAAAAAACCCTTCCCCTCCTAGACATTGTTCCTACAGGAGTTTTGTCACATAAAGAAAAAAGTAACTTAAACATGTGTATTAGAACATAGTAAAAGTAAAAAAAATAAGACAAGGGTGGTAGGTAAAGTGGAGAGCCATAACAGTGCAGGTGAAAGGATGGTTGACTGACAGGACTTGAACTAAAGGGCAAGATGAGAGATGGGGCCACGCGGGGGCAAAATGGGCCTTGGGTGCCCTGCCGAAGAGTATGGAGTTTCAAGTTTTAGTTTCAATTCTGTGTGTTGCTGAGGGCTTTCAGTGTTCTCTTCAACCCTGGCTACTATAGAGCTGTTGAAGGTACCCTGTGAGCAAGCACGTCATGCTATTGTCTCCATTCTACCCCCGGTTTTGGTTTGACCTAACTGATCCCCCAAGTGTTCTAGCTCTAGTGACCGATTGGACTAAGTGAGATTTGCCTGGTTTGCCTGACTTTTTTTTTTTTCCCAACTGGACATCCACAAGTCACCTCGGTACTGTGAGCTCAACACGAGGCCAGTCCCTGGATCTGCCCCAGCTGCTTGGACTTCTCTTCTTTGGCTTTCTATAGGTGCGAGCTCCCAGAGAAGTCTGATGGCCGTGTGATGAGGCTCCTTGGCACATGGGTGCCACCTTACCTTGGTTCACTTCCTGGGCCTTTGCTTCGCCTGAGGCCAGCTGAAGACCTGCCCATTGACAGCAAGGAACATTTGCCTTAGGACATTTATGAACTCCGTTGTATTTTATCATCCTTAGTGTTTGGGTGTACTGGGCACACCCATACAAGGTTGGCTTCTAGATAAAACTGGCAGCCAGATGGCCACAAGACAGGCCTCTCCATGTAGCATCATCATGTATTTAGCACAAGAATTTCAGGCTTCTGTTCTCTTCTACAAGTCTGCTTTTTTTTTTTTTTTTTCCCTTCTCTGTAATGAGTGTGTCATTCTTTCCTGACTTTCTAGGGATCTTGAGGGGATGAATGAAATAGGAACAGGACACATTTTGAACTGTGAATAACAAGATGAGATAATAATAATATGCATGCTCAACATTGACATGTGGAGGTCCCAGCATGAAACAAAAAGAAAAAGCAAAAAAGAAAGGATTCCGGCTCGGCCAGTAGCTCAGTCAGTGAAGTGTTTGCCTTGCAAGTGTAAAGACATGAGTTCAATTCCCAGAACGGCATAAAATAAAAAGGGGCAAACAACAGCACACCAGGTACGGTGGCCTAGGTGCTTGTTCTCCCAGCATCGGGGAGGCAGAGACTGCTGGGTCGTTGGGGATTGGCCGGCCAGCCCAGTCTACTTGATGAGCTTCAGGCCAACCATCAAGATGGATGTCTTAGGGTTTCTACTGCTGTGATGAAACACCACGAGCAAAAGCAACTTGGGCAGAAAAGGGTTTATTTGGCTTACACTTCTACATCTGTTCATCATCACAGGAAGTCAGGACAGGAACTCAAACAGGGCAGGAACCTGAAGGCAGGAGCTGATGCAGAGGCCATGGAGGGGTGCTGCTTACTGGCTTGCTCTTTACGGCTTACTCAGCCTGCTTTCTTATAGAACCCAGGACCACCAGCCCAGCCCAGAGTAGGACCACCCACAATGGGCTGGGCCCTCCCTCATCAATTACTAATTAAGAAAATTACAGCCTGATCTTGTGAAAGCATTTTCTCAGTTGAGGTTTCCTCCTCTCAGGCAACTGTGTCAAGTTGACATAAAACTAGCCAACACAGTGGCTAAGGCCCGAGATTGATCTCTAGCCTCTGTACATGTACACATATGTACACTTGCACCTTCACACAAGAACACACACACACACACACACACACACACACACACATACATGTTCTCCCTTCCCATGCTCCTTTCTTCTTTCTTTGTTTACCTCCCCACCACTCTTGCCCCTTTGAGATAGAGTCTTATGATGTAGATGAGGCTGGTCTCAAACTCACAGAGATGCACCTGTCTCTGCCTCCCCAGGTGCTGGGATTAGGTTTACAGAGATACACTGCCTCACCTGCTGGGAGAGATTCTTGGATTGAGATTGACAACCAACAGTCACTAAAGTGGTCATTCATGAAGACAGCCAGGTCCCCTCTTCTCTTTGGCGGCATTGCTCAAAACAGCTGAACTATGGTTTTACTGCCTGATCGCCAAGAAAAGAAAATACAATAACCTCACATAGTCCTTGTCCCATTTCAACATCCCTCTTTGAGCCTTCGATCAGCTGAGTCTGCGGCTACAACTCCAGTTTCCTACCCTCCACTCTGGGGTGTAGAAAGGACCCCGTCCTTAGTCACAATATCAGTAAGAACAAAACGCTTTCAAGTCCCCTCGAAGAATTCTACCATATGATCTCCATGTTGTCCAGAAGGTGGAAGAGATGGTTGGCATGACAACAAAGAGTTTGTTCCATTCGTGGTTCATTAAAAATAGCCTACTACCCTCTGCACTGTGAGACATCTGCAAGTCACCCCATGGCTACCTCCCATGTCAGGTAGTCCTCACAGGAAGCTCTTCTCTTGAATCCTATCCGTCATTTCCTGTTTGTCTCTGTGGCTCACAGATGCCTGGTTTCATACATTGTTTTAAATACGTACAAAGTGGGACAGACCAGCAGAGAGGTAAATCAGGAACACTTTAGTATTTGAATCTGTTTTCTGGCTCTTCAGATTACTGTCTCGGTCACTGTTCTTCTGCTGTAGAGAGACACCATGGCCACGTCCACTCTTATGAAAGAAAGAATTTAACCGGGGCTTGCTTATAGTTTCAGAGGCTTAGTTCATTATCATCATGGTGGGGAGCATGGTGGCATGCAGGCCGACATGGTGCTGGAGAAGCAGCTGAGAGTTCTACACTTTGATCAGCAGGCAGCAGAAAAAGAAAGACACTGGGCCTGGCTTGGACTTTTGAAACTTCAAAGCCCACCCCCCAGTGACATACTTCCTCCAACATGGACACATGTACTCCAAAAAGGCCACACCTTTTAATTCTTCTCAAGTAGTGCCACTCCTTGATGACTAAGCATTCAAATATATGAGTCTATGGAACCATCCTTATTCAAACCACTACACTAACCCACTTCTACCTCCCTCATGGTCTGAACTCTGCATGCAGCAGAGCCAATTCCATGAGGTCCCACAACTTGGGTTTGTCCTGTGACTTCAGGAGAAAGATTCTTTGCATCAGTACTGCGTTCAAGGAACCCATCAACCAGGTTAACTGTAGCCAGCTATCCTGGCTCCCAATTCTGCTTTAAATCCTGCTTACTATTTGGAAGCCAAAATAAAATTGAGCATCTACCCTTGAACTTCTGATGAGCCTTCAATAACTTGGCTCTGGAGTCAGTAGAGTATTTACCTAACATGCGTGAAGCCCTTGAGTTCACTCCCCAAACACTGCATTAGTTAGGCATGCAATCCCACCACTCGGGTGGTAGACGCTGGAGAATTAGAAGTTTACAGTCTTCTTTAACTAGATAGTGAGGTACAGGCTAGCCTGGGCTATATGAGATCTGTCTAAAAAAAAAGAGAGGGAAAGAAGGAGAGGGGAAGGAAGAAGAAAACCTGGCTCTGGCCGTGTGTTCCTGTAATGCTTGATTGGAAGGAAGAGGCAGGGGTAGTCTTCGGTGCACAATGTGGGACCCATGCTGTATGGAGGCTTTCTCTATAGACTGTGCATTGTTTCTGAATGCCTTAAGGCACTAAACCAAAGTGTGTGTGTGTGTGTGTGTGTGTGTGTGTGTGTGTGTGTGTGTAAGTGTATTTGTGTGTGTGTGTGTGTGTATGTGTGTGTGGGTGTGTGTGTGTATACCACTTTAAAGAGGAGCTTAAATGTTGACTATAAAAATCTGGACTAACTAGATATTTTTACTTTTTAATTTTGATTTATTTACTTATTATGTGCGTAAGTGTCTTCCCTGCATGTATATGTGTGTACCATGTGCATGCCTGGTGTCCACAAATACCACAAGAGGGAGTCAGATGCCCTGAGACTGGAATTACAGACTGTTGTGAAACACCATGTGGCTGCTGAGAATTGAACATGAGTGCTTTGGAAGAACAGCCAGTGCTCTTAACCACTGAGCCACCAGTTCTAGACCCTAACTAGATATTTTTAAGGATAAAAGAAAGAATGTTAAGCATTCCTGTTTTCACACCAACGGCTAGTGTAAACACTGGGGTGCGCGTTCCTCCATGAACTGTGTCTAACTTGACATAGAGCATTCATTTTCCCACATCAGTTTATCAGTTCAGGTTACCAAGTGCTCACCTGTCATTTTCAATGGCTGACTAGTATTCCAAGTGTGTGACAACTCTAACAGCATGCTCTAACAGTCCCCCTTTCTTGGGTATTAAATTGCTCCCACGGAATCCCCCCCCCTTCACTTCAAAAATACTTGGAATCCAGGAGAACTTAGGATCTGGTTCTTTGACTATATGTTTTTATTTTTTTAAGTAAGATATCAGAAGAAGAATTAGTAAGTCAAAGGGTATTGTATCTTTTTAAATTATTATTATTCATTGCCAAACCGGCTTTGAGGAGTTAAACCCATTTTCATACCTCACCAATACTGTATAATTTATTAAAATAATTACTAATATAATATGTGAAAAGTAGTATCTCTCCCACTGATTGTGTGTTAGGCTGGTTCACTTTCTGTGCTCTTTGGTCATTTGTATTTGGTTTCTGGTTTTTGTTTTTGTTTTTGTTTTTGTTTTGTGTGTGTGTGTGTGTGTGTGTGTGTGTGTGTGTGTGTGTGTGTGTTGTTCCTATTAACAACCCCACCACATCATATGTGCCACAAATGTCTCCTTAATATTTTGCTTGATTTGATTCATTGTAATTTTTTAATGTGGAGAGTTTATATATACATTCTTTAAAAAAATTATATTTTTATGTATATATAAAATACATTTATATATTATATGTATAGTGTTCTGCCTGTATGTAGGCCTTTATTCCAGAAGAGGGCACCAGATCTCACTATAGATGGTTGTGAGCCACCATGTGGTTGCTGGGAATTGAACTCTGGACATCTGGAAGAGCGGCCAGTGTTCTTAAACTCTGAGCCATCTCTCCAGCACCTATATACATTCTTATGCAATCTACCAATTTTTCCCCTTTAGGATTGCTTTTTTTTTTTTTTTTTAAGAAAAAATTTTTTAGATTTATTTATTTATGTGTGTGAGTGTTTTGCTGCATGTGTGTGTATGTGTACCCTGTGCGTGTTTGGTGTCAGTGGAGGCCAGAAGGGGATGGCAGATCCCCTGGAACTGGAGTCACAAATGGTTGCTAACCACCATGGAGGTTCTGGGAATCGAACCTGGGTTCTCCACAAGAATAACAGTGCTCTTACTCACTGAGCCATCTCTCCAGTTCCTCCCTTTATGATCCCTAATTTGATATTACTTTTCCTCACAAGAGCATAATATTCCAGGCTGTTTATCTCTAGAATTCTGTGCCTCAGTATCTTAGTCACTGTTCTATTGATGCGAAGAGACACCATGACCAAGGCGATTCTTAGGACAGAAAGCATTTAATTTGGACCTTTCTTACAATTTCAGAGGTTTAGTCCATTATCATCATGGTGGAGAACATGGCAGCACACAGACAGGCCCTGGAGCAGTAGCTGAAAGCTACATCCCGATCTGTAGGCAGAGAAAGAGAGAGAGAGAGAGAGAGAGAGAGAGAGAGAGAGAGAGAGAGAGAGAGAGATTAGGCCTGACTTGGGCTTTTGAAATCTCAAAGCCCACCCCCTGTGACACATTTTCCAATAAGGACACACCTCCTAATCCTTCTCAAGTGGTGCTGCTCCTGATTACTAGTTATTCAAATATATGAGCCTAAGGGGGCTGTTCTTATTCAAACCATTTTACTCAGGCTAGCCATGCTCCAAAAGACCTGTGAGGTGACAATGGGAGAATGGGAGAATGTAGGTCTTGGCACAGACCCTAAATGTGCCCTAATTGATCCAAGTGCTGCTTGAACACCCAGCCCTGTGGGTCCCACCTGGGAGAGTTGCCTTCTTGTTCAAATCTTGGCAGACATTTTCTGGGTTCAGAATAACGTCAACATCATACGAATCATCTCTCTCCTAGGAGTTCTCAGGGTCACCAAGCTAGGTGGCCTGTTCCCTGACATGCACGCTCCGGGAGGGCATGGGTCATCCCAGGCAATTTACAAGTGAGAGGAAAGGAGAGGGAGAGGAAAAGGGGGTGGTCCTGGGTCAAAGAATTATCACCACTGGTAATGTCACAGACTGAATATGGGCGTGATAGTCATGCCCAGAATGTGACACCACTTCCATAGGCAGAAAAGTCCCCTGTACCCAGTGTTGTGTGTGTCCATAAGCATATACACCTGCTTACATGCAGACAGACAGACAGACACACACACACACACACACACACACGCACGCACACACACACACACACACACACACACACACACACACACACGAGAAAGAGAGAGAGAGAGAGAGAGAGAGAGAGAGAGAGAGAGAGAGAGAGAGAGAGAGAGAGAGAGAACCTAATTTTGCTATTCTGCTAGGTATTTCCAAATAGAGGAAATTATCTCTGTAATTTAAAAAGGAAAAGTGGTGGTGGGGTCTGCAAATAAAACCTCAGGTAAAACTAGAAAAAGAAATGCGCATGTGCAGAATAATTTTTCTCCTGCATGCTTTATTAAAGAATTAGATGACATAATTACACGTTATAATGTCTTTACACATATTTATGGTAATTACGTCAATGCACGTTTGATGTTCGGTAATTACAGTAAATACACAACAATCCCGACAAATACTTGATCAAGAATTCAGATTCCCTAAGTGACGAGGGGGCAAGACAAGGTTAACCCCTCAGCTTCCTGACAGCCCAGAGCTTGGGGGTCCCCCCTGCCTTTCCTGGGCTCTCTGGGGATGTGGCACATGCCCTCCAGTGTCACGAACACACAGCTACAGTTTATCAGGATGTTCAGTGAGGTGGGCTGCTACTACTCAACCCTACTCATCTCGGAGGTCACCTCCCCTCTAAGGTGCTCAGTTTGCAGACGGGGTGGGGGAAGGGATGCCAGACTAGGTGCGTGCCCGAGATTCAGACAAGTGGTGAGTTTGTGCATCTGGGGAGTCATCCCAGGTGGTGGGGGTGAAATCCAACTGCGGAGTTTTACGTTCTTGACCTGGAACACCCAGATGTACTTCTCTTAGTCACAGGCTTCTGGTGGTCGAAAAGACACTTTGCAGTCGGGTCAGTTCCTAAGAACAGGTCATGCCTCACTGTCTAACCCCTAGACACACATACTGGGAGTTTCCCACCGTGGTGCTGTGACGTCACTGAGGTGACAGCGTTGTATACGGTGATTGTAGTGGATGTATTTCCTTCTCTTATATGGGTTTTTATTTTAATGGCCTCGTGGCCTCTGGATTCTGAAGTTGGGGGGGGGGGGGCTGCTGTTGTGTTTTTACTTTCTGTGAGCCCCCTTCCTCTTTAAGCAGGATCTCAATATGTAGCTCTGACTGACCTTGCTTTCACCATCCTCCTGCCTCAGGCTTCTGAGTGCTGGAATTACAGGCAACTGTTCTTCTTGCAATATATAATTTTCAGCCAGTTTCTAAAAAAATGTGCCAGGCATCGTGGAGCCCACCTGTAATCCTAGTCCTCAGGAGGCCGAGGCAGGAGGATAGTGAGTTTGAGACTAGCCTAAGCTACATAAGGAGACACTCTGTCTTAATAAGCTATTAATGCAATTTTTGTCCCAATGGAGATACCTATCTTGTGATTATTGTCTGTGAGTCACAGACCACCCATCCTAAGACCAGGAAGCAGAAGCATGTCTTCATCTTTATTCTTATTTTTTGGTTTTTTGGTTTTTTTTTTTTTTTTTTGGTTTTTTCGAGACAGGGTTTCTCTGTGTAGCTTTGCGCCTTTTCCTGGAACTCACTTGGTAGCCCAGGCTGGCCTCGAACTCACAGAGATCCGCCTGGCTCTGCCTCCCGAATGCTGGGATTAAAGGTATGCGCCACCACCGCCCGGTGCATGCCTTCATCTTTATCTGGCAAATTCCTGGTTAGAACTATCCATTCATTCGGGTCATAGTTTATTTAGCCCAAAGAAGGAGCTCTGGGCTGAGTCCAAAGTGTGGGCTCTGAATCCCCAAAAGGACGTAGTGATGGTTCGCCATACTCGGTTTCCTCCAGGGAAAGGAGTTGACTGTGAGTCCACTGTCAGATTGAAAGTATGCAGAACCAGAGGCGGGAAACGCTGATTGTCTCTGCCGCTCCTTATCCTTGGCCAGCAGCTTCATAAGAAGGGTGCTCTCCCACCCACCTCCCTGAACCTCAACTAATAGACATTGAATAGTTGTTAAGTTAAAGGCTTTCAATAGTGTAAGGACTTGTCGATACGTTCTCTCCATTGTGCCCACTGACCTCCTTCAGTATGGAATGGAAACAGGACGGGCGGTCCCCTTTATCATTCACTGATTCCATCCCACCCCTGTGACCTGCAGAAACCAATTATCCCCAGAACAGGTGGTCTCAAAGGATGATTTCTCTGGTCCCCACAGAGTGGGTAGGGGGTGGGGAAGAAATTTACCACCCTGGTTCAGTGCAGTGCAGGGAAGGACTAAATCCAGGGATGACTAACGACTCCTAAAAGGAGCAAACTTATTGACTAATATATTTCTTAGTCATGAATTCACCATGTCCCATACATACCAGAATCAACACAATTACGGACTTAAATGAAGCCATGATTTTCAGTGCAGAAAATGCTTGTTTTAGCCCAAGATAGGGGCAACAGAACCTCTAACTCCCCTGTAATGAAAGCACCTGGCAGCCTGAAGGCTTCTGGGTAGTAATTGCTACGGACGGAGAGAGAGATGGCACTGTGCTAACGATGCCCTCCTGGTTCTTTTTTGGAAGCCAAGCTCCCCTGTTCAGCAAGGGCCAGGACTGCACAGGGGTACATTGAGGCAGACGCAAACCTATCAGCGCCCACATCTCAGCTGCTCACTCTTCCCATATCATCATCATCATCATCATCATCATCATCATCATCGTCATCATCATCATCCCCTTCCTTCACCATCCTCTTCTTCCCTTCTTCTTGTTTTTTGAACGTCAGTTGCTCAGGACCTGGAGAATTTAGACCCAGGCCCTCGTGGGTGTATTTAAAACGTGAGCAGTCGAGATGGAAACAGATGCAGCCTTTTCTCTCTTCCTCATTTTTTTTTTCCTTTCTGTTCAGTGAGGACTTCACATGGCCAGGAACCATAATTCATATTTTCTTCACAGTCACAAAAGACTGCTGGAACTGAGTTCCTGTTGGGAAACAGATTTTCTTCCGGCCTCTTCCCAGTTGGGCTTTGTGGTGTTGTAAACTGCTGTACATTTACCAGCTACTAGAAAAGGTGGGTTCAGAGGGAGAGTAGACTGAGCCTTACATCGTTTTGCATAAATTCTGACAAGAAATTGGGATGTTTGCATTCCACAGAGTTGTGTGTAGGGGAAGCCCAGGATTCCTGTCACTGGAGCAAGTCCATTTGGCCAGAGCAGTTTCTGGCCTCAGTACAACAGGTAGGAAGAAAAGAAAGCAGGGAGGAGGAGGAGAAAGACGCTCTCCTCATTTCCAGGGTTCACACTTCGGAGGTGGAGGGCAGGAGTTTGAAATTAAATATTCGAGAGAGAAATCAGCAAGACACCAAATCTTCGGGAAGGGAATGTCCATTAAACTCCAGTGATGGGATTGCCAAGAAAGACTGTTGTCACCCGCCTCTCCCTCACCTCTTCCCCACCTGCAAGGGTGCTTGGGAGCTCAATAACTCACAGAAGGATTGTGCTCTCTCCTTCCTTTCTCTGCCTCATCTTTAGCTGCTGGTCCACCAGCTGCAGCCCCTGGGAATTGAACATTAATTTCGTTCCCTGCCCCACGCAGCTGATCCCAGCTGGCCAGTGCTTCAGCTGAGCTCTGGGGTCAGATGTATGAGACCACCAGGTACCTGGAGTAAATGATATGGGCCTCGGGCCCAAAAGACGTCTACCAATTCAGAAATCACATTTTCCGCTTAACTCAATTTCAGTGTGTCCCTTTGTCTCCCCACAACAAGATTCAATTATCAGGGCAATGGGTGCGCGCTCGCGCTCTCTCTCTCTCTCTCTCTCTCTCTCTCTCTCTCTCTCTCTCTCATGCATGTCCCCTCCCCCGTCTTACTCACCTGTGCTCTCTGGTGGAATGTTTAGTGTCCCCTCTTCCTGGGAACTGTGGGTAATGGGATTTCTATAAGCAAGAAAGAGAGGAGATTTTTCCCCCCTCCCTCATTACCGGGAACTGAGTGACTTTCATCGTGGTTGACGCCATGGAAAAGAATCGGAATATCAGTTAGAAGACACTGATTCTAGCTGTGTGGCCTTGGGCAAGTCACTCAGCCTTTCTGGGCCTCAGTTCTGCCCCTCTGCAACCCCCACCGTGCAATAGTAAGTTACAGCAGGGCCGAGACAACAGCTTAGTTGGTAAAGTGTTTGCCACACAAGCATGAAGACCTGAGTTCAATTCCCCAGACCCCTTGTGCAGGCTGTGGAGTGGGGGATGGGGGGGAGAGTATACTGGTATGTGTTTATAATCCCAGAGCTGAGGAGGCTGAGACAGGCAGATCACACCTCACTGGCCAACCAGTCTAGTCTACTTGATGAGCTCCAGGCTAATTAAAACCCTGTCTCAAAAAAAAAATGGTGGATGGCACCAAGCAATGACATCTGAGTGGACCCATGAGCCCATGTGCATGCACACATGAGTGTGCACACACACACACACATACACACACACACTTATTTAAAATTGATTATCTCTAAGTTTATCATCTAGTTAGAAAATCCTGAGGGACCCAAAACACTTCCTTGACAGAGAGCATTCCTTCTAAGGGTGCATCTTCAAAGGAACTTGAACAAAAAGTCACAGCAAGGGCCATTCGGGGCCCCAGTAACAGCTAGGGTTGTCATACACATTTGGGCTTTGGCCCAGGGTCTTCTGTATCCCCTTCCTTAGGCAGCCCAGAATCTCCATAAGGTCCCACATGACAGAACTCTTTCCAGGCAGCTTGTACACTGGGTGTGGTTGGTACCAGGAACTAGACAGAGACTATCCCCAAGGTCCGTTTGGACACCATCCGTCCCATAGGGTTGCCTTCCTGGGTCCCCACCCCCTGCCTCTCAGTCACTGTTAGTTTGTGAGGCTGTCACTAGAAATGGAATCCAAGCGCTGCTGATTCAGTGGTGTTTGCCCAAATGCTGTTTCCTAAGAACTGTTGGGTGCCCAAGATGCTCCAGGAGTCTGTTTGCTTTTTCTTTTTTTTCTTTTTCCTGGAAGTGGAATGTGGCATGAAGCCGGCAGAATCTGAACCCAAGTCGATTCCAACTCCCTTTTAAACTCAGCAACCACCACAGTGGAAGGCTTCCCTCCCACCCTTCCCCAAAGTCCCGAGGCCGCCACTGCTTGTGGGCACTGCATGACCGTGACAGCCTAAGAAAAGATGCTGACCAGTGAGTGGTTCGGGGCCCCATTCCCTCTTTTGCACATGGGGGTGGGTGGCGGGTTCTATGTGTTCCTATCTGTATGCACACGTGCGTTCCTTGTGAACACCAGACGTTGGCATTGGGAATCTCCCTCCCTACCTTATCTTTTGAGACAGCATCTCTCCCTGAATTCTCCCAGAGCTCCCTGTACGCTAACCTCGCTGTGCAGCAAACCCCTGAGAGCCTGTCTTTGCTGCCCCAGCACTGGGGTTAAAAGGCATGCCCTGCCACGCCTGGCTTCTACATGGATGTTGGAGATCCAAGCTCAAGTCTCCATGCTTACAATGGAGCCCTCTCCCCAGGTCCCTTGGCCCACTTATCCTTGCCTGTCCTCTGTCTGTCTCCGTTGTCTTCAGGCGGGTCCTTCCAGCCCTGAGAGATATGAGCATTCCAGCTCCTAAGAGATATGAGCATTCCAGCTCCGTTACTCACCGGCCCAAGTCCATCAAGGCCACGCTTCATCTTTCCTAAGCTACAGATATTTTGTTGTTTTATTTCATCATTATTTATTTATTCTTTGATGGCTTTGTAATACATTTGAGTTGTTTTCGCCCCCATCCCCTCTCATCTCCCGACCTTGGATGAAACCCTTCTTTCCAGGAAGTCCCCTCTTTTCATGCCTTTATTTGTGTGTGTGACCCACTGGGTTTAACTACGGCTACTTGCCCGAGCATGGTTCGGAGGTTATTTACTGGAGCGTGGGCAACTGTCCAGTGGCTACACCACCACCTCCCTCAGCAACTACTAACTGCCAGGAATCCCTTAGGGAGGGGTGGACCTGCATAAGCCCCCCTCATTCATGATGAAATATCAGCAGGCCCACTCTTCTTAAGCCATAGGATTTGATATCATAACATCATTATCAGTCTTCAAAGGGTCTGATGGCAATATTTTCTTCACTGGATCCTTGGAGGAAGCCAGGAAGTTCATAGGCATGGAGAACTGTGGGACACAAGCCCCTCTGTGCCACTGTCCCATCCCAGGTGACGATTTCTTCCCTGCCATACACCGATCAAATGCCTAGCCATGCCATTCTCTCTTTAAATTGTACTGACATTCTCTCTCTCTCTCTCTCTCTCTCTCTCTCTCTCTCTCTCTCTCTCTCTCTCTCTCCCCCCCACACACACACTTACATACTGGTTGCATTCTAGGGTGATAGATAACAGACTGAAGCCATGAACCTGTTAGGGGAATCTGGCTCAGGGGTGGTGTTCACTCAGCATTCACAAGGTTCTGGGTTCAATCCCTATGACCACAAAAAAGCGAACAGACTCCTAAAACCGTGGATATTTGTCTGTCTTGGGTTGGCTTTAATAAGAAGCATTAGCTTTTGACATATGTCCATTTAATTCTTTCTCTTCTTCCCTCCCCTTCCTTTCCTCCCTCCCTCCCTCCCTCCCTCCCTCCCTCCCTCCCTCTCTCTCTCTCTCTCTCTCTCTCTCTCTCTCTCTCTCTCTCTCTCTCTCTCTTTCTCTGCATAAAAAGTAGATACAGAAGAGCAAAGAGTATAGTAACACCCCAGGCCAAACAGCACATTCAAGACAGCATGGCAGGTGACATCCAGGATGTCAGGGAATGTGACAATGGCACTGGGGACATGAACAGCCTAACAGCATGTGTCAGTGTTGCCGACAGAGCTCCGATAAGTTGGCAGTGGGCATAGAAACACCGTCTGGGTCGGGAGATGCCAGGATGAGCTGGTGTGTTATCATTTGCCCGAGCGACACACGGACGCCACCAAGGCTCCTCACACAAGTGACCACGTCTCAGCTGTCTTCTGCCCTCCTATCGACCCCAGCTGGTGGCTTTTCATTTCTCGGCCCCTCTGTACCCTGAAGCACCATGAAATGATCAGACCTCACGTGTCAAAAAACCCGTGTTTCAGCAGATGGGGCACACTACCCGCAGACTCAACAGCCACCTCAGCGTTTTTTTTTTAATCCTGTGCCTCAGTTTCTCCATTTGTAAATGGGAAAAAGATAAAATCCGCAGGGAGTGTTAAGAACTACCAGGATGTTTGCCTCCCCTGGACTGTGGCCTTACCTGTCTCTCCCTGTTGAGACCCTTCTGGTCCCAAGCACCGGACACCGTCCACCTTCTGAGCCAGGCCCTGCACTGCATGGGGAAGGAAGTGGGGACCGCAGCTCATCCTGCACCTCCTGACCCAGAGGTGAAGTCGTGGACTTTGGCTGTCTGCAGTTCCAGCTCCTCAGCAGGCCCACCTTTTCCCAGAACTCCTTGTCACTTGGTGACAGCGTTTCCTGCGCCCCCCCCCCAACACAGCAGAGGCCGAGATGTTTTCCCTTTCTCATGACTTCCACAGCCACTTCCCACGTGCAGCATCTTCACCTGGGATCCATCTCCCCATTTCTACTTCACTCTGTCCCTGGTCATCAGGTAGTCAATGCTGATCCTTTTTTTTTTTTTTTTTTAAGATTAGGGCCAGCCTCAGATTCTCTCTGCAGCCCAGGTAGGCCTCAAACTCATGATAATACTCAGGCCGTCTGCCTCCCAAGTGCTGGGATTATACAGCTATATATGTGTGGCATCACATCGGTCTAGTTTTGACCTATTTTGTTTTTCTTTTTGATGTTTTGATAGTGTCTTATATAGCCCAGGCCATCCTTGAACTCCTTATTAAGTAGGCAAGGCTGGCCTTGAACCCGATTCTTCTGTCTACTCCTCCAGTGTGCCGAGACTGCGGCAGGGGCCACCACGGTCTAGTTCTAATACTGACCCTTCTCGTCTGGCTGCAAGTGTAGTTTGACTCTGCAGGGGAATAGCCAGGAGTCACCAGCGGTGGCATCATCAGGCACAGTTCCTAACACAGGTGGGGGCTGGGGAGTGAGCACACATGTACGCACAAAATGTACATGTGAACACGTGCACACCTCCCCCTCTCTGAGCCTCCAGGGCTCCTTCTCCTCTCTTTCCTTTGGCTGACCCCACACACTGATCCTGTCCTAGGTCCTGCTGCCTCCTCTCAGTGTGGCCCTGTACCTCGCTCCCTTGAGCAGACCGGCGGCAGCGGCGGGGCGGCGGGGGGGGGGGGGGACCCCATCTCTAGATCTCTAGCCTCCCGGTGCCGGGCGGGGGCAGGGAAGCAGTGGGATAATGAGTTGAGAACTTCCAGCCTCCCGTCTCTTCCTGGCTGCTGAGTGACACAAATGGAATTCATCTTTAATCATCTGTTAACTCGTTGTCTATTATAGCTCTTTAATAGCACCATAGATATTCTTAATGAAGCATGATTTAAGGTATTTACAGCGCAAGGACCGACAGACATCACTCACAGTGTGCAGGTAATGAGGCGGAAAACGGCTTTTGAATTTCCCCCAAAAGAGAAAGCACACAGAGACAGAAAGAGCTTTCGCACAGGGGCAGAAAAAAAAAAGGGGGGGGGGGATTAAAAGCCTTGTGTTGTAAGGTTTGTTTTAAAATGTTTAGGCATTTAAAGTCATTTTAGCTCTTTTGAGGTGTTTGGCTCACAGAGTTCAGCAATTACGGCTCAGAGGGCGGCAGCTCCAGTTGTGAGCTCTCCCGGCAGCCGCCTCAGGTCCTGGTGCTGTCGCCCCACACTGCACCAGGGACTAGGGAGGGGCTGGTGGGGCTGCTGGAGGGGACCCGTGAGACTCAGGCCTTGCTCAGTTCCCTCCACCACTGTCTTCCCTTAGGGCACTCCCAGGGTTAGAATGAGCCGCCTGGGAAAGGTAGACCCCACCCCCAGCATACAGAGACAAGAAGAAGGGCTCACCTTCCTATCCAGTCCGGGGCTGGCCGGGGCCTGGCCCCTGCTCTTACCTCACAAAACCTCCAAGCTTTCTCCTTGAAGTGAAGCCTGTGGTAAACATGGAGACTCAGCCTGGCATCCACCCAGGAGACCCAAGATCACCCGCTCATTGGTGACAAAGTCAAGGGGAATCCTCCTGCCTGCCCAGTTAGACGGAACATGGGAGCTTGGGGGCGTTCTCTGCCAAGGTTAGGCTTTAAGTACAGAGATCTCCAAGGCAAGCGGGACACCCGAAAGGCTTAAGGGCTACCTTCCGACTGGTGAGGGACTACAGCTCCAGTTCCAGTTCTGACTCTTGGCCCTAATGGCCCCTTGAACGGATTCCCTGGCCTCCGAGGGCGTCCCTGCCCCTGCGACCTTTGCGGTCAAGGAAAGACATGGAGAAAAGGGACTTGGGAGAAGGAGACAGCAGTGACTGTCATTCACACTAGTTGAGTGATGCTGCTTCATCTTGTGGTCCAGCTCTCAGAGATCTTTTCCCCCATCCCATTTCCACGGCTTTCCTGGTCTCTCTGTCTGCTTGACCTCAACCTGAGGTGAGGACTGATTAGATATTCCGTGTCCCTAGTGACACCTCATCAAGTCCCCCGACAGAGATGATCGGTCTTAGGCCACCACAAATACAGACAGAGAACAGGAGACCCAGGCCCAGGGGGCCAATTTTCTAAGGGAGCCATGTTGGGCTGTTTGAAATTACTACCACACATTCTTGCCTGGCTCAGAGGGTATAGACTTGGGCCCTCTGCCCCTTGTGTCTTTTCCTTCCTGGGAGGAAAAGGGGCTGTGGGCACTGGAGTGGGCATTCAGCATCCAGAGAAGGTGGATCGGGTGGGCTGAGACAATCCCATAGGGCTTCTCTGCTTGGGGTGGTGAGCATCCCCGTGTTGGCTCAAAGCCCACTCTCTCCCAGCCAGTCTTCTACACAAGCATCAGCCCCTCACTCCTAAGGACAGCATCTCCCTTTGCCACCTCTAAAGAGTAGCAGGGAGAGGGAAAGGGACGAGCCTTGGTCGCACAGGATCAAAATTCTGGCTCCCAGCTCTTCCCCAGGCTCTAGCCTCTCGCTCTGTACCAATCTGCTTCTGCTCGGCATGTGTCGCCTCCTCCCACGCCCGAGGGAGCCAGACGTCCCGCTCCACACATGGAAGTGCTCAGGCAGGGGATGACATTCTGAGGACACGGTCAAGAGAAGGGGTCCTCTCGTGCCAAATCGGAGTGGGGTTCCATGTCGGAGAAGGATATTGAGCCGCCTCTGGAAAGAGTCCATCCGTCATTTTTACCTCATTCTCTCCTCTCTTTGTTTGTGACAGAGCCTCGCTATGCAGTGTTGGTTAGCCTGGAACTGGCTGTGTAGCCCAGGCTGCCCTCAAACTTATGACAATCCCCCTGCCTCAGCCTCCCAGTTGCTGCTATTATAGGTGTGTGTAGCCATACCTAGCTAATCTTCCTTTTTTCCTCTCTCTCTCTCTCTCTCTTCTTTCTCTCCCTCTCTTCCTTCCTTTCTTCTTCTCTAGCACTGGGGACCAAACCCATGACTCTGTGCATACCAAGCAAGCGTTCACTCTGCCACCAAGCCCCACCCCCAGCCTCCTCTCCTTGTGGAAGTGCTCAGCCCTATCACAGTCTCCCGCCATCCATCCAAGCTATACTTCGGACAGACCCAATCTAAACCAAAATGGACATAAAAGCAGAGGCTTGGGGCAGTCAGGGCCTGGCGGGTTCACCCATTCCTTGATGTGTGCGTCCTCTTCTACCTGCCCAAGCCTTGTGTCGGTCCTAAGGATAATGGAGCAGCCTAACTAGGGAAGCTGTGGTCTAGTTCAGGGACAGATTCCTTAAAAAAAAAAAAAAAAAAAAAAAAGGAAAAAAAAATGCCTGCAGGTAGAGGTGAGACGTGCCTTACAGAGCCCGAGGGCAGAATATATCTGGGTGGATTAATATGCACAGGGTAAGTTTCTCAGCCTTGGGTGGTAAGGATTTTTCCAGAAGAGTCCATGCAGCTAGGTACAGAGCCCCCCACTGGAGGATGACCCCGATTTTTATGATCTCCCCATAGCGTGATAATATGCTGGTTTCTCTCCCCACCTCAGTTCCCAGCAGTCCACTGGCAGCCCAGGATGGACCCTCAGGAAGGTGGAGACCTCAGGCTGGTGAAATTTATCTCTCTTTATTTTTCATGGGAACGCCTGAATTTTCCCTTCCCTCCCTATCAGTGAGAACCAGATAGAGGATGGAAGGCTTCCAGGGCCCAGGGGGCCCTTGGAACTGACATCTCTGTTTTCTGCCATGCACATCTGGGGATGTTAAGTCGTTACAACTCCCTGGGAGTCTCAGCCGCACCATAGGCCTTTAGCTGGTCAGGACCCTGACCTTGGTTCAAAGTACTAATAGTGGGCTCAGCACAGGAGTGGCTGCCCCAGGCCAAGTCCTACCGTGGTCCAGTCCACGAGGGTCCAAATCAACAAATGAATGAATGCAAAGAGGGGGACAAGGGTCATGTCCCAAACACGCTGGCCTCCTGCCCAGAGTGATGCAACTACTCTGCCTGCCTCTAGAGCCCCAGCAGAAAGAAAGCAAGTTGCTCTGGAGTCAATATGTCTCAGCAAAACTAGGCTTCTGGAGAGAATACAGATAAGGGAAAGAAGCCACATGGGCCCCTTTATTGAGATAGACTTGAAGATGATTTTGTTTTGTTAATAGTGGGAATTGAACCCAGGGCCTCACATACTGTGGGTAAGTGCTCTACCGCAGAGCTATATCCCTAGCCGCCTTATTATTATTATTGTTATTATTATTATTATTATTATTTATTGTTGTTAATAGTTTTCATTTCAAGATTATAGCTCACAAGGTTGCTCAGCCCAGCCTTGAACTCACTCTATAGCCAAGTACATCCCCCTGCCTCAGGCTGGCAAGTAACTAAGATGACAGACCTCTGCCACCCGGCCTGGCCCCTTGCGATGGTTGACGTTATCAAAGCTTCGTGGTCCAGAGTTTCCTCACGGAAAGTCCTCGTCATCATTTACAATAACTTCCTCCTCTCAGCTGACAGATGACCAGCTTGTGGTCCACAGGTGACGGTGTAGAAGTCCCCAGTGAGGACTCCTCTTGGGCTTTCCTCTGCCTTTATTCCCTGGACCATCCGAGCTGTCCGGTTAGTTATTCCCCTGGTATTTTTTCCCCACTTCCCACCGGCATTTTGAGAATGCTAGCTTTGAAGATGGAGAAGTGAGCCCCTCCCCAAAGCAAGTGGTTTTTTAGAAATGTCATTTCAAAGTGGTCCTAGCAGGCACGAGGGGAGCCGGAGGCTGCGTGGACAGGGGTCCCTGGAACTCCGTTGTTATCTTCCCTTTCTGGGTGTCACTGTCACCTTAGCTGTGATGAAATACCTGACCAAAGCAGCCCGAGAGAGGGAAGACTTATTTTGGCTCATGGGTTTCAGGGGATCCAGTCCATCGCGGCGGGGAAGCCTTGATGGGGTTCCTGACAATGGGAACATGTGACAGAGATGCTTTACATTTTGTTTGAGATAGGGTCTCACCATGTAGCCTCGGCTGACCTGGAACTCTCTACGTAGACTAGGCTGGCCTTGACATCGTAGAGATCCACTTGCTCTCACCTCCTAAATGCTTGGATTAAAATTGTGCACCACCACACTGTTCGGGAAAGTTGTGGAGGGGCTGGGATCTCAGCCCCGGCTGGTAGAGGTGTGTGGTGAGGGGCGGGCCCTGTCACTCTTGGAGGTATGTGGTGAGGGGTGAAATCTGTACCCTACTCTGGTTCCAATCCAATGCTCTGTTTCCGGATCTGCTAAGACGCTCCATGGCTGGGCGTGGTGGTGTGAGTGGCAGCCTTTCTGTAAATAGTCACAGAATGTTTCTCAGAAAGACCCTCAAGTGATAGCCTGAGCTTGTGACCAGGGCCACTCCTGAGATCTCTGGGAGGCTTGAAGAGCTTGTATTCAGGACTGTTATGGTTTGGATGTAAAACGTGTCTAAACATCTACTTGAGATGGGGCTTAATGAACTACCCTCTTCTCTGTCTCTTCCTGTCCCTCTGTCTTCTAGATGATTCCATACACAAGTTGGGCATGCAAGTCAGTCCTTGACTACCACACCCCGAGCCCCATATTCCTAGGGCCAGGTCTCTATTTTATTCCCAGCTATTAGGAATTGTTTTTAGCAAAGCATGTGTGTGACACTTAGATAGAGCAACCCGTTACCTAGGAAACTGTCCCCTCTATACATGCTCTGCTGCCTGGTATCATTTGGATCCAGCTGCCTCGATTGGCCTTTTTCCTTAGTCTTTCTGTGACCCTTTTTCCCCCAACTATTGTGCCAGAGGAGTAGCTCCAAACCAGGACCAGCTATACAGTTTGTGGGGTTCACTGAAAATGGTCCCCCATTCAAAAATCTGTTGAAGATGTCTAGAGAACGAACCATTAAAGCAAGCTCTGGACCAGCCTAAGTGTGGGGTCCTGTGCAGTTGCACAGGCTGCATGTGAGTGAGGCTCCTCCTGCTTCCGAGGTGGTCAGAACGGCCCTGCACGGCCCTGCATAACCTTCATTTGTCCCTGTCGGCTGACTGGGATCCTGGCCTGGGGACAGAGGCATATGCCTCCCACTTCATCACAGTTGTGTTTAACTCAGATTTTTTTTTTTTAAAAAAGGCTTTCTCTAACAACATCTAAACGTGGGGCTTCTGAGTTTGTAAGGACCAGAAACTGCTTCCTATGAGCCTTATTTTATATAAGCCTTTTCAGGGTACATAAATATTTTCTACCTGAAAGCATCTGATTGGCACTCTAGGTCCCTGTTGACCCTGGGCTGTCAAATCTGTGAGTATTGCCTCTGGCTAACACAATCCAGAGACTTTTGGGGGGTATTACACTTCTCTGTATGCTCATTCCACCTACCCCCAAACCCATCCTGAATGAATCACTCACAGGTTACCCCAAACCTTTTGGAACAGTTTGTGTTTCCAGCCTGTCTCACCTCTGGGAATGAGACTTCGAGGAACTGCCCCCCCCCCCGACTGCCCCCATCCCCCACCCCCAGTGTAGGTTAGAAGTTCTTTTCATCTGCAAGCTTGCTGCTTCCTTTTCAGGAGGCAGGGGGTCTTTCCAACCCCACCTCCCAGGACTCCAGGTCCAAAACTGTGTCTCTTACCTCTTGGTAATGTGACACATAAGTCACACCTCAACTTCTGTTGGCAGGGTCTCTCTTCCTTTTTGCATCCTTCTGTATGACCTAGGGGATGTCCCTCTCCATGGCGCAGAGCCCCAGTGAACACAGAGCCTTCAGGCTCTGGGCTAAGGAGCACTGATTTATCTCATGTGTAGTGACTTATCATCAAATGTCAACCTTCCATTGTCCTTCTGGGATGCAGGAGACCTCTGGGCTGCTGTCTCCTGGGAACCATCCATAGTCACTCTCACGCTTTTCTGAGGAGACCTGCCTTGAGTTGGCCTGGCTCTAACCCACTCAACCTCTCTGGCCCTTTGGTGAATCTAGACTTATGCCCAGGGGGTGACATTTCCACAGGCCAAGGACTCCATGGCATCTGATTTCTTGGTGACTTGATGGAGGTCCCTTTTCTTACCATGCATACATATAAAGGCAGAAGTGAACCTAGAGAAACATGCTAGAGATGCACAGAATGAGACTTGCTTGTTGGTATCTTTAAGCTCCTCTCTGTCAATGACAAAGTACTCAAAAGTCAAAAGTCTTTGGAAGATCGAAGACTAGGGTCCCTTCCCACAAGAACCCAACAGATGAAGAAAGCATGGATGCCCTGGACAGAGACCCTGCATCCACCTATCTTGAGTCAGCAGAGGGAGGCCCCAGATGTCCTGAGCCATAAGCAGAATGTGGACGGCTTTCTGCCTTTGCTTTGTGGCCAAGACATGCTCATGGGCAAGTTGTGCAATCTCCCTGTGAGGCAGCATTCTTAGCTTTAAAATGGGCACAGTGGTGCTGAGCTGGTGTTAACCAGCTGTGGAGTTAAACAAGGCAAGGGAAATGGGGTGTTTGGCAAATACCCTAAGCAGGTCTGATTCGTGGTAGCTGTTATTTGTCTAAGAATCTTTTACCACTGATTGCTTCAATTTATAATGCCAATGTTTGAACTTTCTTTTGGAGACAGGGTCTTGCTATGCAGCCAGGCTAGCCTCCAACTGGAGGGCTTTCTCCCTCCCCTTTCCAAGTGGCCATGATTACAGGTCTATGATACCACACCCTGTTCAGAGTTTACTTTCTGTGGAAAAGTTTCTCCTTTGCAGTCAGCTTCTTGGCGGTGTGTACTGTTTGTTCTAGAGCTTACCTGTTCGCTCTGTGCCTTCAGCCTGCATGCTTTCTAGGCGCTTTATGTGTGTCAGGAACTATGCGGAAGTAGTCACGGGTCACTTAATAACAGGGCCACGCTCTGAGAAATGGGGCTTTAGGCAAGCCTGGCATGGTACGACCATCCTAGAGTGTCCTCACACAAATCTAGACTAGTTCGGGCAAACACAGCATGTGGCCATGCCATGCAATCAGGAGACAAGAGAAGGGCTGGGTGTGGCAGCGGCACGTGCCTTTAATCGCAGCACTCAGGAGGCAGAAGTGGGTGGATCCCAGTAAGTTTGAGGCCAGCCTGATCTACATAGCAAGTTCCAGGCCAGCCCAGGCTACACAGTGAGACCTTGACCCAAACAAACAGAGGGAGAGAAGGGGCTGACACAGACCCCTCGCAGCACAGCATGTGCTGTCTACAAGTGTGTGTGTGTGTGTGTGTGTGTGTGTGTGTGTGTGTGTGTGTGTAGGGTGCACCTTTGTGTGGGTGCACACGTGAGTGAGGATGCACACGCACAGACGTATGTACAGAGGCCAGAGGTCCCCTTTGGGTCCACTCCTCAGGTGCCATCCACCTTGTTCTTTGGGAAAGAGTGTCTTGTTGGTCTGGGGGTTGCCAAGGGGGCTGAGCGGGCTGGACAACAAGCCCCAGAGACTGGCCTGTTGCCCCCTTTCCAGTCCCGAGATTGCAAGCACGGGCCACCACATTGGTTTTCATATGTGGGTTCTGGGGGCTGAACTCAGGCCCTCATGTTTTTATATAACAAACTCTCCTCTCACTGAGCCATTTCCCTAGCCCCATTGTATAATTTTGTTTTGTAAGGAGGACTATACCTAAACATAACAACGAACAATATAGTGAATACAAAAAAAAGAAACAGAATTTTTAGTGTCATCAGGGACAGTAGGTAACTGTCTATACTATACTTCATAGGCGCGACACCAAGGCTTACACACCACTAAAGCAAACACATTGGTCATATGATTACCACCACCCCCCATTTTTGGAACAGTGTTTTATTATATAGCCAAGCTGACCTCAAATCTGATGTCCTCCCACCTCAGCCTCCAAGTGCTAGATTACAGGCATGTGCCACAACGCAACATGCTGGAGGAGTTTTTCAGCCCTGTTAGAATGTTAAGAGATTATATGTCGATACGCAGCCTGCTAATGGCAGAAATGTCACGCACAGACATTGACTCAAGGGACCAGTTCTCTTGCTCCTCAATCAGATCTGTGAAAAGAACAGGTGGCTTCCCTAAGATCCTGTCACTCTGAGAAAGTGTCACTAGGCAGGAGGTAGTTACATAGGGTCCCACTCTCAACTCTTTAATCGGAGAAGTGGGTTGTTCTGGGGCCACTACCCGATGGGGGCCATGTTTGCACCATGCCTCCAATGAAGTCTCTGAGGTCTTCAGAGCCTGCTTCTAAAGACTGAGAACTGCCTGGTCACGGTAGCAGGTGACGGGAGCGAGAATAGGGTGAAATCTGTCTCACGTGTGCAAATGTTTTTGGCAATGTGGTCGACACCAGTAGGCCCTTCCAGAATAGTTAATTAGATCCTTTTTTAAGTTTTGCTTATTATTATTGTGTGGGTATGTGTGGTAGGGGGTGCAGGCGTGCACGTGTTATGGTGTGTGCAGAGGTCAGAGGACCATTCTTGGAAATCAATTCCAGCTTTCTCTCTTGCCATCATGGGTTTGAAGACTCAAACTCAGGCCATCAGGCCTGTGCAGCACTCACGTGTACCCACTGGCCCTATTGGAATCTTTGGATGAATTTGGAAAGCAGAACATTATATCTCCCCCGAGACAGACACACACACACACACACACACACACACACACACACAAACACACACACACACATAAACACACACACACCATTTTTTCCCTCAACCAGTGTCTTATTTACAGTGGTCTGGTTTAATTAGATGCTTTTCTTTGAATGGAAACACTCTCTTGACATTGGAAAAAGACATAGAAAGCATACAGCTGGCTTCATCCATATGCTGCTTACTCCCTAAGAAGCCAGTGGTACCTCCTCCTCATCCAGGAAGAGCTTGGGCTATGGGTTAGCTCCGACTTCAGCCTTAGGAGATGAGATGTGGCCCTATGGTAGCTCACATTTAGGAGCTGGGTGGTGAAGGTCAAGGTGTCAGAGCAAGTCCTAACGGGAACTCACAGTTACACGTGGTTGTACACCGGACAGGGAGAAGACCCCACACCAGATTCCTGCTCAAAGCCTGTGGCGCCTGCCGAGATTTGCTGTGTGCATTTAATAGTGTCTGTTTCACACGCTAGGTCTTCATGGTCCTTTGTGTTGGCCCTCCCTTGGAAGAATTTGAATATTTTGTACTAGCCTATCCCTTTTCCTAATGTCTCTCCATGGTTCCACCTCCCTGATTTTGTGGGTGGAGAAACAGGCCCAGACAGAGCCAGCTCTGTCCCGGTTCTCGGCCGTCCCCTGCAGGGGGCGGTACCTTCCAGAGCCCTGAGCAGGACCTGGGGTGACCAATCAATGCCCCGCCCCTGCCTGAGGATCCTGCCCTCTCTAGCACTTCCTGCTGGGCACTCCGACCAAGGTGTCCCCACTTCAGCGTGTCCAACCCTCCGGAAAACAACCCTGTCTCCATAAAGACTGAGCCCCAAGCCCAGCTACTCACCCCACGGAGCTGGGCTTGGTCACCCCGATGAGTGTGAAAAAACGCCGCCTTTGCAGGCCGGAATCCGAAAGAAATTGGAAAGCTGCTGCCTGCTCTATCCCCACTCTCTTCTCGTGTTTGCTGTTATTTTTTAACACTTTTTTTTTCCCCTCCTCATAAAAGCACTATCCTCTTCCCCAGAGCTTGCCTGTAGCGAAGGCATGGTCTGTACAACTGCAATTATTTCAGGAACAGATGGAGTGAGGAGCAGAAAGTCTGTTAATAGTAATAGAAACGCTACATGTTAACCTGGACAACACATGATGACAGTCCCATGACTACCGTTCTGTTCCCACCAGCTGGGCACCCAAAGGAATGAGATATTCACAAACAGCCATCAGCCGCGGAGCCACCTAAAGTTAGAACTCAAATTCCTTCACACCAGGGGCCCTGGCAAGCACTGCGGCTCAGGCCCAACACAGAGGAGGCCAGGCCACAGCTCAGCGCAGGCCTCACAGGACAGCCCAGGCTCAGGTTGGGCCACCACGGCATCCTGGGCCCACTGAGTCACGGGCCTGGTCTTTAAGCAAATGTTTAGTGGTGCTCGTGGAGGCCAAAGGGCCAGTGATTTCAGTGCATACTTCGGGGAACAGCCAAACAGCTCTGGGCCTCCTGGGAGCAGGGTAAGTGCGAGATGAAAGCTCCATAGTGAATGGCCCAGTGAAGGGCTTCACCCAGTTCTGGAACCAGAAACATCTCTTCCGCCTTACTAAAATATGGAAAAACAAAGTCTTACCACAACAGGGGACATGGGTAAATTTATTTCAAAAAGCGTTGTTTGTTTTGTTTTGTTTTGTTTTGCTTTGTTTTGTAAGCATTTACTACATGGAAAAAAATAATCACCTACTAAGGGGGACTCTGACCATGAAATGTCCCACAGGCTCCTCCTGTGCGTGAGCATTTGGTCCCTAGCTGGTGGCACTAATTGGGCAGGCTGTGGAACCTGCAGGAGGTGGAATCCCACTGGAGCGAGTGGATCTTGGAGCTGGGTTTGAGGTTTAACAGCCTGGCCCCACTTCCTGCCGCTCTCTACTCCCAATCTGAAGAGGAAGTGTGACCAGTCGCCTCATGTTCCTGCCATCACGCCTTCCCCGCCATGTCGGACTATAACCCCCTAAAACGATAAATCAAAAAATGAAAAAAGCTCTGATCCCATGAGTAGCTTCTGATCAGATATTTAGCCAGAATAAATCATCCTGGGACAAAGCTACGCCTACAAATGTAGCAAAATGTGGCAGCACCCATCAAAGGGCAAGCGGGATGCAAAAGGGCTTCATTTCTCCGGGGGCCAAGGGACTCAGGAGACTCTACAGGGAGAGAGCAACATGGAGGATGAGAAGGGATTTCTGATGGGTACAGAGACCTGAACAAACAGAGGCACAGAACCGGAAAAAGCCAGTCACATTGGGGACCAGAAATTCTGGTCTGCCTTTTACATGGGCATACATAAGGGCCTGCTGGGGACATCTGGACCAGCCTCCCATGCCGGGGTAGGGAAATATGCATAGTCTGAGGTCTGTGATCAGTTGTTCTTTAGGGCTATTCCCAGGCAGCCATTGGCACAGCGAGTCCTGGGCATCCTTTCAACTCTAAGTCCAGCGACTTTAGGTTGGCACCGGGATGTGACTATCTACTCATGTGAATGAGCTACAGTGTAAATTGGGGTTGGTTTATTCATTTATTTTTGAGAATAAGTTTACCAGGATTCTATTAGATCACTCTCCTGACCAGCAAAGGTCACTTGGGTGGGAAGAAGGGAAGACGGCCATCAGGATGCTGTGGAAGTGGTGGAGACATGAGCTTCCAGAACCTTCACAGATGTACCAGAAGGAATGTAGAGAAGCCAGAGTGGATCCTGGACCTTGGAGACCCACAGACACAGAAGGAAGAGTCCAAAGATTAGCACTTGGTGACTATAGTGACATTACTGTTTGTAGGAAAAGGCAGAGAAAGAGGAGGAACGTGCCAGGGTGGAGATACGAACGTGGTTGTGCTGTCGGACATGGCGGCGTGGCTGCTTCAGTCTCAGAAATGCCCCTCTCCCTCCATCCCTAGGGACTCTCTTTTTCCTCCACTCTCCTCTGCTCCTGCCTCCTGGGCAGTATGAGTGCATTCTCAATTTGTCCTTCAACATGTAGTGATTATTTATTTATTTATTTATTTATTTATTTATTTATTTATTTTGCTGCCTGCTCGGCTGCTAATGAAATATTTGCATTTAAATAGATCATTCAGCTTTATTAACAGAAAAGTTTTAGTGCCCCAGATGGGTCCAAGCACTCAGCTTCTAAGGAAAGAACAAGACAGTGAACTGATCAGGATTTGAACTCATCACTAGACAGGAGCCTCTTGGCATAAAGCCACATGAATCCAGAGAATACACTCCTTCCCGTAGATATATCGAGTGGATAGATGCTGCAGGGGGACCAGTGTCTCCAGAGGATTGGGCAGCACAGTGGCACACAGCCGAGAAGCAGAGACTCGAGAACGTATTTCCAACAAGTACATCTTGGTGGTGTACATATTTGAAATTACACCAGTACCCGGAGGCTTAGGTGTGCAGGAATTTGCAACATGAGAACAAATACCGTATTGTTGTGAGTAGAAGTCAATCCTAATTGCTAGGGTATGGCTCAATGGTGGAACACATGCCCAACATGGTGAGGCCCTGGGTTCCATCCCTGGTCCAAAATAATAAATAGAGCCCTAAATCTGTCCATCTGTCCCTCTGCCCTTCACTCACCATGCTATGCCTGTCCCTCTGTGTAAAAGAAGAGAGTAGAATTTAGAGACCAGAGATATGGTTTGAATTCCAGAGAAGGTCATTTGTCCCTCGTGACTGGAATTTTCTTGGTCACTAGACCAGCACGGGCTCTCTTCTGAGCCATGTCTTAAGTCACTTAATGCACATAGTGATTTAAGAGAAGAGAATTACACTCATTACTATTCCCACCCGATAGACAGTGAACAGGGTGCCCAGAGAGTTCAGGCAACTTGCCCAAGGCAGCCCAGTAGCTGAATAGGAGTCTCATTACTAAAGTAGACTGTCTCATAGAAATATAGATCATACCCACTGATTCCCCCAAGCCTCGATATTTCTCCCTGTAGATGTTGAATAACAACTTGGTTTAAGGTTTCCATGCAGCAGCTCTTGTTCCCAGTTATATGACTCTGGACACACCAAATGTCAGTGTCCAGTCACTGACATTTGACATCATTATGACAGTGACTGACCTGAACCTGTGTCACCTGCCACTACCAACCCTTGATTCTCCCTCATCTGATATTACCTTCTCAAGAAGGGTGTGGCGATACATGTCTTTAATTCCAGCACTCAAGAGGCAGAGGCAGGTGGATCTCTGTGAGTTCCAGGCCAGCCAGGACTACTTAATGAGACCTTGTCAAGAGAAAGAAAGAAAGAAAGAAAGAAAGAAAGAAAGAAAGAAAGAAAGAAAGAAAGAAAGAAAGAAAGAAAGAAAGAAAGAAAAAGAAAGAAAGGGACAGAAAGAAAGAGAAAGGGAGGGAGGAAGAGAGGGAGGGAAGGAGAGAGGGAGGGAGGGAGGGAGGAAGGAAGGAAGGAAGGAAGGAAGGAAGGAAGGAAGGAAGGAAGGAAAGAAGGAAAAGAAAAATCATCTTCTCATACTAGGAATGTAGCTCAGTCGTAGAGTGTTCAACTAGCCTGTATGAATCCCTGGACTCCATCCCCAGCACTGCAAAAAATACACACAGACACAGACACACATCTACGTTTTCTATGAAGATTCACTTCCAGCCCACCTTCACACACACACACACACACACACACACACACACACACACACACACACATCTACCTTTTCTGTGAAGATTCACTTCCAGCCCATCTTCACACAGACACACACACAGACACACAGACACACACACACACACACACACACACATCTACCTTTTCTGTGAAGATTCACTTCCAGCCCACCTTCACACAGACACACACACACACACACACACACACACACACACACACATCTACTTTTTCTATGAAGATTCACTTCCAGCCCATCTTCACACAGACACACACACAGACACACAGACACACACACACACACACACACACACACACACACACACACACACACATCTACCTTTTCTGTGAAGATTCACTTCCAGCCCACCTTCTCCTGGGCCCCACATCCATTCATTTGCATCTTTAAACTGGATTCTGGTGGGGCCCTTGACACATTGCTCCCTTGGTAGCTCAAGAACCAGTTAGGGCAGGTATCAGATATGCTACAAGGGGCTGAACTAGGAACTTGGGCTTGAACGGAAAGTGGCTGGAGCACGCGCTGGCTCTGAGGGTCTGAGGCTGCTGTGTGTGAGAAGGACGGGCTTTATTCTACAGTCACGTTGGAAGAACATGTATGTCTCCAGAAGCTTTTATCGTAAGGCTCTGTGAGACATGACTGTTTATAAGGATCAGAGAGGAGCCCAAGCAAGTGACATTGCCAGGCCATTGAGGGATACCCAAGGCCCAGAGGCTATGAAGATGCTAGGCAGTCCTTGCTAGATTTCCCATGGAAACACACACCCCTTAGTCATTCCAGCACTCCAAAATTCTGCAATCCATCCCATTCTGAGAGAGCACAGACCTCCAGGGGACATGGAGAGAGAGGAAGAAGAGGAAGCTATACATGGGGTGCCGCCAACTCTGTGTGCACCAGTGTTCCCACACTTGGGCTTTGAGAACCAGACATTTGGAGAAAGTCACATCAAGATAACTGATGTTCTGGGAACCACTGAGAACAGGCACCTTGGCACTTGTTCATGAGAATCTAACCTGACCCCCTAAACACTGCTAAAAATTAGCACTAAGCCTACGACCCAGGCTACACCCAGAGTAATCTTGTGGTGGGAAGCAGACATTATGACCATCTTTCAGCTTCGTAGAAGACACCTCAGAAAGGGTAAATGACCTCCATTTTGATGGACAACTGGGGTTAGAAGCCAGGTCCTCCGGCGCCGGCTCAGGCATCCTCTGCACATCAGCATGGCTTTCCAACAGACAGCCTCTAGCACCTACTTACCTAAACAAGCATGGGAAGCTGACATACATGTCTCCAGGAATGTGTACATCTCTGCTACACAAGCTGAAAGATGTGTTTCATGCAAAGCGTCTAGGGCAGTGGTTTGCAACCTGTGGGTCACAACCCCTTTGGGACCTTGTCATAGAGGTCACACATCAGACACCCTGCATATCAGATATTTACATTATTATTCATAACAGTAAAATTACAGTTATGAAGTAACAACGAAATAATTGTATGGTTGGGGTTCACTACAACATGATGGAACTGTATTAAAAGGTCGCAGCATCAGGAAGGTTAAGGACCACTGGTCTAGGGGCTGGCCACCTCAACCAGATTCAGGCTGTTCACATCTTTTTGCTTTTCATTACTAGTACATGAGACTTCATCTTTGAATGTGTTCCCTCTTGGTCACAGGACGGTCGCTACACACATAATATCATATGTACATTCCAGGAAGGAAGGAGGATGGGTAAAAGAATGAAAGGCACCCAGGATTTCCTTTTAGTAACTTTGCCTTTTACTCAGAGGGGGACCTCCTCCCCAGAGACTTTCTTTGACATCTTGGCCACAGTGATGCTTTATTTCATTATAACACATCCTAGGAAATCTAATACTTACCAGCGCCCCCTGTGACAGCTAATCCACAGTGTGATGTTTGAATTTGAAATGGTTCCCATAGACTCATGTTTTCTGCATTTGTTCTGGGCTGGCAGCACCATCTTAGGAGGCTGCAGAATCTTTAGGAGGCGGGGCCTGGTTGGCAGAGGTAGTTCAGAAAGGACTCACCCTTGAAGGTTATAGCCTGGCCCTGGCTTCCAGCATCTGTCTCCCGATCTGCTGTAATGTGAGGAGGTTCCACCACAGACTCCTGCCGCCATGGATTTCACCTGCCTTGATGATGCATTTCTTGCCTCCGAAGCCAAGTCCCCCCATCAGTGGTGTCTGTCAGGGACTTGGTCATGTTGACATAGAAGTAACTAACATAGACAAGACCCTCTTCCCTGCACATCAAAGTATGATGGTTACTATTCATTACCAACTTGATAGGATTTAAAAATCACTATGGGAACCCACTTGAGGGCTTATCTATGAGGGCGTCTCTAGAGAAGTTTAACTGCTATGGAGACCTACCTTGAATGTGGGTGGCACCATCTCATGGGCTAGGGTCCCGGACAGAATAAAAAGAAGACAATGAACCAAGTAGAGGCATTCATTGCTCCTTGTTTCCAAACTCATGCTCCTGCCCCATGCCTTCCCCGCCATGATGGACTACATCTCCTCAGACTATGAGCTATAACAGACCTATAAGTTGCTTGCCGTCAGGTATTTGGTGACAGTCATGAGAGAAATATTCAAAGTAGTCTGGGAGTCCCAGATCCCGGGTGGAGTCTCCTCTGTCCATCCAGCCTGGGTACTCCTTCCTCAACAGTACACAGAGCAAGGGTAGCTGGACTAGGAGCCAGTACCGGTATGAAAGCCTTTGAACTTCAGGGCAGTACCCAGCTGGTATCCTGTTAGACTCCCCCTCCCAGCAAGGAGCAGCTGCTCACTGCAGCCTCCCAGGAAGGAGGTTCTTAACTAGATTTCCCATGCAGAACTTCGTGGGGGCGGCTCGAGCCTCTACCCACTGCGGGCTAAATTTGTGTTCCACCCATCACCATCACGAGCCGTGGGAGCCCAGGGCGACTGTGTTTGTGCTTCAGCTGTTCCATGGGTGCCAGAGTCCTTTCACAAGGACCACAGCTGAGTCCGCAGAGAAGGCTCTCTTCCTTACGAAGAAGACACAAGGGTTTCCTCAGGGCCAAGTGTGCTGGACAGGAAAAAAGGAAGTCATGTGGTTGTGATGGGAGGCTTGGCAAGGACTTTGAGGGGACCAGACTTTAGGGCTGGGGTTCCTGTCGTATCTCAGCATGAGAACCCCCTTAGGAGGATGCCAACTCCATGCCAATGCCTGGGTGTTTGTAAATCCAAACCTCCGCCAGGGAAGTGGAGCCTAGCTCTGGTGCGCTGAAAAATACCACTGGTGATACCCAGATGCAAGCAGGGGTAAGCAGCAGCATCTTGGAGAAAATGGCTCTTTAGGGGCTGGGGAAATGGCTCGGTGGGTAAAGTATGTCATGAGCAAGCAGGAGGACCGGAATTTGCATCCCCAGCACCCACTTAAATAGCCAGGTGTGGCATTTATAATCCCAGTACATCAATATGGAGACAGGATCCCTAGGATCCCTAGGACTCACTAGACAATTGGCACTAATCTAGCCAATTGGTGAGCTCCAGTACCAATGAGAGATCTTGTCTCGAAAAACAAAATGGACAGAGATAAAGGGAGATATTTAATATTGACCTCTGAATTCCATACCTGTGTGTATAGGTAATCACACACACACACACACACACACACACACACACACACACACACACACACGCAGGAAAAGGGCTTTTACTAAATTTGACTGCCAGACCAGATTCCCCTGAAGGAACGCTATAGGGAAGAAATCACAGCCACAGTCCTATTGGAAAATGGGAGCACACACCCCATGTCCTGTATGTCTCCAGACGGGCTTCAGGGACAGCGGGCATGACAGCGTCACGGGCCCTACTCAACAATGCATTTGAGATTTGTTTTGCTTGAGAGTGGCAAGACAGGCAGACACAAGCGAGTGTGACAAAGACAGGAGCTTTGATCTCTAGACAGGAAATGCCGCACACCAAGAAGGGCCACACAAGGAAGCCCTGTGCCAGATCATGAGGTAGAGGGAACAAGAGGAACGTCTTGAGTCTTAGTCTACCTGCTGCTGCTCTAACTAAATGCCACAGTCTTCATAGCCACAAAGAGTAGAGATTTATTTGGCCCATGGTTCTGGAGGTTGGGAACATGGTAAGAGGCTCACACTAGGACACTATTTTTATAAATCCATTAATGCCATCATAGGGGCCCCACCCTCATAACCTCATCTAACCCTTATTATCTCCATGGGCCCCACTTTCCAACTCCATTAAGTTTCCACCACACAAATTTGGAGAGAGCCCTCTCCATTATAATTTTCCCAGGTAGGGGTGGGCAAGGGTTGTGGGGATAGGCTTAAGACTGACTGGCTTTAACGGTTCTGGGGGATGCTGGTGTACCCACCCCTCTGCCATGATTGTCATAGCTTGTTTTTATAAACCTGCTACAAACTTAGACACACCTAGGAAGAGGGTGTCTGAAAGGAGGCATTGCCTCCATCAGATTGGTCTGTGAGCATGTCTGGGGTCATTTTCTTACTCGCTAATTGATAAAAGAGAGCCCAGCCCACTGTAGGTGGTATCATCCCTCTGCAGATGGGCCTAGCCTATATAAGAAAGTAGCCGAAAGCCCAGCCAGCCGTGGTGATGCAAGATTTTAATCCCAGCCCCTGGGAAGTAGAGGCACCAGAGGCACATGGATCTCTGAGTTTGAGGCCAGCCTGGTCTACAGAGTGAGTTCCAGGACAGCCACAGATATACACAGGAAACTCTGCCTCAAAACCTGTCCCCAACCCCAGAGAAAGAAAGGGAGCTGGGAAAGCCGGTAAGCAGCATTCCCCAGTGCTTTTCTGCTTCCAGCTACTGCCCCGAGTTTCTGCCTTGGCTGCCCTCAGTGATCGACTGTGACCTGAAAACCACACAAACTCTTCCCTCTCCAAGTTGATTTTATCACAGGAACAAAATACAAACCAAAACAATGGTTCCATTGCGCAGAGTGCCTCAGCCTGCTAAGTGAGGCAGTTGGGGTGGTGAGCCTCAGCAAGGTCAGTTTGCCTTTGAAGAGTGTGCCCTCTTTGAGAAATGGCCGGCTCTGGCAGCGGCTGTCTCTCCAGGTCAGCAAGACATCAAAACACCAGAAAAGAAAAGACGTGATTAATATGGGCTTCATCTTTTCAGTATTTCTAGGACTCATGACTGTCCTAAGGGCTACTCAAAGCTGGTCATATTCTGTCCTAGGATTATTTTTCATCCCTTCCATCTGTCTGGGGGAAGAAGGCTTTGTATAAATGGCCAGGTGGAAGGAAGGGACCTTGGAGACTGGCATGTTCATATCCATGCTGGGGACCACCTCCCTCAGCCTGGGCATCTGTCTTAGTCAGATTGGGCTGTGTATTATTATTTTGTGCCACTGTGACCAAAACATCTGGCAGAAGTGACCCAAGGGAGGAAAGGCTTGTTCTGGCTCACAGTCTCAGTCCACTGTGCTGGGGGAGGCAGGACAGAGAGATTCCATTCATGATGGCGGAAGTATGTGGCAGAGGCTCTTCACATTTAGTAAATCAATAAGCAGACACATTAAGTCAGAGCCAAGGTGAGATATGATCTTCAAAGACCCACCCCTCTGCTAGCCAGGCCCCACTTCTCTTAGGCTCCACAGCCTCCCAAAATATTGCCACAAGCTAGGGTTCAAGTGCTCTATACATGGGTATAGGCCTCTATAGTAATAATATATAATATTATTACTATATAATAATATAGTAGTAATAATTCCATCAGCTAGGTGGCTCACACGAGTATTTATTCTCACATTAGTCTGTAGTCTAAGTTCAAGTCACATGCAGATTCAGTGTCTGGAGAAGGCCCACTTCCTGATTTGTAGGCAGCCTTCTATGGATAGAGAGCAAAGGTTGAAGAGTAAGCTCTTATGCATCTCTTACATGGACCATAATCTCCCTCTCCCCTTGCCCTCTAACCACCTCCTAAAAGGTCTTACATCCAAATACCAATCTATTGAGGAGTAGGGCTTCCAGGAATAAAGTCATCTTGATTCATCCATACCACACCCCTGAAAAAGGACTAAATTTCAGCTTACAATTCCAGGTTACAATTCATCATTGTGGAGAAGCCAAGGAAGGAACTTCAAACAAGTAGTCACATCACATTTACAGTAAACAGCCAAGAGAAATGGATGCATGCATGCTCACTTGTTCATTTGCTTGCTTGTGCTCAGCTTGATTTCTTCTCTCTTATACAGTTCAGGATCGCTGGCCTAGGGAATGGTGCTGCCCACAGTGGGCTAAGTCTTCCCACATCAATCAACTTAAGACAGTCACCCACAGACATATTCACAGGGCAACCCAATGCAGACAGTCACTCATTTAGAGTCTCTTCCTGAGTGATTCTAGGTTATGTTGAGTTTAACAGAGATAACTATCACACATCTATCTTAGCCACTGTTCTATTGCTATGAAGGGACGCCATGACCACAGCAACTCTTATATAGGAATCCATTTAACTGGGGCTAGCTTTCAGTTTCAGAGGTTCAGTCCACTATTGCCACAGCAGGAAGCATGGTGGCAGGCAGGCAGACATGGTGCTGGAGAAGGAGCTGAGAGTTCTACATCCAGACTGGCAGGTAGTAGGAAGAGACTGTGAGCCACTGGACTGGTTTGAGCATCTGAGACCTCAAAGTCAGGCCCCAGTGACACATTTCCTCCAATACAGGCAAACCTACTCCAACAAGGCCACATCTCCCAATAGTGCCAGTCTCTATGAGTTTATGGGGCCATTTTCATTCAAGCTACCTTACCATCCTACACAGAAATTCCTCTCTAGGCATCTCCCCAAGAGAAATGAAGACAAACATGTCCACCAAGACATGCACAAGTGTAAATATCAGCATTATGAGTACTAAAGAAAATAACCCAAGTGTCCCTTAACCAGATAAACAAAATGTTTCCACATGCAGTAAGATGCTTTTCAGCAAGAAGAAGAAAAAAAAGGGAAGAGCTGACACATATTGACATGTGCTGCCATGTGGAAAAACTTCGGAGAATGATGCCAAGGAAGAGAAGCTACGTACACAAGACCACATGGGACACGATTCCACTCATATGGAATGCTCAGGAAAGGCTAAAGGAGATTGGAAATGCAGAAAATAAATTAGTGATGGCATCAATCTGGGGGAAGGAAACAGGAATGTCTGTCAATGGGCACGAGGTCATCTGGGAGATGATGAAAATGTTTTCAAGGGGGCTTATGGGATGACTCTACAGCCCTTGCTCAATTACAAGAAAATTGCTAAAACATATATTGAAAGGAGTGAGCTTGTGATAGGTAATTTATACCCAGGTAGCCCGATTTTAAGAATTCATCCGGGGGCTGGGCATGTGGCTCAGTGGACAAAAAGTTTGTCTAGCATGCAGGAAGTCATGGGTCCAGTCCCCAGCACTGCACCAGCAGGGTCTGGGCGTGTACCTGTAATCTCAGCTCTTAGGAGGCAGAGGCAGGAGGACCAGAAGCTCAAAGTCATTCTCAGCTGCATAGAAAGTGTGGGGTCAAGATAGGTTACATGAGACCCTGCCTCAAAATAAGATCAACCAACCAACCAAAACAACAAACCCCACATCTGGCCAAGTTCAGGCTTAATCTGCTTCTTAGTCATCAGCATGACCCAGGAGATCTGGCTTCATCAGCCAGACCCCCAGCACCTTGCATATGCCCTGTTCTGTAATGAGGTTTAGGTCTAGTATTTATCCTTTATAAATGGAGTATACATCCCTCAACCTGTCTGCTATGAGACCATCTCTTAACAACTCTTAACACGAGCAGAAGAGCCTGCAGACCAGCATCTCACAACATCTCCCACCTTAGGTTACCATCAAAGTCTAGTTTTAGTGGGTACTTACGTTCACACGGCTCAAAAAGCCAAATGACAGAGTAACACTATGGAAGCCTCGTTGCCACCTCCATCCCATCTACCCCTAGCACTACCACCATCCACACCCTTGTTAATTATTTCAAATATGATCCTGTAGTTTGTGAATGAGAAATGTCTGCCATAGTCTTGGGCATTTGAACACCTGATCAGCAGTTGGTGGCTCTACCTGGGGAGATCAAGGTGGTACAGCCTTGCTGGAAGAGGGACATCATTGAGGCAGACTTTGAATTCTCCGTCCACTGTTTCTGCAACCATGCCTGATGCTTGTTGCTACACCTCCTCACCATGATGGACTCTTATCCCTCTGGAACCATAAGCCCAAATAAACGCTTCCTTCTATAAGTTGCCTTGGTCATGATGTTTTATCACAGCAACGGAAAAGTCACTGATACAGTTGGTTTATGCAAATGCAAGCACATTTGAAGAAATGCTTTATCCTTCTAACATGAAACTAAGACATTGGATGGATGGCTCCTCGTCTTGCTTCTCCTACTTTATCCTGGAGAGCTTTCCAACGCATACATGGGGCATTGCACATATGGGGTGAGTGGGCAGCACATAAGTACATATATGTCTGTAGAGCCAGAGGTCAATGTTGAACATCGTTATCAATTGTTCTGCACAGTATATTTTAAGACAGGATTTCTCACTGAACCTGGAACTTACCAATTAGCCTAGTCTGGATGGCCAGTGAGCCCCAAGGATCCTGCATTCCTGCCTCCCCAGTGCTGGGATTATAGGCACACACTGCTACAACTGACATTTTAGAAATGTGAATGCCTGGGATCCCAACTTAGGTCTTCATGCTTACACAGCAACCTCCTTACCAGCTGAGCCATCTCCCTGGCCCTCTTTGTATTCTGTTTTGTTGTAGAAGAACTCTTAACCACTTAGCAATGATGTACCCTCAACAGATGTTTAAGTGGCGGTACAAGTTTGTTAAGTTTATAGGTATTGATTAGCAACTATCCATACTCCCTCCCTACCAAGCAACTTCTGTTCTCTCCGCTACTGCCAGTTTGTCTATTTCTAATACCACATACAGGTGGAATCCTGGATTATTTGTCATTTTATGGTGGTTTCTTTTATGTAGGATAACATCTTCAAAGTTCACTCATGTTGCATATTATAGTCATTCCCTTTTAAATGCTATAAATAAATAAATAAATATTCTACTGTGTATACAGATGGTCAGTGACTTAGGAAGGGTTGACAGGGTTTTTTGGCTTTGCAGTGGCATGACAGTAACATGTTCAATGGAAATTTGACTTTGAATTTTGATCTTTCCCAAACTAGTGATAGCATGATTCTCTTTTGTGATTCCCAAATATAAGTGAATGGACATTTTCTGAACACATTCAAGCTAAGTTATTATGACCAGCAGGTTACACATGATAAATGCATGTTCAACTTTCAGCCTGATCTATTTGTCATGGTTTACTGTGACATAACCCCATGACAAGCTAAGGAACATCTGCATATGCCATTTTTTCATTATCAGCGCACCCACTGATGGACATTTGGGTGACTCTGTATCTTGGCTATTGTGACTTGTGCTATGGTGAACACAGGAGTACAGTTATCTCTCAGAAACCCAGATTCTAGTTCCTTTGAACAAACTCAAGAAATGGGATTGCTAGATTATATGAGCAGACACACCTTTCCCATGCCTAGAAATCTCGGGATTCAAATGTTAGAACCTGAGCAAAGATCCTCTCACTCAGAGTCTTTGTTTTTTTTTTTTTGGAAGAAGCCAGAAAGGGAGGGTTGAGTTTGGATCCCAGGTCACTGTGTAATGAGCACCCTACTAGGTCAACATGATCCCTCACAGAGGTTTCTAGCAGTCCCTGGGTTGGACCAGGTCCCATGAAGTGAGTTCAAACGGCTTTGGGAGCAACTCCACTCATTATTGGTTTGTTTTATTGTTGTTGTTGTTGTTGTTGCTTTTGGTTTTATTTTTTGTTGTTGTTGGGTGTGTGTTTGTTTGTTTTTTGACTAGGATGATAGTGTGGTTTTCTGCAATGTTGGAAGTTGACGCCAGACCTATCAGCACATTATACAAGGTCTCTGCCACAGAGGCACAGCAGGATCCCTTCTCTCTCTGCTGTGCTTACAGACTGCGTCTCCATGTTTGGAAAAGAGATTCCCCTTCTCAAAGACTTGCTGGCCTCTTCTTACCACCAAGCCAGCCTGTATGCTCTAGGGAACAGTCAGATTGCCTTCTAGTTGCCTGGCCCAGGTCTGGAATAGCTCGTCTCTTTATTTCTCCTGTGAACAACACTCCCCCCCCCCCCACACACACACCTCCTAAATATTTTCTAGGAGCTTCTGTTGGTAGTCAGGGTTGTGGAAAGCAGAGTGACCCACAACCTGTGTCTCTTGAGAGAGATCTGTAGCCCCATGCCACAGGAGCCCTCCCCTTTCTGCTGAGTTCCTGAAGAGATCCTCTATGAGGTAGCAGGGAGGTGACCCTATTTTGTAACTCGAATGTTAAATGGTCTTTTAATAAAAACCAGGAGCCTGATATTGGGGTGAAAGCTGAAAGATCAGAGAGGTAGAGCAAGCCACAGCCACCACCTCTCACCTCACTAGCTCCTCAGCCTGAAAGAGCTCCAGCCGATTGGCCTCTAGCCGAATGAGCTTCCTCAGCCGAAAAGCTTCTAGTTCCTGTCTCCTCACGCTTTATATATCTTTCTCTGCCCAGCCATCAAAGGCATGTGTGCTTCCTAGTACTGGGATTAAAGGTGTGTACCACCGCTGTCTGGCTCTGTTTCTCTCCCAGACTGAGTCAATCTCATGTAGTCCAGGGTGGCTTTGAACTCACAGAGATCCAAACGGATCTCTGTGTCCCAAGTGCTAGGATTAAAGGTGTGTGCCACCACTGCCTAGCTTCTATGTTTAATCTAGTGGCTTGTTCTGTTCTCTGATCTTCAGGCAAATTTATTAGGGTACACAACATATTACCACAGTATTTGTCTGTTTTCTGTTGCTCTAACAAAATATCTGAGGCTAGAAAAACTTATAAAGAGGAGAGGATTGTTTGGTTCAGCATTTTAGAGATTCAAGGGCATGACAACAATTTATACTTGGTGCTGGTGAGGACCTTTTAGTAGGTGACATCACAATGTCAGGGAATATGCAAGGATCACATGGTGTGTTGCCTAGGGTTTTTGTTTTTGTTTTTGTTTTTTGTTTTTTGTTTATATCAACTTGATACAAGCTAGAGTTATCTGAAAAGAGGAAACCTCAATTGAGAAAAGGCCTCCATAAGATCAGGCTGTAGGGTACTTTTTAAATTGTGCCATCCCTGGGCTGGCGGTCCTGGGTTCTATAAGAACCCAGGCTGAGCAAGCCAGGGCAAGTAAGCCAGTAAGCAGCACCCCTCCACGGCCTCTGCATCACCTCCTGCCTCCAGGTTCCTGCCCTGCTTGAGTTCCTGCCCTGCCTGTCTTTGGTGATGAACTGATAGGGAACTGTGAGTGAAATAAACCCTTTCCTGCCTAAGTTGCTTTGGGCATGGTGTTTCATCCCAACAATGTTTCATCCTAACTAAGACACATGGTAAAAAGGAAGCCAGAAAGCAATCGGAGATTACCTGGGATCTTACTAATTGTATTAATCTCTTCCAAAGGCTTAGTTTTAACGGGGGGGAGGACCACAATTACCATCACAATGAGGACCAAGATTGAAACATATGAAGTCTTGAGTGTGAGGATGACTCACACTCAAACTACAGTAGTGGTCTGGGGTGACCTTTATCAGATGACCACCCTGGACAGGGCCATGCAACACAGACTCACCCAAAAAGACTATTGGAGTACTAGGCAGAGTCCAACGGGAGCATAGGAGGGCTGCAGGAGGGCAGGGAGGGGGTGCAAGGAAAGCCAAAGAGGAGGAGGAGGGAAGAGAAGCCTACTGTGGGCAAGAATGCTCCTTGGTGCTGTTTGAACAAGAAGGAAGATTCTGGACCTTTATACAGTGGCTTTATTTTTTTTATTTTTTATTTTTTGTTTCTATTTTTTTGTAGGTCTGAATCTTTGTTCCTAAGCACAAAAGCAAGCATTTTTGGCTCAGAAACGCTAGAGAATATAGAAAAGCATAAAGAGGAAAAAGATTCCGAATTACCTCACGCCTAAGAGAACTGTCAGTCACACGCATACACACTTCCTGTTTTTCTAGTGTTTTGTGGGTTGAACAGGAAACACCACCCATCATCTCATGGGTTTGAACACCCGCTGCCCAGCTGGTGGCGCTGTTTCGGAAGGTTGTGGAACCTGGAGGAAGTGGAGCCTCACCGGAGGAAGTGGGTCACCTGTCCTGAGGCCTTGAGAGATCCTAGGCTGGCCCCACTTTCTGTCTGCTCTGGGCTTCCCAATGGTGCATGCCATGTGATCAGCTGCCTCATGCTCCTGCTTATGTGCGGAGCCTTCCTCTCTATGGAGGATTGTATCCCCTCAATTCCAATCCCACACAAACCTTCCATGCCTGAGTTGGTTTTTTTGTAAGACATTTGTCACAGAGACGGAAAAAAAAAAAAGCAACCCAGAGGGTAACTAAAGAGAAGGTATGTGCGTGTGACCTCTTCAAGAAGACAGTGAACTTGTGGGTTCATTGGGTTTTCTAACCTACCCTTGAGTCTTACATATTTTAAAACTCTGGAGATAAATATTAAAAATATACATATATAGGCAAAGATGGGATTTGATTTTATATTTTGCTTGTATCTCACTGTTAGTGAAATTCAACATTTGTTCCTATGTGTATTGATCACGTGTATTTCTTATTTTTAAAATTGACTTTTAGTATTGCCTAGTCTTCCACTGGGTTACTAGTCTTTTTCTTATTGATTCAAAAAAGTACTTTATATATTAAGAATACTGTCCTTTTTCATAGATCTTGTAACTATCTCCCCTCAATTTGTTGTGTTTGAATTTTATTTTACATTTTTAGCCATATAAAAGACTTTAAAATATATCCAGTCAGATTATATCAATCTTTCCCTTCATGCCATTCACTGTTAACAGTTTGGTATGTATTTTTCCAGACATTTTCTGTGCATATGGAGATATATCTATAAATATATATATAGCTAGATATATAAAGTTTCCTGCACATTTAAGATGTCATACACACGGCTCTGAAACTTGCTTATTTCACATTAGTAATATAAAGATCACACTCCAATAGCATATTCTGTTCCATGAATTCAATGTTCTGTTATTCAACCAGCTTTCAGAGGTGGTCTTTTCCCACTTTCATTTTTAATTTCTACAGTTTTCTGATGTCTGAAAGAAATAGAATCCTCGATTTATCTAGTCCACATAACAAGCCAATTAACCCTGAGCTGGTTAATTTTAGCTGTTAACTTGACACAACATAAAACCACCCAAGAAGAGAGTTTCAGTGAGGAATTGTTGTCTATGGGGGATGATCTTGACTGATAACTGAAGTGGGAGGACCCAGTCTGAATAGGGGTGGTGCCATTCCATGATCTGGCCCTTGACTGTGTAAGGGAGTGAACAGGTATCTTAGCAGAAGTAGTAAGCAGGGATGGCTGTATTCTCTCTGTGCTCTTGCCTGCAGGTGTGATGTGACTTGCAGCTTGAATTCCTTAGCCTCGACTTCCCCAAAATAATGGACTGTAACCTGAAATTGTAAGCCAAATAAATCCTTTCATCCCTTATGCTGCTTTTGGTTAGGGTATTTTATCAATGCAATTATAACATCACCATAGCATTTATATATTTTTAATTTGTTTTTGGTTTTGTTTTTCTGAGATAAGGCCTTGCTTTGTAGCCTTAGCTAGAACTCACTGTATAGACCAAGCTGGCCTTGAACTCATAGAGATCTGCTTTCCTCTGACTCTCCAGTGCTGGGATTAAAGGTTTACACCACCACACCTGACACCCCATAGCATTAATAATAATATACCACCCTCACCCTTCCGACTTGATGCAACTCTGTCATATATTAAATATCATATGTTGAAGAGCACTATCATACATTAATATACATATGTTGAAACTCAAGTTTCTCACCAGATTTTCTATTGTGTTTCTTGTACCTGTCTTTCAGTGCCATGTTGTTCTAATGATTTTAGCTTTGTAATCTATTTTTATGTCTTCAAAGTCAATATCTTCTCCTATTCCATCTCTTCCAGTGCTGCCTTTGATATTTTTTTCTGTTAATTGCTTGTTTCTTGAATTTAATTATGAGTTCGAGAATCATGTGTGAAATTTGCAAAATATTTACTTAAGATTTTAGTTAGAACTATGGTTATACTAATGAATTAAAGCCTTTCTGAAGTTTTTGTAAAATATTTATTTTAGTTTAAAAAAAGAATCTCCATCTAGTCAGTTTTGTGTGGTTTTTTTAAAAGAAATCATACATTCTTTTAGCATGTTTATTCTAAGACAGTTTAGATTTTTGTTACAACTGTAAATGAGGTTTTAAAGTATATTTTATTACTTTTGTATATAGAAAAGTAATGGTTCTGTGTATTTTGGTATCAGTACACTTTACTGTTTTATTAGTTCAGTTATTTTCAGGGTTTCTGAAAAGGGATTCTCATCTAGACAATTGTGTCATTTGAAGAAAAAAGGAAAGGGGGAAGGTTTAGTGAGTTTATTTCTTCTTTCACTGTGCTTGTACCTTGTCTTTTGTTTGTTTTCCTTATTGCTTAGCTAAAACCAGTTCTGGGATGCATCAAACAGGCAGGCTCTGCCTTCCGGAATGCCACTGGGATCACACACACACTCCTGTGTTTTCCTCTTTTTATCTTATCTTGCTGAGTCCTTGGAGACTTGCTTGAGTTTATCCTTGAATTCTCAGATGTAGTTTCCTATAGTGTCTAGTATGTGGCTCATTGTTCCTTTTAGATTTTAACACTCTGCAATCAGTGCTTTTATCTCTGTCTTGTCTTCAGAAAGTAAAGTGTGGTCCCCGATGCTGCATCCACGGTCTCCTTGGCTCCACATCTCCCCAGTGCCTCACTGGCCCCATCTCCGTCCTCCTCGGCTCCACAGCTCTGTGGCTCCCCGATTCTCTCCTAACACTCCTCAGCTCTCTTGTCTCCACACTCCTTTGAGTTCCTGGGTTCTTCTTCTGGTTCTCCACGAGTTGTCCCTGGATGGTCTTTGAGATATCCAGACAGATGCTAATTTTCCAAGTCTTGGGAAACACGTGAAAAGGCCATCTCTGCCTGTTTCTTCCAATGCCTCGCTCACCAGCTATATGGCTGGTTTTGTGTGTCAACTTGACACAAGCTAGAGTCACCAGAGAGGAAGGAGCCTCAGTTGACAAAATGCCTCCATCAGATCCAGCTGTAAGGCATTTTCTCAATTAGTGATCAATGGGGGAGGACCCAGCCCATGGTGGGTGGTGCCATCCCTGGGCTGGTGGTCCTGGGTTCTATAAGAAAGTAGTCTGAGCAAGTCAGTAATCAGCACCCCTCCCTGGTCTCTGAATCAACTTGCTCTTTGGTCATGGTGGTTTTTTTGTTTGTTTTTGGTTTTGATTTCAGCAATGGAAACCCTAAGACACCAGCACATTGTCTCCCAGCTCAGCTCGGCACGATCTACTGAGGAGAGAATTGCAAACTCCCTCTAGACTTCTCCTCTAAGCAGCCCCGTGTCTTTGCACAGGCTATTTGTGTTACCTAGAGAGAGATTTTTCTGATCCTTCACCTGCTCATCCTTGGAGATCAAGCTCAAATCCGTGTTCCCAAGGTAGAAAAAGTCAGGTTGTCCTCTTCTGCATGCCCCCAGAGCTTCATAAATGCTCCTCTGTTGGAGTGCTTGGAACACTGGGGAGCAGTTATGTGCGTGTCTGGGTCAAGAGGAGGGCCAAGACGCCTGTACCCCTCTCCAACCATTACTTTCTTGCTCCTTTCTTCCGGTAGATCACCGGCCTAGGTCTCCATCCAAGTTAAGCCTAATTACCACAGTTAACTAGCTTGACACTGTGGAATAGAATCCTATTCTCCTCCCTACCCCCAAATTACCCACAATTCCTCCCTCCTAATAATCTTGCCTCTAAGTCACAAAAAGCCGTGACACGGACACGATGCCTCCTTTATGTGGCGCTTCCTGCATGCTAAGCCAGGACTCTACCAAACGCTCCACACTCCCTTTCTCGGGACACACCTTTCTCCAGGTCTCCCCTGCCTCCGTGGCCTCGGTCTCCTTCGCCAGGTTCTGCCTTCTTCTCGGTGTTAGCATGCTCCAGAGCTCAGTCGTGGGCCCTCTTCTCTCCCCTGGGTCCACTTTCCGTGTTGCGCACTTATGGACTCCATGTCTGTGGCTCGCAGGTGTTTCTGTTCATCTGGCTCTATGATTATCCTTGACCTCGGGATTCTGAGGTGCGGACTTAGATTGTCTTCTAGCCCACCTTTCACGCTTACCAGATCTGAAACAAGAAGCCCGTGTTCTCTGCTCTCTGCTCCTACTCTCTATTGCGTCCATCGGCCCAGTCGCTGGCCACGCACGCATGGCGGCCCACACGTGTATCCCAACACTCCGTGGCAAGAGCAGAAGGAATGTGAGTTCAAAGTCAGCTCGGGCTGCACAGTAAGACCCCGTCTCAAAGACAGAACAAAAGAAACAAAATGGCCAGATGCTCAAGCCAAAATGAAAACCAGAAGTCACTCCCCGTTTTCGTTCTCCATGTCCCCCTCTCTGCTCTGCTGTCCAATCCATCAGCCAGCCTTGTTGAGTCTACCTGAAAATGCTTCTCTAAGCCGCCTATTGGTTTCTGGTTCCATCTTTACCATTGTCATCCAAGATACCATCACCCTTTCCTATCCTCCTGCTGCCTCTTAAGTCTCCTGCTTACCACTTGCTCTCTATGTGGCAGCCTGCACGATCTTCCAAAAAAGTTAAAAAAAAAAAAAAAAAAAAAGGCACAGCACTATCCTGAGTGACCCTGCTGTACTTAGAGTCCAATTTCACTCCTCACCCCTGCCTAAAAAACCTTCTGTGTCTCCCCACTTCCACTCGACATGTCCACTCCTTCCCTTGTCTGGAAAGAACAAGAGTTCCTCCCATGAATCCATCAGATCCTCTCTCTCTCTCCCCACCCCCCCCCACCCCCGGCATTGCCTTTGTCTCCTCAGCCCACCCTGTCACACTTTCAACAGAGCACTGGTCACAACTGGGTATGTCCTTTCCTATGTGTCCATTCTTATTATCCATGTCTTAAAACAAAACTCTTCTGGGCATGTGGGTCTCACTATGTCATGTTCTGATAGCTGGAGCAGTCTCCAGCACACGGGGGTTCAGCTGGTGTTTGTTGAAGGGATGGCCATGCCCCAGTGGCTCTGACACGAAGCAAGCCCCCACTGATCCGTTGGATGAACAGTACCTGCAAGTGTGCCGGAAGTTTGCTCCTGGAGGGCAAACACCCTGCTGGTGGGCTTTTTTTTTTTCCTAAAGATTTATTTATTATGTATACAGCATATATGACTGCAGGCCAGAAGAGGGCACCAGATCTCATTACAGGTGGTTGTGAGCCACCATGTGGTTGCTGGGAATTGAACTCAGGACCTCTGGAAGAACAGTCAGTGCTCTTAACCTCTGAGCCATCTCTCCAGCCCCGCTGGTGGGCTTTTATTGTCTCCTCCACGGTACCTGGCAGTGGAGCCATGGACTCTTATTGCCCAGGTATTTAGTAAAATCTTGTTGGATTTACGTCTTCATCAAGGCCAAGAGTCCTTAACGACTATTTCATAGACTTCATTTTTTTTTTTTCTGAGAATGAGCATGCAGCATGAGGAAAATGCCATGAGAACAAGAACGAAGCAGGGAGCGTGGGGTGGGCACTGGCTGCATCCTCAGCTGGACAGTAGAGTCTTCCCCTTTGGTATTCTCCTATCGAGTGCCAGCCGCGATGTTACATTACTTCTTGATGCGTGTGTTACAGGGTTCATACTACGTGCTGGTGATGGTGGATCCAGATGCCCCCAGCAGGGCAGACCCCCAGATGAAATACTGGAGACACTGGCTGGTGGCCAACATCCAAGTAAGGAGCCCAACGGGTGTTTTCAGAAGTGTTTGGAACTGTAGCTGAGGTCATCATCCTGTACGGTTTCTTAGCACTCACCTGAGAGGGCTGGAGACGAGGGTGAGCTAGGCTTTCTGGGCCAGATGCCCAAGTTTTCTAAGAACGCCAAAAACACATCTAAACGTGAGCTGTGGTGGGCTAGAGAACAAGGTCTCAGGATAGGAGCAGGAGAAAACGCCAATTCCGTGCATTTCTGTTCTTTGTGGTAGAAGTCTCTTCTCTGGTACCAACTTCAAGGTATTGAAGACCGAAGAACTGACTCACAAAAGACTTCTAGAAGTCTAAGAGTTGCCACAAGCCCATCACTGTGGATTTGGTGGGGGGAGATGGTCTCCAGTTTGGTTGGCAGGGGGTGGGGGACCATGTGACGGGCCGTCCTACTGCTGTATGAGGAGCACAAAGGAATACAGAGAGAGCAGCTGCTAGCAAGGTGGTTTCGTGAGAGCTGGGGAGAAGCCTAGCTTGCCTTTTTCAGAGTATGTCTGAGGAACACACTCTACCAACACAAGTGTTAGATCTTCTGGCCTGAACCGATCTCATCTCGTGTCTCATCAAGTGACCTTTTAGAGATACTGCTATCCTAATAGACATCACAGTCACCCTTCAGTACCCTCTGGAAACCCCCATGAGTCTGTTATATAAAATAGTGTTTGAATCAAGCCTATGCACATCTTCTCATATACTCCAAATCATCTCTAGCTGATTATCACACCTAATACAATGTAAACGCTGCATAGATAACTTGTACTGTATTGTTTAGGGAATTGATGATGGCGGTGGTGGTGGTGGGGGATACCTGCACTTGCTCACAGATGTAATTCTCTCTGTGAATTTTTTTTTTCAATCTGCTTTTGGTTGAATTTGAGGATGTAGAACCCACAGAGAACAGAGGCCCAACTGTATGTAACTCACAGTTGTTTCCCAATCCTGTTCAATTATGGAATCTCATATTCGTGAGTGGCCTGGCAGTTATACTTTGCAGAAATCCACACTAGCCTGTAGCCTTTGGACTCCGTGCCCAGACAACCTACAAGCGGCTTTTACAAAGAATGTGCCCTGTAAGATAATAGAAACTAGCAAAATGAAATTTGAATGTGTTGTGCATTAAGAGCTGGTTCCTAGCTCAGAGACCAGACATTCTCTGTTTCTCTGCAACATGTAAACCGCACTCTTGTCTTTCAAGGGTCATCCTGACGATCCCATGAAGAACACTCTAGAAAATGTAGAGAATACCCCAGATGCAAAGGCTAGTGTCTTGAATCCTAGAGCCAGCGGCAGAAGCAGGGACATCGGTCTAACTAGCCATTGACTCCTGACAAGGGAAGACTCTCACAAACAGAGCGGGTAGAAAGGGAGAGTTATCCTGGCAACCAACCCATGTCCCAGCACCAGGACCCTTCCTAGGAAGTTTAGGAGGACAGCCCTCTTTAGAAACAGCCTAGCTGGAGCCCAGGTGGGGTTTCTTAAGCAGCAGTGGACTGCGGGAGCTCTTAGCAATTAGCAAAGGGACAGTGTTGAGTGTTGAGGGAGAGTCTTGGTGTAGGGCAGGGATGGCAGCAGAGGGCACAAAAGATGGGCAGCTTGTCAGAGTGGCCTCCATCCAGAGCATTGTCGTTTTCCAGACTTGGGGAAAGTTCATGGGGTGGGAGCTCAAGGGAGGAATTTTCCAGGTCACACTCATAGACACCCCCCACTACACAGAGAGAGAGAGAGAGAGAGAGAGAGAGAGAGAGAGAGAGAGAGACAGAGAGACAGAGAGAGACAGAGAGACAGAGAGAGACAGAGAGACAGAGAGACAGAGAGAGAGAGACAGAGAGACAGAGAGACAGACAGAGTCAGACAGACAGACAGACAGGGCTCCCCGTGAGAGTGTTCCACTCAGGATTCTCAGGCTGGAGGGAAAAGCCATGTGGGCAGAATGGTTTTCCAGTTGAGGAGTCCTGGGGCTGTGACAGAGCCTCTAGCAATGTCTGACACCCCCTCCCACCCACTCCCGTCACCCTGATACTCACTCAGGACGTCTCCCTCACACCAACTCTGTGCTGTGAACAAGGATTTAGCCCCCAGAAGCCCTGCTTAGAGACACAGCAGGTGGCAGGTGGCAGGTGGCAGCTGCCAGGCAAACCTGCTAAGCCACAGAGCTTAACCAAAGCCACCTGCCAGGGCATGGCCCTCACTTCCCGTGTGCCCAGAAGAGGCTCAGGTTTCAGTCACATTGCCACCCACTTTCCCTCTTCTGGGTGCCCGGCAGGAAGCTGCGGCTTTCCCTGATGGAGTCACTCGGCCCTGCCACCTGCCCCCAGGTTCTTCTAGCCAGAGAGATGGCATGAGCCAAGTGGATTCAGGTCTCAGGTCCCAAAGCCCAGTTGAAGGAAGAAGGGTGGAGGGTTTTGGCTAAGCCTAGGAGCCTGTCCTCCAACTTAGAGCTCACACAGAAGAAGGGCAGGCTGATACCGTGAAGAAATGTAAGTTCTTGAGCCCACCTCTCCACAGAACTCCACAAACTCAGGTGGGGAGGGGCCCATTACCTGGCAACTGGCTCTCGCCTCCAGGTACCAAGACCCTCTCAGGAAGTTCAAGGCGACAGAGGCAGCCTGGTCACGGCCCTAATGAAGTCTTGGGCAGTAACCAAGCGTGCCTCCAAGGTACTGCCCAGTTCCCTGGCCATGCTGTGCAAGAGCTTTGCAGACACACAAAGAATATAGCTTCCACCTTGACCAAGTACCCCAAGAGGAGTTCTCAGGTCGGGGAGGCTGCCCTGCTCAGGGCTGGGATGGCGAATGACGTCACCCATTTGTGGGGCTGTTTTCTTTTCTTTTCTTTTTCTTTCTTTTTTTTTTTTCGAGACAGCGTTTCTCTGTGTAGCTTTGCGCCTTTCCTGGAACTCACTTGGTAGCCCAGGCTGGCCTCGCACTCACAGAGATCTGCCTGGCTCTGCCTCCCGAGTGCTGGGATTAAAGGCGTGCGCCACCACCGCCCAGCTTCTTTTCTTTTTAAATTATGTGCGTTGGTGTTTTGCGTGCATGTCTTTTTGTGTGAGGGTATTGGGTCCCCTGGAACTAGAGTTACAGACAGTTGTGAGCCCCTATGACTTAAACCCAGGTCCTCTGGAGGAGCAGTCAGTGCTCTTAACCACTGAGCCATCTTCCCAGCCCATGAGGCTGTTTTCAAAGAAAAGCGTTTTGGGAACTGTTGAAACTTTAATCGCTTTGTGAGCTGGCATTGCCCCATGAAATGATGGGAAAGCAGGGGCTAGAGAGTTTCAGTGACAACCCCTGCTAGCAGCAGTAGTAGACTGTAGCAACAGGTATTGGATGCGTGTCCCAGACTCTAAACCATTCATACCGTGCTACCTCATTGTGGGGTCCCACCATGTCCATCAGCCCCCAATCTGTTCCACTGTGTCCAGGGACCACCATGCCCCCTCTAGAAGATGAAAACCTTCTCTGTCCCATTGCCATGACTCAAGCTCACTCCTGGATGGGTAAAGGCTTCCAGGGCACACTGCCCAGGAAATGCTGCCTTGGCATATAAAGCATACCTGGTCTGTGTTTTTAGACCCCATAAAACTATACCCCAATAAACCACCATTACCCAAGCATCCTCAGCAGTAAGCCACGTAGGAAAGTCATTGCAAACAGAGTAACAATGGCCCTGTGATTGCCAATGGCCACAGAGAGAAACTTGGAGGAACTCAAGCTAGCCTTAATATCAGGCAACCAGATATAACTGGACATCAGGCCAGGGTATGGCCATGGAAGCCCTTCATTGGAGACCATGTTTTGAGAGGCTATCCAGACCAGAACAGGAACATGGGGGAACATCTGTAGCTGCCCCACCCACACACACACACCCACACTCCATCTTAACGACAGGCTCACAGGGTCTAGATAGAATAGGATAAGGTTCTAGGCATGTGGGCATCTTAAAGAGCAGGAGGTAGAAAGAGGCCTAGACATAGGACCGGTTCTTGTGTAATGGTTAAGATCAGTGACTCTGGAGTCAGACAGCTCTGGTTCAAATCCCAAACCCACCATCACTGGCTGTGTGATCTTGGGCTAGTTGCCCGGCTTCTTTGGGTCTCGATGTACTCATTTGTAAAGTGGAAATGTTTGTAGCCTCTGTCTCACACTGTTAAAATGATGTTTATCTACGTTATTTCAGGGAAAATGCTTAGAGCAAAACCCAGCAGCACAGAGCCGGCTTTAAACAGTTGGGTGTTATGCTGCTGTTGCCCTTGCTCCGAGCCAAGTACCTCTTGAGCTCCAGAGTCACAAATGCAAATGAAATCCAGGAAGGTGATGTCTCACACAAGGGAGGTATCATGAGGGTCCAGGGGCAGGCTTGAGTGGAACTTCCTTCACCTGCTGGTTCCCATGGGCTCAGCAACAAGACTAGGCGGAAGCTCCCCTCCCCGACCCACCCCGGGCCCCCAACTTGGCCATGCCAAGGAATGCAGGGATGCAGACATAACACACAGGAGATGCTCCTTGGCCCCCCTCTGAAACTCTGTCACTGAGTGAAAGAGATTCCTAATCAAAGCCAGACATGGTGACACACACCTGTGACCCCAGCACTCCAGAGGCCGAAGCAGGAGGACCTGGAGTTCTAGGACAGCTGGGCCTGTGCACTGAGATGCTGCCTTAAAACACCAACAGAGGGACTTCATCCCTAGCAGCACACAGTGGGGTAGCATCCTCCTCCCTGGTCCTCCTGGCAGCACACAGTGGGGTAACATCCTCTTCCCCGGTACCATGTCCTCAGGTTTCTTTACAGATGCTTTTCAGTTCTGCTAAGGCCCAGTTGAGGTATCAATTAGTCTGTATCACTCACTCCGAGAGAAGGGTTTATTGGCTCCTTGTCCTATTTGTCTCTGAAATTAGTGCTCGGAGCTTTTCATGCAGATATTTTCATTAGGCTCTTTTTTTTTTTATTGTTAATGGGAATATTAAACACAGGAAGATGGTACATGAATACTTTTCCACAAAGACTATCATGACTGGTGACAAAGAATATGAAGAAGAATAATTAAGGAGACAAGAGTACCTTTTTTTTTCCTTCCAAAAAAGAAAATCTTCCTAGAAACCGTCAATGATTCTAAAATTTGTCCTGAATGTCTTTTTTTGTTTTAAGAAAGAAAAGGAGCCGCCAAGTTCACACTTCGCCTTTCATTCAGTGCCCTCAACCTTTGGCAGCCACAAATGGCAGCCAATTCTGGGTTGAATCGAAAGGACCTCTAAGGGGTCATTATTCTGTCTACTTTTCTGTAGGGTTGAATTTTTTCTGTAATAAAAGGTCGTGTGTGTGTGTGTGTGTGTGTGTGTGTGTGTGTGTGTGTGTGTGTTTAAAGGACCTCTAAGTGTGTTAGGTGAATAAGAGGAACAGAAAACCTAACCGACAGAAAGGATTCGCTCTCCCTGCTTTTGACTTCTGTGGTCAGCGTGTGTTTGAGTGATCCACACTGGGGCTGGGAAGATAAGCTCAGCTGACAAAGCCCTGGCCTTGGAAACGTGAAGGCCAGAGTTCAATTCCCAGAACCCATGTTAAAATAAATAGATAAATAAATAGATTTTAAAAACAAACAAGCAAGCAAGCCACCGGACATACACTTCTAAGCCCAGCACTGGGGAAGCAGGAACGGAAAGGTTCCTCGGGCTCTTCTAGCACACTTGGTTAAATTCCGGGCCAATGAGAAACTTTTTCTCGAAGACAGCATCTGCAAGAGACAGCTGGGGCTGTCCTTTGCCCTCCGCACACACATGTGCATGCATCTGCACACACACAGTAAATAGGTCATTTTTTTTAATGTATGTTCCAACATTCTCCTGAATGATCTCCGACAAGTCCCCTAACATCTCTGAGAATTTGGCTTCTCCACCGAAAAATGGACCCAGAGCAGGGCAGAAGTGAGGAAGGAGTTTAAATTCACCAAGAGGAGGAAGCTTCCTAGAAAGAGGCATCACAGAAAGCAGCATTTTGTCCTCATTCCTAATGAACCAAGCAGCAGACCCTGTAGAAATTTAATTTACATATGTACCTATAAATAATTATGGAATGTGACATATATATATATAATCTCCAGAACTCAGCTAACAACAATAAGCAGAATAAATTATCTGCATCAGGACCACCAGCTGAGATGAAGAGGGCAAATTGAAGAGATGGGATTACTAAGTAATTGATAAGCAATTCCTTTTGTTGTTGTTGTTTGTTTGTTTGTTGATGTTTTCAGGGGTCGTTTTATTATTACTGTGGGGGGGGGGGCGGGGGCGAGACTCTTTCTGTAGCCCAGGCTAGCCTCAAACTCGCAATCACTGTTTTCCTACCTCTGCCTCCAAAGTGCTAGGATTAGAGGAATGTGCCACCATGCCAGGGTTGGGAGCACTCGGTCTTGCCACTCAGTCTCTGTTGATTGCCCTCTGACCTCTGGACAAGATCAGCCCTCTCCCATTCCCCCCCCCCCACATCAGGGCAGAATGTGGGCTTTCTGGGCTGGTCAGGCTTCTGGGTACCTCCCTTGAGCCAGGGCCACAGCACCTTCCTCCCCAACACTTTTCCGCTTCCTTTTTAACCCCTCGCCAGGTTCTTATCACGCACAGTCCCCCACTCAGCTGTCATTGTCCTACCCAGAGATGCCTTCACTCCCATTCAAAATAATTTAAAATAAAATGTTGCTACAAAGTGGAATATTATCTTTTGATGAATGTTTTTAAAGCCCTTTAGGTTTTCACGGTAATTTGCGGCGTAAAATTATTTGGAGATAAGAGCCAAATTAGCTCTCCTATGCTGAGGTCGCTGTGTCCTGTTATCCATGTGAGCAGTGTTTAAATATAATCAGCCCTTAGACTAATGCAGCATAATTGTTCATTTGAAATAGCTTTTTTTACTCCATTCAATGAGTCATTAAAATATTCAAGGGATAATGCAGTGAATTGGAAATGAATTTATCATATTATCCCATACATACTGCAGTGCTTCAGGTAACTAAGGAGAGGGAGGGAGAGAGGGAGGGAAGGAGGGAGGGAGGGAGAGGGAGCACATGAATGTGAGGCACACAGGAAGAAAGGGGGCTTGTGTACATAGGGATATGCTGAAGGTTCTCAGTGGGTTTATGGAAAGTAGAAGAGGGAGGGGAAGACAAGAAAGAAAATGCTGTTCTTCAAGGCTCTCTCTCTCTCTCTCCCTCCCTCCCTCCCTCCCTCCCTCCCTCCCTCTCCCTGCACTCCGAGAATCTGCTCTACCACAGCTCCACTGTTAACTTATTTTTATCAAATATGTTTATATCAGAAAGTCGTTATGGAAACCAGTTCTGCCATCCAGGAGAATTCCTGGAGCAGGCAGAAAACATTCTCTCTCTCTCTCTCTCTCTCTCTCTCTCTCTCTCTCTCTCACACACACACACACACACACACACACACACACACACACACACACACACTGTCTTGTTCTTCTCCATCTCCAGCAGCCCTGCTCGTCAGGGCTACGCTCTGGCTCTGCTTCTCGGACAGAGCTGTGCAACGGACCCAGCTATCACCCACAGTCCCAATCTATTCCTGTCCTAACATCAGGGACCTGGGCTTGTCACTGTCCCTCGGGCCTCAGTTACCTAACCCGTGTGTTCTAGTTTCCTTTCAATGGCTGTGATAAAGACCATGACTGAAAGCAACTGGTGAAGGAAAGGAAGGGTCTACTTGACTTACAGGTCACAGTCTACCATCAAGGGAATTCAGGGCAGGAACTGAAGCAGAGACCATGAAGGAGTGCAGCTCACCCGCCATGGTTCACTCAGTCTGCTTTCTTATACCACCCAGCACCACCTGCCTGGGAATGGTACCATCCACAGTGGGCTGGGTCCTCCCCCATCAATCATTAATCAAGAAAATGCCCCACAGACTTGTTTATAGGCCAATATGACAGAAGCATCTTCTCAGTTGAATTCCCTCTTCTTAGATGACCCTAATTGGTGTCAAACTGGGAAAAATACAACAAGAACAACAACAAATAAAACTAACCAACACACAATGGCAAGTACTTCTCAGGCAGAGACAGATGTTGGGGGTGGGGGCGCTATGGTAGACTCTCTAAATGCTCCCAGGATCGAGGAAAGTTCTGCCTGTTTGCAATGATGTTGACAATGAAGGAAAGCAGTAAGGTAGATGCCATATCCAGAATGAGGGCCTCTGCCCTGGCCACACTTCCCTAAGATGCCAGGTGACCAGCCCGCAAGAAAACAGCCAGCACCAGGAGGCTGTCCAGACACCACCCCAGCAGATCAGCAATCATCAAAGGAGAGAGGATGGCCTTCAGGAGTGACCCAGGAAACAGTCAAGGTTGTCTTTAACAATGTGTAGAGATGTCACCAGGAGGCAGGGACCCCCTGCAGCCCCCTTTGGGCAGCAGAAGGACCAGTGGACAGTGTTTGGATGGAAGCAATACTTGTTATCAGAAGGAACTTTTTAAGAATTTGAACTACCCAAAAACGTAGTGTCTACTGCGGGGGGAGTGAGGTCTTTGTCACTAAAAGCAACTGTCCATGGGGGACCCAGGGAACTGCTCCCTGGGTAAGAGATAGGAGCCAGTGACCCAGAAGATGAACCCCCTTGCAAAATTCACAGTAGCATGTTACAAACTCCGCACAGGTTTCCATCAGCAGTGTGTGGATAACAACACATAGCCCAGAGGCTGGAGAGATGGCTCAGTTGGTTAAGAGTACTTGCTGCTCTTTCCAAGGACCTGGGTTTGGTCTCTAATACCTACATGGTGGCTCACAATCACCTGTAACTCCAGTTCCAAGGGATCCAATGTTGTCTTCTGACCTTTTTGGGAACCAGGCATGCACTTGGTACACAGACATGTATGCAAGCAAACATCCACACACATAAAATAAAATAAATACTTTTTAATAATAGATGGGGCCTAGTAGGAGGAAGTTAGGTTGTGGGATTTGGGCAGGCACTACAAATTTCTAAAGATCTAAACATGATCAGACAATTCTCCTACTGGAAGCCAAATTCTACCCTCTCCTGAGGCCTGTGCCCACTCCTGAAGACTACACAGCCTCCTGCTGATCTGTCTGTGGTGTCTCCATACCTTTCTGTGGCCATAGCCTCTGTGAACCATTATTTGCTTTGTCCCTTCATCCTGCAGGCTCTTCCCCAACCTGCAAAGTCGAGGTGCTTTAAATGGATCAGGAACTCCAGATGAATTACACCTTTGGGGTCCAGAGAGGGCTAAGATGTATGATCGTGAAACCTTCTCCCAAAATGGGAAAAGACAGCGTGGTTTCCTAAACTCCGGCTGGTGTCATGTCATCAAAAAATATTTATTTTTAACTTTTGTTTATTTCATGTGTATGTGTGTGTTCTGAGGTATGTGAATGGTCCCTATATGAGCACAGGTGCCTTTGGAGGCCAGAAGAAGGATATCCGACCTCTTGGGACTGGAATTACAGGTGGTTGTGAGTTGCCTGATGTGGGTGCTGGGAACTGGGTTCCTCTAGAAGAACAGCCAGGGCTCTTTCTTAACCACTGAACCCTCACTCTAACCAAGCCTCATCAAAATTCAAAAAGCTCTTAATAAGCAGTCTAAGGAACTCAACACGAAGAATCCACACAGGTTCACTAAAAGTCAGTCACTCCGGCCACTTGGATGCCTTCACTGGCACGTGCATTGGTCCCTTGGATAGAGGGGGCCATAAGAAAGCACAGCACATCTTGACTAGAGAAGGCTTAACCTGTACCAATCACGGGAGCCTGTGGGTGCGGAGGGGGTGACTTGGCTTCAATGACTGTGTCATGATGTGGGTTTGTGGCCTGTTGACAAGCCAGTTCTGAAGAGTATTGACAAATGAATTAGCAGTGATTGTGAAGTAGGTCACTGGTGACAAGCCATTGCCTTGTTCTGTGCCTTAGGGAATAACATATTTGTAGGTCACACAGAGTTTCAAGAAGTAGTTAATAATGATGAAGAACATAAAACAGTTGCTTTTGACAAACAGGAAGTAGGGGCCCTCGCTGCAAAAAAAAATGGATTTAATAGGGATTGATGTAAAGTTCTATATTTAGGCTTCAAATCAGTTTTGTGCATTCAGGATGGGGAAGATCTGGCATGTCAGAGGTTCATGAAGGAAAAGATCAAGACGGGTTGGTGTTAATTCCTAAGCTAATTTAAATCTGAAATTTCAGATAATAATAGAACGTCAAACCATAATGAAGGAGTTAAGACAGGATAATCTTAGGCCACATCAGAAAAAGAGGAGACTTTTGATCATTGAAGATGCTCATGGTTGCTCTTTCTCTGACCTGCTCAAACCGGTCTGTCCATTCACTCATTCATTCACTCATTCATTCACTCAGCATGTGCTCAGCACGTCCTGGGCAATAGGTTTCATTCAGACATCCGCAAGCTTATGCCATCAGATCCCTTCTTTTTAAAGGACTTCCTGTCTGGCGACAGAGACCAGGGAAGAAAAGCAATGACCGGTTCAGGGTGGGGAGTGCTGGGATGGAGTGAAGTCTTGAGGACCATGGGGAATGAGAAAGAGGGCTGGGAGCAGACTCCCCAGAGGTGTGGACCTGTGAGCCAAGTAGACACTCTCCATGTCACCAAGAGAAGGCCATCCAGGCAGAATGGAGAGGACACCAGTGTGGCTGGAGCCAGTGGTCCAGGGGAAGTGCTCAGGAGATGAGGTCAGTGAGAGAATGAAAGAGGTTCTGAAAAATGGGGAGTTCTAATGTTCCTTATCCCTCCCTAGAGCCTCCCTGGAATCCACACACAGAACAGTTCAATCAGAACCTTGTGGGGCAGAGCTCAGCATCCACTTATTTTTTAAGGCTCCCCCAGTGAGACAAATGTGCATGAGAGGTGATGGGTTGGGGAGAAGTGTTGTCATAGAACGCCCCTCAAGTTTGGGTTATGCAAGATGATTAAGGTCCAGTACCTAGTTAACAATGTTGTATTAGACACTCAGAACTCAAGAGGGTAAATCTCATCTAACGTGTTCTTACCACAATAAAGGGAAAAGGAATTTAAAAAAAAAAACAAAAACCAGATGCACCAGGACTCAGAAACATCAACGCGGGGCCTTTACCTAGACTGAGGCAAGGATTTTAGCATATGGACTACTGAAGGGCTTTAAACTACCTGCTGGGAGTGGAGGGAGATTTTTCAGTGGTTAAAGACACTTGTTTTTATAGAGGACCTGAGTTCAATTCCCAGCACCGAAATGACAGCTCACAGCTATCCACAGTACCAGTTCCTGGGGATTGGACCCCCCCTTCTGACCACCACTGCCACCAAGCACACATATGTACACAGACATACATTTGAACAGAAGACTCATCCACATAAATAAAAACACAATTGGAAAAAAAAGGAACTATCTGGAAGCTAGATGCAAAGCCAGACACCTACAGTTCCCTTTACAAGATCACTTGAGCCCAGAGCTTGAGACCAGCCCAGGTAACATAGCAAGACAGTGTTTCTAAGTAAATAAATATCATACAAACTGGGTTGCATTTCTAAAAGTTCTCTCTGTCGGCCATGGCTGCAGATAGCCCCAAGAGACAATTTTGTTCTTTCAGGAGGGATGACACTGGTCTTCCTCAAGACAAGAGTAGAAAACATGGAGGGGACAGCTTCAGGACCTGCTGAGGAACTAGACGAAGAGGGTGAAGGGTGATCTGATGGCAGCTCCTAGATTTGGGTACCAGTTACCGAAATGGAGACACTCCGACAAGCTCATGCTAAAAGGCCTCCTGGATCCCCTTGTGGAGATGTCAAATGGGAGGCTGAAGGAATCTGAAGTCCCAGGAGGGCATGACAGGAGCCTGGCACAACAGGGTGTGCTGGGTGCTTGCAGTCGGGTCCTGCTGCCTGGAGAGAGGAAGTGAGTTGTTCTTGCAGATATGTTCAAAGAGAAGCTGCCTTGAAGGGCTTGGGCAGGGGGCTGGGTTCGACTGACAGCCAAGTGTGGGACTCCGACGCTGCCCGTCAGGAGACTGCATTGAAGGAGCAGAGTTCCGTTCTGAGAGGAGCTGAGAAAGGCTATAACAGGGCCTCAGAAGCCATGGCAAGTCAGCTCTGCCTTGATGGGGACTGGGTGACACTTCAGTGTTTGGGAGCAGGATTCAGAAGGCTTGTCTGCCAGGCCACTGGCCAGTTGGGTGGCATTACTGTAGACTCTGCTCTTGGGTGGATCTCTTGTGTCCCCCTTACAGAGACAGGCAGGTGGGCTTGGGTGCTAGTTGGTACCAAGCTCCGATAGTAAAGAGTTCTAGGCCTGATCCTCCACATAGCAGCCCTCAATATTTCTGCAAAAAAAAAAAAAAAAAAAAAAAAAAAAAAAAAAAAAAAAAAAAAAAAACATTTTTCATCAGCACAGCCTGCTCTCCCAGGTCTCAGAACACACTTAAAGCAAGCTGTAAGTTCCAAGCAATTCCCTGAACGCTTGCTCTCCAAGTCTACTGAGTATTTCCGAATAGGAGCGACAGTGGCATTGCTGGGGGGAGATCATGGAAGCCGCTCTCTCTAGTTTTAAAAGGTGAATCACTTCTCAGCGGGGCTTTATGGTTAGTCACACCTACCTGGGAACCTACTTTCCTACTGATCTACCACCAGTGGTTAGTACTACTGCCAGTGGGTGTTGCAAACCTCAGCTATTAACCAGAAGCCCGGAGTGGGCCCTAGAGTAGTGTGGGGCCTGAACAGCCCTCATTTAGGAGAAGGGGGTGGAAGAGCCAGCAGCGTCTTGGGGGCAGCTACAGGCTACAGATTTGCTAGGGCTAGAGAAAGACCCAGAGGCAGCCTAGGGTTCATCAGCTAGCCTGCTCTGCCCCCTCGGAACCCTAGTGGAGCTAGTGTGGAGACCAGGGTCTAAAGGACTAGTTAGCTGGTGGCCCAGAGTACAGTGCCCTCCTTCACGAGGGTTTTTGTTTCTCAGAGAGGAGGGGGAGGGATGAAGAAGATGAGGAGGAGGAGGAAGAGGAGGAGGAGGAGGAGGAGGAGGAGGAGGAGGAAGAGGAGGAGGAGGAGGAGCCAGTCCAGAGTTCCTCAGTACTCCTGTGGAGGAATCAGCAGATCTGCCGAACGGTGGGGAGGGGCACATGGACAGACTCTTCCCCCCCCTCACCCCTCACCCCGCCAGGGGTAGAGGGACAAATGTATAGAGCTCTATGGGATGCTGGCTTATCAAGCCTTTCACTAAGAACCAGCTCTTTCCTTTCAAAGAGGGTGGAAGTCACTGTTCTCTTGTCTCCGTTGATGAACAGATTCTGGGTGGCAGGAGTCACCATAGAAACAGGTGCTATCTTAAGCAAATGAGCCTTATTAACCTTAAGAGTGGTGGAGTTTTCACAAGATTGCACATATAGGGTAGGAGGGAGATGGGGTTTGGTGGGGGGAGGGTCGAGGTGGCTGGGAAGCCATGTTGCTCCGGGTAGGGAGGCATGTGTGTGTACGTGTGCATGTGTGCGCACTGCGTGTGTGGGTGTCCATCATCTACATGTGTTGTGCAAAACTGCTTCTGAGGAGGTAAGCTCAGGTCCTGCCCACCCCTTTCCCTAAGAAATATGCTGTCTCCCCGGTCCCCTCCCCCCACCCAAGGAACCTTCATCTCCTGGAAAGTGGCCTTAAGGCTTCAGCGGCCCAGAGCTCCAGTCATGACCCTTCTGTTACTGCTTAGGTAGACCTTGCCTGCATCCCCCGCCCTGCTGCCCATTAGAGACAAGTGTTTCTGGAGAGAAAAGCCAGGAAGCGGGACCCTTTTTTGCCCTAGGAAGCAGTGTAGTTCAGTAGCAGGAGCAGGAATACTGGTATCTACTGGACCTGGGTCCATGTGCTCACATCCCTCAGTGAGGCCCCATCTGTAAAGGGTACCTTGCAGGGCTGAAGCCGGGCTCTTATGAGATCACCCAAGTTCACACGGGACATGTACCCTCAGTACACACACACACACACACACACACACACACACACACACACACACACCACATACACTGTGAACTGCCTCATTTCTGGGGAGAAAAGGGAGCTCTTTCCAATTCAATATTTCCTCAATATGGCTTCATCAGTTAACAAACTTGCCTGAGATGCCTGCTCCATTTGTGCTCTGGAGGCAGGGTGTGTGGCTAGAGGAAGATCAGGACAGAGAAGCTGGCCCTCTGAGAAGCTGTGGTGGTCAGGTAGGCCTAGAAGAGGTGACGCTGGGTGGGGCTTTGAAGTCATGTGGGATTGGGATGGGCAGAGAAAGGGGCCCTACATTCAGCTCTTAGTGGTAAGTGGTAATGAGGAATCCTGAGCCGTGAACATTGGCTCCAAGACACACATCTGCTGCCCTCTGCAGCCCCTCCTTGGGCAGGACACTCCACGACGCCAGCTAGCATGCCACCTGTCCCAGTCCGGCTCCCATTCCTCGGAAGAAATCTGAACCGTCGCCCCAGGGACTCTGACACATGCCATGTGTCCCCTGTAGCCCAAGGCGCTATTTATCAGGGAGACGGGCTAGCAGAGACTGTGTGCCCTGGAAGGACTCTGGGAAAGGGAAATTTTTTATTTCTGTGCTGTAAAGCATCAAAAGCCTCAGGGTTTGGGGCAGGGGAGGGGGGTGGTGGCTCGGTGTATAAAGTGCTGATACGCATGACCAGAGTTCAAATCCCCAGCATTAGGAGGCAGAGATGAGAGGATCCTAGGCCCTTGTTAGTCTGGTGAATCTGTAAGTTCCAGGTTCAGTGAGAAGCCCTATCTCAAAAAGTAAGGTGGAGAGTGATAGAGGAAGATGGCTGACAGTGACCTCTACACACATACACACACACACACACACACACACACACACACACACACACACACACACGAGTCTCAACACATGCCTGAAACTGGGACAAGGTGGCCACCACAGATTGGCTCTTCCCTGTGTCATGTCTTTCAGCTCTCTAGAGCTAGCAGGTACCTCAGGTTCATTTGGTCGAACCCATGAAGACAGCGAGACCCAAGGTCCACAACGAAGGAAAGATTTGGTCTCTAGTACCACAGCATTGCTGAGATGAGAGAAACCACCCTTCAGCTCATGTTTGGTGGGCCACTGGAGATTAGTAGGGAGTTAGGTAGGTCTCCAGAGGTGCCAAGGGACCCATCCTTTGAGTCTGACTAATGGAGAAGAAAGGGGAAGCTCACGCCTCGGGGACGGGGGTGCTCAAACCTTACCTTCTTTCCCTTCAGAAATCAAAACCTGGCACTTGGTGATTTCACTTGGCCCCGGCCAAGGGTTGCAACTTCAGGGATACCAGAGAAGCTTTCCCAATGCACCCATCTTTTAGCTCCAAAATCATCTTCCCCATTGGCTTAGGAGCTGCCCATGAATGTAGCATGAAAAAACACAGTTGAAGGCCTGGCAGAAAGGACCACTCACAAGAAGAGGCTATGAACTGACCTGAGCCCCAGACTTAACTTGGCAATGAACAAAACAGGAATGTTGTATGGGCCACTCAGAGAAGACCAAATCAGGAGGCTCTGGCGACGAGGGGGGATAAAAGAAAAGAGCAGAATGTCACCTTAGTTTGTCTCCCTGTGAAATCTGGCCTTTCCTCTACACCAGTGGCCCCTAGAAGTGATGGTTGCCTGCCTGCCTCTCTCTCTTCCTTCTTCCCAAGGGCATCCAGGTCATAATTTATAGGCATGGCATGGAGAGTTCAATGCCACCGAAAGTTTTTATTACTTACGATTTCAACAGAAGGAGGCCTGCCATGCCGTGTCACACAAGGCCACGTGGGGGAAGTCCCTGGGTGTATCAGGAAGCAGGGGTGGCAGAGGAGAGTGTGGCCTGGAGCCTTCGCTGTGGTTTCTGTGGGAAATGAACAGCATCGGGGCAAGCAAGCTCTAACAAGCTTGGGACTGGTGAGCTGGCATAATATCAGTGGGCTCTGGGGCAATAGGGGGCGTATGCTCCAGCTGCCTGGTACCTGCCCTAGGGTGCCACAGGGCAGGAGAATATTGGCTAGCTATGAGAGAGCTGGGGAAAGGAAGTGATGGGCTGGGGGGCGGGTTGGTGTGTACGTGACAGGTGTGCTTGCAGGCAGATGCCTTACAATCTTTAGGAAGTAGTCAGCCGTGGCAGGGACGGATTCCCAAAACAAGTGCCCCTCAGGATATCAAAGCATCAACACAAAATGCAGAAGATAAAAAAGTATGGCCAATCCCCACCCCACCCCACCCCGCATCCTGTCTCTCCAAACATTGCTCTTTTGAAATCATTCCATTCAAAATCCTCTTGTTTCAGATGCCTTCCCTGGGACTCCAGGACCTGGCCCTTCCCCCCACTCCCACTTAGCACAGGCTGTGCCGCACAATTTAGCACCCAATTCCACGCTGTCTTGTTCCCTCGCCATCCCAAGGTGCTTGCCCCAGTTTCCCAGCCCCCCGGGAAGGCTCTGCTTGCCGCATCCCTGCACTGGTGCGTGTCCAACCCTGTACCCTGAGCTCCACTGCGTGCATTGGCATCAGCCCTTATCCTGTCTAGAATACCAGTTCCGACCGCATTGCCTTAGACACTTTGTAATGGGTGGCTAAGCTGGCCTAACGCTGTCCCTCTCAAGAACTGCTCTCTTCCCCAGGTCCTTCTGATTGCACAGGCCTCGTTGAAGTCTTCTCACAGTTTCCGCCAATAACCATACACCCTCCAGTGTTGACCACACACCACTGCTCATCATCCAAAACCTCCCCTGCTGCAGTGGTTTGAATGTCATTGGCCCCCATAAGCTCGTAGGGAGCGGCACTACTAGGAAGTGTGGCTTGTTGGAGTAGGTATGGCCTTGATGGGGGAAGTGTGTCATTGTGGGGACAGGCTTTGAGGTCTCCTTTGCTCAAGCTTCACTCAGTGTGACATGAAGTCTACTTCTGTTGCCTGTGGATCAAGATGTAGCAGCTCCTTCTCCAGCACCATGTCTACCTGCTATGATGATAATGGACTAAGCCTTTGAAACTGTAAGCCGCCACCTCAATTAAATGTTTTCCTTTATAAGGGTTGCCATGGTCATAATATCTCTTCACAGCAATAGAAACCCTAGCTAAGACACCTGCCTCCAAACATCCTCCATTCCCCTTCCCCCAAACGGCCTCTTCCTTCTTCTCTCCCACAGCAAAGTGCTCTGTGGTTTCCAAAGCGGCTTAGGCCACAAGATGGCTTCCAGGGAGACCATGAACCTTCCTACCATGAGTTTATTGATTGATTCAGTGAGATTGCTCATCTTTCTTGCCTTAGTATACTGCCAGTTTAGATGATGAATTGGCTGCATGACCACCAAGGCCCCTTTGGGCATCACCATCTGGGGTATTGACATTGCCTAGATAGCTATTACTTGGCCTAGGCAAGAATGTCTTCTTAGATGGCATGGGGATAGATATGGGAACTGTAATGGCTGATTTATTCTTTCCCCAGAGCCAGCATCATATGCTGGGTGGAGAAGCCTTCTTTCCATTCCATACTATTGGCCATGTTGTTGATAGCTTCAATAGCAAAAGATGACTCAACCCACGCTAGACTGACCAGGTACACACCTCCATTCCCCCATCCCTGCCTTACTCAACTCTCTGGTGGACATTGTAGGAAGTTATAGAAGGTTAGTATTAAACAGCCTCAAGAGACTCAGAACCCCTCAGAGAAATGAAATAAACACACATATGCACACACACACACACATACACAGCACACCATCTGAGAGTTGCTGAGGAAACCAGATGATGCCATAGACCAATAGCCTGGTACTCATGCCAGTCTAGAATGCTTCTTGTAATCTCTCCTCTGGATTTGCCAACATCTGACTCTCAGTCTCTGGCAACATACAATGTGAAGCCATATATGGGCACTGGGTGTCTACCACCTTGAAGGAACTGTATACTTTGGGCTTGGTAGGATGTGTCTGCTGCTGTTGCAGACACATCGTAAACACTCCACATTGTGGTCCTCTTAACCATAGAATGGCTCTGAAATCACCACATTTCCACATCTAAGATGCACCTCTTAAAATGTTCTTGACACTTAGAAGCACAAAACCCATCATGTTTGTGCTGATACTTACTGCAGAAAATATGATAGATCCATTTATATGTTATACTAGTAAATGGGTATGAAACAGCAAGAAAACATCATCCAATAAATGTGAAAATTTTCAATGAAATGTTTCAGAAAATGAAAGACTTGAGATAGATAACAGATACAAGAATATGTAAGTAGGTAGATAAATATGTACATATATGCATAGGTAGATAGATACAGACATGCATATACATAAATTAATAAGTTGATAGCCTCTAATTTGTTCAATAAACAATGATTTTATTGGAATATGATATAAAATTTTTATAGACTGGAGAGAAGATTCAGCAGTTATGAGCACTGGCTGTTCTTCCAGAGGGCCCAGGTTTAATTCCCAGCCCCTACATGGTAGCTAACAACTATATGCTCGCTACAGTTCAAAGGAACCTAACACCCTTTCCTGGCATGGACACTGCACACACACGGTGCACAGACGCACATTCGGGCAAAACACCGATATACATAAAATAAAAATAAATAAATCTTTCTTTAAAATATTTTTATCGGAGTTTAAGGTATCCAGTATTCCCTAGAAGGAAAAAAAGACTCATAAGGAATATTCAAGAAAATTTTGTAAACAAGGACTAATGGGAGGGGGTCAGATGGAGCAGTTTTACTGACGTTGATGCATATAGTTAAACTGCAGCAGGTGTAAAGGATAGCTGTGGTGGGAAAATACACAGACATATCCCTGAGATGTAACAGAAAGATCTGGAACCAACTAGAATACTCAGCACAGGTTGAATAGGCCATTGCAAGCAGAAGAGAGAAAGGATAGATTAACCTATAAGAAGCTTTAGGGAAATATTATGCTAGCCAAGACTAGCTAAACCTACCTCATGAGTTTCAGGTCATTCTGGACAACTTACTGGGACTATGTCTCAAAACATAAAGAATTTAGGAGGCACTAGGTCTGTAGCTGGGTGATAGAGCACTTATCTAGCATAGGGAAGGCCCTGGGCTCAATTCCCGGCACAACAACAAGGGTATTGAAGTTCTTTCTCATCCCATAATCAAAATAAATTCTAAATTAACTATGTGAAATTAGATGCATGAATGTTAACTTTTCATGTTAAATCATAAACAAATAAAATGCGTTAAAATTTTTATATAGTTGTTTAAAAACCTTGAAACTGTAAGTATAAAACCTTCAAAGGCCAATTAAAAGACAATGCACATTGGAAAAACACTATGTACAGATGACAAAATGTCATTGTCATGGACATACACAGCACTTACAGTGGCCTAATCAGCCCACGTGCCTCATGGGCTGTGGCAGGAAGAAAATGAGAAGCATGTAAAATGCTCAGGTCAGTGTCTGGAACAGTAGGCACTCAATCAATTTCAGCAGTTATCAGTCTATTTTAGCACTCGATAGAAAAACATCACACTAAACAATTAGCAAAGGACATAAATAAGATGTTTTGGGTGGGGCTGGGGCTGGGACCCAGAGCCTCATGAATATTAGGCAACCACCCTGCTGCTGAACCACACCCCCACCCCGGAAAATTCTGTTTAGAGTAAAGCTTCATAAATCTATGAAAAACAGACATCCACACAGGCAGTGAGAAATGCAGACCAAGCCAGAAATCACCTACTTTTGAGCCTCATGGTGACTATGACCATTAAACTGGCAATTCTTGAATGTGGCTTTGTTTTAAAATCAATCAGTTAATTAATTAATACCCAGGGTCCTCTCATACAGTGCTGGTGGGAGTAAAAATTGCTGAGATCCATCCTAGAAGGTAATTCTGCCAGATGCACCAAATGTCAAATGCCTTTAAAATATATACAGGCTTTGACCCAAGGTTCCTTCTAGAAATCTGTACAAAAATTATATTGAAAAGTGATATCTACCAAAATGAAATTGGCCATGTTAAGTGCTGGGCTTACTCAGAAAATTATAGAGGGTGTGAACAGTGTATCATCTACAATTCATTTCCAGGTAGCTTATACTACTTACAAATTAGAATGTCCCAATACCAAAAAAAAAAAAGCTAAAAATTAGAAATGATCTATTTACCCATTGAGAGGATTGGCGTGTGGAATAGTATGCAGCTATTAAAATAAACACAATATAAAAGGACCTCATTTACACCACATTGCTATGTGAGGTGAAAAGCCAATTAAAAGTCATTAAGATTTGGAGTTGGGGTGCATCTCAGGTGGCAGAGTGCTTGCCTAGCATGCACAAAGCCCTAGTTTCTATTTCCAGCGCTACATAAGCTGGCTGTGGTAGTGTGTGTGTGTGTGTGTGTGTGTGTGTGTGTGTGTCTGATCTAAGCGAAAGGAGATGGAGACAAGAAGATCAGACGTTCAGGGTCATCAGCAGCTGCAGAGCAAGTTAGAGACAGATCTGGGATAAACAAGGCCTGTGCTCTCAAAACAAAAACAATATGAGTCACTAGATAGATGTTGGGCGTAACTGTGCACATCTGTAATCCCAGTGTGTGGGAGGCTGAGACAAGAAGATTCCAAACTCAAAGCTAGCCTGGGCTACAAAACAAGGCACTGTCTCGAAAAGAAAAAAAAAAAACAAAACAGTTAATAATTCGTCAAAGAACACTCAGGGAATGTCTACAGGTACATCCATGAAGGACACTGGTTCTGTCCACAGGGTGATTTCAGCCCAGTAAAAATAATTAGATGGAACCTACCCCATGTGGGTATATGGGGAAATATGCATGGGAGAATAAACTGGCAAGTATACCCACCAGCATGTTCCTAAGAGTCAAATCCAGGCAGCAGCTGTAGGATTGGAAGTGGTTTTTATGTTCTTCTTTGGGCTTAGATGTTTTTCCAAATATTATATAATATGTATTTTTATCACCATATTTTAAGTGCTGTCTAAAAAAATTAAACTGCAGAGCAGAGCATATGACCATCACAGCTACAGGGGTGATGGGGAGGACTCCGAAAGGTCCCTGAGGCTCCCTTTAGGGGGCACCGAAGCCCTGAGAGCGCCCTGCCCCCCACCTCCCTACCACCACCTCCCTTATTACATCCTGCACATGCCTGTGTCATCCACCTGGAACTCTGTTTGCAATTACAGGTGGCGTGTCTGTCCTAGTACTGGGCTGAGAGTGCCCTAAGGGCAGAGCCAGCATCCTGAAATTCTGAGTGCTCTTTGAAAGGGGTACCGGTACTTGAATAAGGCAAGGCATGTCAGGTGCTGGATGAATCACACAGACATGGGGTGTCTATGAAATGTTGGTTCGAACTGGTAAGAACAAGGAAGGTTTTACAGGGGAGGAAGAAGCCTGGAAGCCTGGAAGCCTGGGTGAGATATAACCAAAGTCCCAATCCAGTGTCATTGTGGGCTGAAAAGATAAAAGGTCCCCGAGGGATCCGGAGGGACGGCTCAGTCTGTAAAGTGCTTGTTTTACAAGCATGCGGAACTGAGTTTAACCCAGAGCCCATGTTTAAAAAGCTATGCATGATAGCAAGCGCCTGTAATCCCAGCACACATCCCCGGGGCTCTCAGCCAGCCAACCTAGCCTAACAGTTCCAGGCCAGTGGGAGACTCCGTCTCAAAAGACAAGGTAGATGGCGCCTGAGGAACAACACCCAAGGTTGTCTCCCCCACCCCCACCCCACCCCCCACACAGAAGCAAGCATGTGTGCACACATATATGCACAAATAGCACAGGTCACCATAGAAATATCCCACCGACCGGTTGCCGTCTCTTTTCATTGACATTTTTAGAAAGAGCTAGGAGTTCTTACTCTTCTGGACCCAGTCCCGGCAGCCCCGAGAGGTCACCTATGGCAAAGAACCCTGACACCACCGTTGCACTCAGACGTGTCCTTCTGTATCTAGATCGGTCTGTGGCACCACCCATAGCCAGCTCACTCAATGCCCTTAATACATATTCCCTTACGTTTGTTGGCAACCTTTTACTGAGAATCCCAGGAGTTTAAATATTAGCTCCCCAAGACTGAGTCTTTTTATTTTTTATCTGACTCGCTCACTGCTTTATGCCTAGGGCCTAGGATGGTGTTTAATGAATCATAAGTACTTATTAAATGTTTGTTACATAAATTAAATATAACTTAAATATTGGCTTACAGGAGTCTGCACTGTATTGCACATATATGTGACAAATACATATGTATGTATACACACTTCTGTGGCTGCCTTGTGAATATGAATTATGTATTTGTACATAAGATATGCAGAGAATCCAAAAGTGAATGTGCATGCATGTGTACACACACACACACACACACACACACACACACACACACACACACACAAAACCCCATTTGGGAAAAATATCAAAAGGAGAAGCCCACAGCTTTCTCAGGAGTCAACTGCATCCTTTGAGAATAGAATTCCAATAAAATAGAATTTGGATGGTGTCACAAATAAATTTGCCTTTCTAAAAGCTCCCAAATTAAAATTTGAGAGGCTTTGAGCATGAGGACGAGATGGCAATGAATAGATATGAATTTGCTTTATTTGTGCAGCATGAAAATCTCACTGTACCATTTCAGGGAGAGGGAAGGAAAGCCGAGGTGAGGGAAATGAGACCCCGGAAGCACTGCCCAGGCGGCCTCCTCTCGCAACCTGCCTTCCTGGGTCTGTCCAGGAGTCCAGCGGACCCTGAAGGCCATGGCACTACCCTACCCCGGAAGCCCACACAATTCAGCTTCTCCCTGGGTGCTCAGGGGAGTGGGGTGGGGTGGAAGCGGGGGAGGCTCGTCCATGGAGAACCAGTGCCTGAGGCTAAGGGTGCCTGTGAATTACCAGCTTTACTCTTTTGGGCCTCTGGCCAGTCAAAGGGTGCTAGCTGTCCCTATCTATGTCCTCTCACCACAGCAAAAGTGACTTCTGTCACACTGAGCCAGCATCCCAAAGCCCTGAGGGATCATTGTGTGTCCCAGGCGCTCACAGATCTCAGAGCCTCGTGCTAAAGACTGTGTTGAAGGGTAATAGAAACAGTTTGATCTTTAAAGAACCCTGGATGCATAATATCTATACATAGTTCTTGAATTTTCATCCTAAAAACAATTAGCCAAAAAGCCCTTTTTATATGATATTTGCGACTACGCTGACAGTAACAGCAATTAAACCCCGTCTGTTTGCTGAGAGGAGCCAACTCCCCCTTTCTCCAGAAGCCTGTAAAATGTACAAAGTGGGGACTGTACCAGCAAGCCTGCAGAGATAGCTCGAGACCCTCCAAAGGCAGGCTCCAGCTCAGCTGTGTCCTCCCTAACCCCAGACACCCCGAAATCTCAACCAGCCATAGCAACCCAGGAATAATCTTGGTGCTTCCGGTTATACCTACCTCCCCCCTACACTGGCGACAGCATCTTGGTCTACCCCTTCCCTGACCCTCTCTCAGAAGAGCCTTCCACTTGCTAGGGGGTAGTCAGTCCCAAAGGCGTCTGTGCTCTCTGGACCTGGGGTCTGCTTAAGAAGGAAGTGTGTCTAGGTCGGTGTCAATGGGTGTGATGAATACGTGAATGAGAGGTTAAATGGGTGAATTAGTCAGCACACAGCACTCATGGTAATGGACGGTAACAAAGGAAGCCTTTGGGGGTATACGCGATAGGAACTGGGGTTCCAGGGCTGGGGAAGGGGGTGGGTCTGGAGTGAGAACTGAACTTGTACCTACATTTTTGCTTCAATTATTACCCATGAACACCGAGCATGACCTAAACCCTCCTCCGAAGTGCTCTCTTGACTGGGGACAGACAGCTTCCGGGAGTTTACCGGCATGCCACAAAGCAGCAACTTTCGGGTTCAGAGAGTGACCCTGTCTCAAGGGAATAAGGTGGGAAGATAGGACATCCAATGTCCTCCTCACCTGACCTCTGTGTGCACTCAAGAGCATGTGCAATTACGTATACACATGCATACATCACACACACACACATAAACACGCGCACGCGCGCGCGCACACACACAGAGCAATGCAGCTCAGCCTAGCGGCACAGGCCTGTAATCCCAGTTAGTCAGAAGGCTGAGACAGGAAGAAGACCACCTGAACTCCAGGATGAGTTCAAGGCCAACCTGGGCAACTTAGTGAGCCCCTGTCTAAGAATAAAAAGGACAGAGAGCTGAGGACATAGCCCAGCAGTAGACTGTTCGGCTCGCATGCACAACATGCTCAATCCCCAATACCACGAACAAATTTAAAAATAAAAAAAAAAAAAATCAATGCAAAGTATGCTAGGTACTCTGTACTCAGGAACTGGGCTGGTGAGAGCTACAGTCTGTGCCAGGGAGATGACATTGGAATAAAAATGTAGAGGAAGTGAGGGAGGAGGCTTAGAAAAATCCGGGAGGACTCGGAGGAGAACCAACCAATGCCAAGGCAAGTATGTCTCTGGGTGTCCAAGGTGGAGCTGAAGAGCTGTGGCTTCAGGGGAGTAAGGTCAGACCAGAGCAGGGGGAGGGGAGAGATAGCAGGCAAGCCTGGCCAAGCTCCACTATTCCTGTGAGTCTGTCAGGAGCTCCTGGGGCACATGAGCAGAGAAAGGACACATTTTACAGAGGTCCTAGCAGGATTCCTCTGGCTGCTTAGGACTCAAGGTAGAAGAGGAAAATGTCACAAACTACTGCAAAAGTCCGGGCCAGTGAAAAAGGGGGCCACAAGTCACCATGCCCACAAGAGCCAAAGCCATCTACAGCTGCACCTTGTCTCGGAGCTGAACTCGGCAAAGACAGAGTGTTGCCTTGAGTTGGGAAGTCAGCCAACTGAGAATGAGGAAGCCCATTCTAAGGAAGGAGAATCACTTCAGCAAGTACCTGAGACACCGGAGGAAGAAGACCAGTGATGCCTAGCTTAGGAACACGCAGATACTGGTTTCTCTTTGGGGCACAAGATCAGCTCCAGAGGACCCAACATCCCCAGAGAAGTCACCCTAAAACTGTACTGTGGTCTCAGGCACCACCCTGCCACCTTCTGACCTGCACAGATGGCCCATGGTGGAGGATGGAGGAAACCGCCATCTCAGTTCAAGAAGCTTAGAAGCTGAGTCCCCCATAAATACTAACACAGTCTCTGTGAGGGGTGGCAATGTATTAGCATAAACTGGAAGTTGAGAGACCCCGGGTCTTGGCATGGCATCCCCATAGTTCTAACTAGCTACCCTGAACATCCAAGCAAACCTAACCATTTGCAAAGTGAAGCGCCTGAACTCAGGGTGGTTGCTACTTCTAGAAACCCCATAGTTTCTCAGCGTCTCCACTTCCTTGACGTGCCAACCGCCTATTCTCTATCCTAATGATTCTAAAGATCCACGTGACACACTCAGTGTGGGACTCTGTCTCTCTGTTTCATTTTCTGGTTACATTATTCCAGATAATACTCCTCTTACTTGCCAAGAGAAGGAGAAAAAAAATGACATTAATTAAAGATTTGGTCTGTGTCCTAATCAAAAATTTTGAAAATGAATGTATCATACTGTACGTTCCGTAATGTAGTCGGCTTTTTTACTTAGCAATATATCATTAACATTTTCCCATGTCAACACATAATCTTCCGAACCATGATTTTCACTGCAGAAGTAGTTTACCATATGGGTGTACTATAATTTCCTCAGCCAATCCTTTACTGTTGGACATTAGGCTGTATCTCTTTTTTCCCTCAAATATATATAATTATCACCAAGGCTACAGTGAACACGTGAGTAGATAACTCTGCATTCACCTCTGTGGCCACTTTCTTAGGCTGAACCTCAGAGGGCAGAAGCTTCATGTGTTCAAAGGCTTGATGGTACATGTTACTAAAATACCATCCTGTGTTTAGAATTTCTATCTCTTTAGAATTCTACCAACCATATTTGAAGGGAGTTGAAGGGAAATACAGCAAGGGTAAACTGAGGCCAGGTGGAGGTATGGTCAAGCATTTGTCCTGAGCCCTCCTCACAAGTGTGTGAGACCTAACACAGCTAGGAAGCAACAGACCTTCTTTGTGTCCCTCAACTACCCAGCCTGCCCACCTCAGACCCCGCTGCCGTAACTCAGGCTTCTGGACTCTTCCTGGGCTTTTCACAGCCATGCTGACTTGGAGAGCTTCCGGCCTATGAAGGTCTCCTTCATCACTCCTCACATGTCTTTCCCTGCAATAAACTGGTCCTCCTTCGGCCCCCTCAATGCAAACATATTGGTTCTTATTCCAAGGACATCTTTAGCATAGTTAGGAGAGGTTTCCTTTTGCAAGGCTGTCTCCATGAGCTGCCAGGGCTTCCCTCCCACCCCCTGGCCAGCCTCTCTCATTAGCCTTCTGGGGTACCTCCCACTGCCTGACTGTCCCTGTCTTGATTAGTGTTCCCAGCACCCCTTCCCCACTGTGCTTCCCAAAGACTTCAGCCACACATCCCTTACTTCTGAGGGTCCAGGGATCCTCAGGTAAGCCCATGACCTATTTCTCCCTATACATCCTACAAGGGCATTCACAGGGCATGAGACAGAATATTAGTTCAGCTTTGATGAGCCAACCTGCACCTCCCCACTCACCTGCCCAGAGCATCCTTTAAGGTTGACAATAAACATCTCAGCTTCTAGGGCAGGCCTTTTAGGAAGTAAGGTACCCCCCAAGGTGTGCACAGTCCCCCAGCCTGAACTTTGGTAGCAGAGCAGCACATGTAGAGGTCATAGCAGTTGATTTCCCTGACTCTCCCACTAGGCACAAACACTTGAAAGGATTTAACCCCAGTTTGTGTTTGGGGACTAAAGAGCAAGTATTATCCTGGCCTATTAAATACTCTTCCCTCTGCCATTACCAGCCAACTGGAAGCCTAGACCAAGAGTTGTTTCTGACTTCAACGAGAGGGTACAGGTCCCATGGAAACCAACCTCATCTGTCAGAGCACTGCTCCCCTCACCTGCACCCTCTACGTCTGTCAATCCCCAGACCTGAATAATAGCACCCATCAGGAAAGGGTATTTGGAAACTTGAGACCTGCTGTAATTCTTATCTTCTACTCATTTCTCCAGTATAAGCGCTACATGACAACCTGACTTCCATGTCTAACGCAGGCCTTCAGCTCTCAACTCTCCTCACTGTGTTCTATCCATTCTTCTAAAAATCCCACCCTTTCACCCTGCAGGTAAATTCTATCACTCTCCGAGAGAAGTGTCTTGGGGATATTCTTGGAGGGGCCCTGCTAGTGAAGACTTCTCCTGTAAACAGCGGGGTGCAATCCAAAGGGCCAGCTCTCTTCCTATGAAGGGCCACTGGCCACCCACACTCGTTCTCTGCTCCCTTTCCTGCAGCCTTGCATGGAGCTGTGTCAGAGACATTTGTCTGATGAGTGAGCATTGAAGGGTTGACAGAAGGGCTGAAGATAAGGCTTCCTTCCTGCACCCTCAAGCGGCCTCAACCACTTGTTAAACAACAACAACACTAAGACATGGGTTTTCGGATGTCTAGTAATACGTCAGGTCATTCTCCATACACCCCAGCTTCACTCTAGGGGAGACATGCACAGGATACAACAGAGTCTTTGGGGGCTCCCACCCTGGTATCACTAATCCAGAACGCTCCAGAATAGAAGGATTAGCACTTCTCTGGTTGGGAAACAAAAAAGATCAATGAAGTAGGCAGGAGGGAGGGGAAGACGGTGGATTCCACTTCTAATCTGTACTGGACACTTCCTAAACACCGATTATTTAGAATCAGTTCCTTTCCACACCACACTGCAAGACCGTCATGATCTCTGTTTGACACACAAGGACACGACGCTTCAGAGAAGTCAACTCCCTTATCCAGAGACACAGAGCTGGTAACAGAGTGGAGCAGAGATTTAAACCCAGCTCCTCTTGTCTTCAGTATCTGCCCTCTTACCTACACAACTGTTGTCTCCAGACTCCACTAGCAGGCAGCCACAAAGCCCAAGGAACAGCTTTAGTTCGACTCTGGTCCCTCTGCCTCCCTCCCTCTTCTCGACTTTCCATCAAGGGACAGAGTTTGAGTCCATCTGACTCAGTTGCACTTCTCATCATCCTGCCTCCCTCCACCCCAGCTTTTCTCTTAAGCCTCCTCTCCTAAGGAATAGGAGCTGTGACCGGATAAATATGCCCCAAAATACCCCTCCCCTTTGTCCTTCCCCCAGATGTATCATCTTCAGTTTGGACTCTTGATAAAACCTCAGCTGTGACCTGGGCTTTGGACTGGAGTGACCAGGAAGGGTCTGGGCCAGATTCCCAAAGGTGTCTCATAGCGACAAGGAACTCCGAGTCTTCTTCTTTAAGGACTGGTGTCCTTGATTAGGGATCATTGAAAGCCAATGGCTTTTTTTTCCCTCAGTGAACCAGAGCAGCACTGAATCTGACCTTTGCTCACATGGCCCCAGCATTTAAAGAAAATGTAGAGACGTTTCCTAGGTGAAGTTACGCTGTCACAGGGCCAGCCCTGGGCTCTACAGTCAGCTGTTCACTGCCATCCCACGGCAACTTGTAGATCTAGGACAAGCGGAGAAGGACTGAGCAGCAAAGGTGGACACACCATGGTGCTGAGGAATAGGCATAGTGGCAGCCACATGACCAAGGGGCACCTGCAGGCATTATGTGGGCCTGGCTACAACCACACCACCCCCAAAAGGCGGCTGAACTCGGGATGGAGCCTGAGGCATCTCTGATGGTCCTCTCCATAGCGCGATGCTTCTCTCCTTATGTCGTCACTGTTGACAGAGGGTTATGTAACCCAGAGTGAAGGCCTGGAGTTCTCCCCGAAGCGGCAGAGTGAATCAGTTTTCGCAGTCATTTTCTCCGCAGGAATCTGCTTTATGCAGATTGGAGTTAGGGGTTTTTCCTGGATGCTTCTGTTTCATTTAACATGCAAGGGCTAATAACTTGTCACAATTCAATAAGGCGGTGGTTACAAACACCCAGGCAGCTGCTTATTTAAATGCAGGTTTGTTAATTAGCTTCTCTTAACAAGGCTTGTGCTAAATCAAGCTCCCGCCTGGCAGCACCCAAGCCTGGCACTGCTCCCAGGACGGGAGGTCGGGACGTTGGCAACGGGGTCAGAATTCAAGGCCTGTCCTGGCCACTCCTCTGCCTCAGTTTCCTTAAAATCAAGGTGCCAGAGACGTATTTTTCAAACAGCCACAAAAGAACTAGGCTGTCTCTCCCTGATTCTAGTGCCTTCTCTGCCTCTGGTTTCTGAGTCCATCCTCCCATCCAAGGCTGTGTGTGATTGGTGTTTAATGTTGTGGTTCTCCCCCCCCACCCCCCCACCCCCCACCCCCACCCCCGCAACATCTCCACTGCCTCCACCAAGCTGTCCTATGTTCCCTGAGCCCTCCCTGGCACCATTCTCCATCTGAACATCACCATGTATCCAGCTCGAGGGTCAGGGGTGCCAGGAACAAAAGAGAACTAACCAACACAGGGTACTGTGGCATGCCAGAGGCTGTCTCTGTAATCCTCATGACAGCCTAGAACTGATGTCCTCAATCTGCCACCGATATAGACACCGAGACCTGGGGAGGTTATAAGGGGCCAGTGAGAGTCACTCTGGGCTTTTCTACAGGCCTGACTCCGAACTCTGCTCCTCGAAAGCGAGAGGCACTCGGAACCCAGCATGTGTCACGTGGGCATTGTTAGTCTGTCAGCCTGATGATCGCCAGACTGAGATCTTGCTTAAAGAACGTGGACCCTAGTTGAATTATGTCTGAATCGTAGATTCTGGTCCGCTTGGAGCCTACAGGCTTCTCACTGAGCACCCGACCTCCAGCCCCAAGAATGCTGCTGGGGGCCTGTGAGGACATCTGAGAAGGTTTGTGAGGTTTGAGAGGTCAATCCAAGGGTCAGCACCCAGGGAGGAAGTGCGACCAGAAGCCGCCGAAGGCCGGGAAATCTGAGGAAGTGTGTGCCCTAGATACCTTCTAACCTGACAGGAGAGCCGTACCCATTTTTCCGCAGAGGGACAGCAACATGAAAGACCCAGAAAACGGCTGCATGTGCCTGCTTGTTCTGAAGAAAGGACTGGGAACCATCAAACTATAAAAAGGGAACAAAAGTGAAGGCAGAGGCAGGGGGCTAAAGCCTGGGGATCTGGTGGCCTAAACTTAATTCCAGAGTAGCAGGAGCCCAGCTCACCTGGCCTCCCCCAAATGGTGGGGCACCCTTCTCGTAGAGAAGCCAGATGTGCTCCTTTGTGAAGCAGATGCCTGCCAGGGCTTCCTAACAAAGGCTGGACCTGAGACAGCTGACGTCTCCTGGGATTCTCACTGCTACAGGCCTTCCTATGGTCCTGGCTGAGGCAAGACTGGAAGGTCTGCAAGACTGGCCAGGTCGCCACTGTGGATCCCAAGCGCCAGGTGTATTCAGGGGTAGCTCTCCTTCCTAAGATACCCAGAAGCTCCGCTGCTTCTGAAACTGGGCCAGCCTCTAGAGAACCTTCTAGAGAATCAGAAACCCCAATTAGATTTAAGTGATGGCTTCTCCCTAGGGCAGCGTTTCTCAACCTGTGGGTATCAACCTTTTTGGGGGTCAAATGACCCTTTCACAGGGTTCATATATCAGCTATCCTACATGTTAGATATTTACATTACAATTCACAACAGTAGCAAAATTACAGTTATAAAGTAGCGATGAAATAATTCTATGGTTGGGGGTCCCCACAACATGAGGAACTGTATTAAAGGGTCACAGCGTTAGGAAGGTTGAGAACCACTGCCCTAGTGAAGCACACATTCAAACTTACTCCAAGTGTAGAATTTTTTCATTTCTGCTCATTTGCCAATCTTTTGAAATCTGTTCATGGTTCCCAGACATTCTCAAGACCTTTCCCCTAATTAGCATCCCTCTGAGAGTGTGTGAGACTTCCCACATGTGGTCCATGGTCCCTGTGTAAAAACTACTGTTCTCTAACACTCCCTGATAGATGACTTGGGCAGTTTCACACTGCTAGAGGCAGGGGTCTGGATCTAAAGGTTTCAAGGACTTGGACAACATTTAGCATGTAGTAGGTATTCCACAAATGTGTGTTGAATGAAGTCGCGAAGGGACTCTATGTGTTCTGTGATACAGCACTATGGTTTTTATACTTCGTACAAGTGCCCTTAATTCATGGCATCAAGCACCTTGTATCATTACAGCCAGCATTAAGGGGGCCAGTGAGATGGCTCCTTGGGTAAAGGCGCTTGCCACTAAGGGTCAGGACCCGGGTGATAGAAGGAGACAGGGGACTCCCACAAGTTATCCTCTGACCTCCACATGTGTTGTGACATGCATGAGCCTGGAGTCACAACACACACACACACACACACACACACACAGAGAGAGAGAGAGAGAGAGAGAGAGAGAGAGAGAGAGAGAGAGAGCGAGCGCAAGGGAGAGATTTGAAAAATATATATCACGGCCTTTTGTAAGGAAGTGGAGGAGGCACGCACGGTCAGGCCTTCTGAATTCGCTATCCTGTGTTTCTTATCTCATGAGAGACCTACTGCCACCCCAGTACCTCAAGTCTAATTTTCCCAAGCCACTGGGCTGTGCTGTGTAGCCAAGGCTGCCATGGGCAGGTGTGACAGAGCCAAAGAGGAGGAAGGAAGTCCACCACACTCCACATCCACTCCCCGCACGGAGAGGAAAAGGAACCAAGACCCCAGGCCGTTCGCCTGAGGTGTCACTGCAGCATGGCCTCCGCAGTCCTCAAGTCCCCTGGGCCTTGTTGAGACAGACCCAGCTTTGTCGTTTCACAGGGATTCTTGGCCTGCTTTCCCTCCCCCAGAGAAGAAGGATGAGAGCCAGGCACACCCAAAGGCCCATATGGGCGTCTCCAGACACGGGTCGGGGGCTGTGGGCCTAAGCCAGAGGGTCCAGAAAGAGGTCCCGCAGTCAGGCAACAGAGTTTGCTCTCCTCTGGCAGCTGGGCCACCTGACATGCCAACTGAGGCAGGAGTGGCTGTGTGGGAGGCCTGGGTACAGGGGGAGGGAACTCCTACCCCCGCCCAGGCCTTGGAGCATTTGAAAGGCAAATGTGCTGGGTTGCCTAGGGAACAGGAGAGAAGGGACTTCCCTAGCACCGGTGACTAGTAAGGGATGGAGACGGGGAGCTGTGATGCTGAGAAAATTGTTTCCAAAAAAAAGTAAAAAGCGGTGACTAAGCAGGCCTGGTTATGTAAAGCGATCCCTGAGGAAGTGTGGGGAAAAGCCTGGGACCCACCCCCGTGTCCCTCCTCCCTCCTCCCAGCCCCGTGCCTGGGAGTTTCCACCAGCCCCGGCCCCCTCCTACTGTCCCCGGAACTCCTAACTCCTCCACAGGACTGACAAGAGAGGCCGCCCACCTACCAAGGGCAACCCAGCACGGTGGGCAAGGCAAAGAACAGAAAGGGGATTGTCACGCCCCGCCACGTACCCCACCCCACCCCCAGTGATGGTTCTGGGAATGCTGTCCCACACAGCACCGGCACCGGAGGTCAGCCCCATGGGGAGCAAGGAGTCACTTACTTACCATCCCAGAGTCAAGGGCTGTCCTCTCAGAAGACAGAAATCCAGATTTGGACCCCAACACTGCTGTTGGCTGACTGTGAGACTTTGAGGGGAAGTTCTCAGACTTTAAGCTGGTTGGTTCCTTTGCCTGAAGATGTAGGGGATGTCTACCCCAGTCAGTAAGATGACTTAAGGGCAGCATGACATGAGGGAGGTGCTTGCTCCATGCCAGGGGGGAAAAAAAATCACAGGGAATGTGAGTCATGCTTGGGACCTGAGAAATGTACCCAACACTTGAGCATCCGCCATGCATGTTTCTCCAGCTGAAGGTTTCCAACCACCCGGTAGACTCGGGGCAGGGTGGACCTGTGCCTTCAGGCCCAATAATTCCCACCTTGGGGGTCTGCCTCAATTCTCAAAAGGATCTTCTCAAGAGACCTTAAAAAGCTGATGAAATGTTGTGTCAGACCCCCAAAACCCTCACCCAGGGCTCGGGGTCGCAAATGCCTCAGTTTACCCCTGCTATATATTTTGCCATCTTATAAAGGCAGACTCCTCTGGACAAGTAGATTTTTTTTTTTAGTTTAAAGTTTTCTTTTGTTTCTAATCATGTGTATGTGGGGGCAGGGGGGTATGTGTCCATGAATGCAGAGGTCCCCAGGCTCTAGAGTGACAGGCAGTGTGTGAGCTGCCTGATGTGGGTGGGTGCTGGCAATCGAACTCTGGTCCTCTGGAAGAGCAGTACATGCTCTTAACCACTAAGCCCTCTCTCTAGCCTTGGACAAAGGGATTCCAAGGCATGAGCTACCCTGGACTTTACAGGAAAGGTCTGGAAAACAAGGGCTTTTTTGCCCCAGGGGACCTGACCACCAGCAAGGAGACTATAATCCATTCCCCACCTCCAGGTAAAAAGGCAGGACTCCTGGGAGACTGCCCTGATGCAGTGCCCAGCCATCTTCTCTAAGGATGTGTCTTAGATGAGTCCCCCGAGGGTAGTTTAACCCTTGGCCCCTCTCATTTGTCCTCCTTGGGAAAGGGAAGCAGCTTACTGCTCTCCATGTGCAGATACCTCAGAAGACAAAGGCGGGTGTGGAGACCCGCCGCCTCCCATTTTCCCAGAGCCCCCCCGCCCCCCCCCCCCCCCCCCCGCTGCTGTTTTAAGCTCTGACCCCTGCACTTTTCTCAGACCCACTCTTAACAGGGTGCTCTGGGATGAAAGGCCTGTCCCTCACTGGCCCGAGCTCTTAGCAGAGACTGAGGGAGAAGGGCTGAGAGGGCTCTACAGAGGTCTCAGCCCAGCTGTCCTCCCTGACACTCTGTCTCCTCCCCTAAGAGCATATCTCCTTTCACTCTGCTCCAGCTGAGGGTTCAAATCCAGCCTCTCCCAGACCCAGTGAGCCGATTCAGTTTCTTCTGAGTCCCTCAGTACCTCTTATATTTGCTACCGAACTTCAAGATCAGGCTGAATCTCTTTTCTTGGAGACTTGGCTTTCCTGGCCCTGCCTAGTGTGAAGCCCAGGCCTGGGGATGGAGCCTCATTCATCAATGGATGTTTAAGCCAAATGGATATGCATCCCAGTAGAGATGCTGTCTGGATTCCCATGAACTCTGCCCACAGTGGGTAAGCAGAGCGGGGGAGGGGATTCAGGGACCCACCCTTGCTAGCTATCTCCCTGAGTGTCTAGTCTCTCCACAGAATGGGGGACAGGAGGCACTTGTGACCCTTAACTCAGGTCCTCTGCTGAGACCCTCAGAGTTCCTGTCTTGCAGCCCGGGACAATATGAAACACACTGGCCTTAGAGTCACACATTCATCCGGCCCCATCACCTCTTAGCTAAGTGACTTTGGATATGTCACCGACTTCTCTGTAGCTCGGATCCTTTTTTGGTAAATTGAGGCCACCTTGGAGTTGTGAGAAGAAAGGAGTACCCGTCCCTCAGAAAGTATTAAAGAGACCTCAAACATGGGGTGCCTTGGACCCCACCGCAGGGTATGGCGGCCATTTCTATAGCTCTGATTTCTGAGGACTGCACACTCTCCTCTGGCCACCACCAAAGGCACACACAGTTTGCCCAGAGACAGCTAACTGGGTGAGGAAACCCCCTCCTCCCACCTCCCTGCCTCCCCCACCCCCTCACCCTCCCACACCACCTCCCTAGAGGCTCCTAATTGGTGTTGTGTGAGGATTAGTCACCTCACCAGCTCAAGGAGCCTCCCCCACAGCCCAGGCCCCCACACAGGCAGACTGGCTGAATGTTTAATTGGAGTTCCTCACACCTCTGAGGACAGCCTGTAATGAAATGACAGAAGAATCAGTACCTGGGCAGTGGCAGGCTCTGACTCTTGGAGGGGTGCTAAGACTGACCAAGGATCTTGACGTCCCTAAAAATGTCCCCTTCAGATGGCCCCGGCAGAGCTGGAAGAGAAGGGCCAGGGAGACCACCAAGAGGCTTGGAAATGGCCTTGGTACTCAGCATCCAACCAAACAATACTTTCCAGAACATTCTACCCAGGGGCTAGGGAGGAAGGTTGTCACTCAGGCCTATCCAGCAGGAAGGGTAGCCCCCCAGCCCAGCTCCACCATCAGGCTTTTCTCCTCCCTGGATCCTCAAAGGGGAGGGAGCAGCTGCTGAAGGCTTGAGAAGGTCAGGGGCCTGTCCAAGGTCACAATAAGCCACTTTTGTACCAACATGCTTAAGTGTCTACCATAGATGTCCCTCGGTGAGGATAACTTGGAGGCAGGAAGATCCAGGCTCAGGTGGTAACTCGCTTAGTTGGCTGGTAGGGACAGTTGGGATGATTGTTCCAGAAGGAGCGAGGTCACTTGTGTCAAGGCCAAGTAGGGTGGGGGGAGGGTCGTGTGATACAGGAGTCCAGAGAAATGGAGGAGGGAAGGACAGGACGAAACTCCCAGGGGAGCAGGAAGCACCACCCTACCCAAATTTAGAGGCAACTAAAGAGAAAGGAACAGCGGTGGCCGTTCCCTTTGGGGTGCTGCTGACTCAGGGTTTCACTCCGTCGTCGTGACTGCCCCACTCCGAGTTAGATGGGGCGGTGGTCAGAGCACAGTGATTGGTGAGAAAAAATGGGACGAGAGGGGCCGCCATGAGGGAGCCAAGCTGTCACATCCCACTGAGGGCCAGGGAAGCCAGAAAGCGAGAAGCAAGCTTTGCCCACTCACCACCACACAGCTCCCAGCCGTCTAATTGGATTCTCTCTGCCTCCCACAAGGTTATCCCTAACGCCTGGAAACTACCTCGTGGTCGGGTTCTCGCCTCCCGCTCAGGAGGGAGGCTGGGGGCTTGAAGCAGCTCTGCCATTCATGATTTCTCCTATGCCCCAGCCACCAGCAGCTCCGGGGTAACAGGCATGCTGGGGCAGCAACCTAAGAGGAGCTGGGGAGCAGCATGGCTGGGGATGGGTTTCCCAATTGTCTTCAGGCTGTTACTGGGAGACCCCCACCCACCCAATGTAGCCCCAGCCCATGCCTGCTCATCTTTTTCAAGATAAGGGTCTCAGGACTGCACAGCCAGCCTCCTCCCTGGCCGTCCTTGACTCTGTTTCAAGGAATCCTCATAGTCTAGAAGGTCCTTACCCACCACCTCCCCAATCCAGCATAAACTCTACCTGTGGCTTAAGGCACCTTCTTCCATGTACCCAGGATTACAGTCATTCCTAATATCATTCAGCAACATAATGTTAGCCTAGCTATTCTCCAACCTTCTGACTAGAGGGATTTCCCCTCCGGAAAGTACCGCCGAGAGGCAGGATCATATCCTGCTGCCCCTCTTCTATCATGCTTGAGGCTGGGCTTGGAGAAACATCTCAGACGTGGATGCCTCATCCCTTCTGGTCCCTGAGGGTCAGGGGTGGAATATTATGGTTTGAATGTAAAATAATCTCCTATCGTGAGCTCCTGTTTGAACACTTGTTTGGGGAGGCTGTGGAACCTTTAAGAGTAGGAGATGTGGCTGGTAGGTGGTCTCTGGGTCCGGATTGTTGTAGGTTATAGCCTAGTCCCACTTCTGACCAGAGTTCTCAGCCGCCTGATCTACCAAGATGTGAAAAAGTCACACCACCGACTCCTGCCACTCTGACAGGCCTTCCCTGCCATGATGGGGCTGCACCCTCTTAAACAGGAGCCAAAAGAAATTTTTCCTCCCTTAAAGCAAGGGTGGGTACCATTTAGCTCATGTCTCGGGCAGCAAGAAGAGATGAGGAGGTATGTCTCCCTCCCCAGAGACGCTTTCCTTTCGTCAGTGAGTTCCTAGAGGGAGTGCTGACGTCATCTGTGGGATCCACATAACACATAGCATCACAATGTCTCAGGTGCCCGGGGAAAGGAGTGTAGGAAGTGACACAGCACTGGCCCTCCATCTCATGGCCTGTGTCCCCCGTATCCGCTGAAGAGGAATCCAGCTGAGTTCCAAGGGTCCCTGGTCTGTGTCTGAATTCAGTCCTCTGTTACCTCTCCAGCATTTTCCATAAACATCTGCTCTGAGATTGGCTGCCTCTCTCCTTCAAGATAACTTACACATGACCCGATGTTACCAATTTAATCTTCCCAAAGTAGACGAGCCTCACCTCCTCCAAATCTTCTGCCCTGGGCCTCCTCTGGCCCCCTCCACCTCCTTGCTCTCCTCCTCTCTAAGGCACTACCCGTATTTCATTTTTCTGTCAAGTGAGGGGCCGGGGACAGAGTGGACCCAGCGACTAGTACAGGCCCTCCTCCCCTGTGTGACCCAGGCTCCTTACCTTGTGGGCATTGAACTCAGACCTTGACAGGGCATCTTGGGAGATGGTCTTGTCTTCTCTGCTCCAGAGGCTCCCCTGAGGCAGCCACGCCTTTCCCCCACCCTATAGATGTGGGAGCTGCTATGGATCGGGGTACGGGGAGACTGGGGGAGTAAGGAGGGATGCAGCAGAGATGAAACGGAAGGAAGGAAGGGAGCACATGGGGAAGGTAGGGCAGGGGTTGTTGTTTATACTCCTCCTTGGATGACCAGGACCAGACTTCCTTCCCCGTTGGTGGCTCTGGCCAGCCTACTTACCTGCACAATTGCCTCCCCTGTAGCTCCATCCTTCTAGACCAGACCTTAGTGGTGCTATTCTCCATTTTGTCCAACACTCACCCCATCAGTCTCCCAGACTAGCCTCCCTGGTACCCATTACCAGCTATCCCAGTTGTGCCCACATACCATCCTTCAGGCAGGCATGAAGCCACTAGACAACCCCTTCCACACTCAGCAGGATCCATGCCAGAGCAGCTCGGAAAAGGGGCACTTGCTAGCATGGGATGACTCAACCAACATCTTGGATGCCTTTGTCAGAAAAGCAGCCACCTGACGCCCCCTCCCCTTTTGTATCAACCCAGCTACTTTGCTTCCTAGGTAGCCACATGATTGTGTTTTCACCCCTTGGGAAATGAGCAATGAATTTAGAGGAGGGGGAGCAGACAGGGAGAGAAGCAAACTTAAGGGGAAAAAAAATCAAAAGTACAGGGGACTGACCAATGGAGAAATCGGTGGGTAGGGTGTGGCAGTCTGAATAGATCAGTGTTTTGATGGTTAAGACTAAGAAAGGCACAGTCGACGGCAGTGGCGCACGCCTTTAATTCCAGCACTCGGGAGGCAGAGCCAGGCGGATCTCTGTGAGTTCGAGGCCAGCCTGGTCTACAGAGCGAGATCCAGGACAGACTCCAAAACTACATAGAGAAACCCTGTCTTGAAAAACCAAAAAACTAAGAAAGGCAATGACCAGGTTAGCCAACCATCCCCGTAGAGCCGTGCTCACTGATCAGCAAATGTCTCACATGTGGGCACTCACACAAACCTCCTCAAAGCCTCATGAACTTACTTATTATCCAAAGACTGGCTCTATCTGGGTCAATGTAGATTGGTCTTTGTAGTTGAAATAGCACTTTGTCTTCTTCATTCGGTCTATGAGTAATAAGAAAACTGAGGGACAGGAAAAAAGGTTCACAAGTTTCTGGGGGGCCTGTGTGACCCCAAAGTGCTTCTGCACGATCCTCAAACCGGCATCTTAGGGGTGTTTTCCACAGAGAAACCACTACCCCAACTGAGGCTCCCCACATGCTTCTTTGGAATAGATAGAGGAGGAGGAGGTCCTCTAGGCTAGTGGTGGCTGCCCTATCCACAGACACTCCTCCAGGTATATCCGAGACCCTTCCAGGAGTAAGCCCAGACCACCCTGGCCATCCTCCTCAGTGGGGACAGATGCCCCAGAGGAGCTCACTGCCAGCATCCGGAAAACCCCCCAAGAGCCAAGGAGTCGGGCAATCCTTCCTGCCCACTCAGAGATTCCGGAAGCCCTTCCAGCCGGGAACCCGCCTCCCCAACCTCTCTCTAGCTTCCTCTGTCTGTCTCCTTCTTGCGACTCCTGCGAGTGCACAGGAGGGCTGAGGGAAGCCCCGTGTGCCTGTGATGAACGGAGCTAATTTCTGGTTTGCCGCGGCGGAGACGCTGCCTCCATCCCCCTCCCTCCAGCAAACCCTCTCCCACACACAGACAAATAGGCTGCATATTTAATTGGAATTCCTCACACCTACAGGGTAAAGCCTTGTCAGTGGAAATAGAGCCCACAGCCAGCTGGCTTCCCCCATTCCACCCACCTTGTCTCTTAAAAAGAAATCCCCCCCCCCATACGTGAACACCACCCACAGGCCCTTGCACGTCCCTCCCAGCATGGTTGTAAAGGAGAGATTGGTTGGCAAGGCTGCTCCTTGCCTGGGCGGCTACAGCTGGGCCCACCCAACAGAGACCACCCAGGGACTTCTCCCTGTAGACGGGCCCTGATGGCCGGCTCACTGTTAACCTCAGGAGCCCCTTAACCAAAGCTCTTGAGGCCCCCCAGAGCAACTGACGGGTGCTGCCCAGATATTCAGGCTCCTTGATACAGGCGACCAGGAGGGTGGAGGAGGAAAGGAGTGGAGAGCGCCCTAAAGCTAGAAACTTCCCTTGGAATAGCCCTTGGCGCCAGTCCGTCACGGTACAGGCGGGAAACTGAGGCCGAGGAGGAAAATAAAGCATATTGCCTGGCTAACTGGATGCAGAGCTGGGCCGAACCTTGACCACCGCCCCAAGGGGGTGCTGCTGTGACCCCTTGTTGTGTGGCATGTCTCTCCCAGAATACAGGAGACACAGACAGGGCCAAAGTCAGGGGGACTTGTAAAAGGAAGCAGGCAAGAGACGGGAAGGTTCAGAAGGTCCAGGGCCCCCGAGTAGACCTGTAGAAGGAATTCAGAGGGGCCTCTTTCCCACGTGACAGCAAGGAAGGAGGTCTATGGAGCACAAAACAGGGCATCGGGAAATAAAGGATGGCAGGCCTGAGATAGACTAAGCTTCCAGGACAGCCTCAGGGACGCCCCACCCAGAAACACAACTGAACACTTTAGCGGGGACAAATGGATGAGGGGTGCTCCTCCCTGCCCTGCCGTCAGTTACGGAATGGGGACACCACCACCACCAAGTTTCACATGACCTCGACATTCAGGTCAGCAGTCTCAGATGGCTCTGTAGCCTAAGTGCCTGCAGAGGGCTTCCTATCTTGCTGTCTTGTCCCCAAGGGCCTCTTTCTTCCTTCCCTGGCTCAGACTCAGCCTGGCACAGGCCCGCGCCAAAGCCAAACCGGTGTGTGTCAGCGAGTAGACAGCTGCCTAGGGGGCTCTGAAGAGCTCTGTGACATCCTCGCTCCCCCACAAAATATCATCTCAGTTTGCCTGAAAGTTCACCATTAGTGACTCATTTCTTTGGGTTAAACATAGCCCTCCCTTTCGCAAATGCAGCTGCTTTGGGAAAGGAGAAACTCATTGAGATCTTAGCATCCCAGTGTGAATGGGGAGACTAGAGATCTGGGAGGAAGATCTGGGAGGAAGTGGAAGCTGGGAAAGAGACAAAAAGGAGGAAGGAAGTTTATTGAAAAGGAAGAGGAGGCGGGTCCAGCTCTAGCCCCGGTCATTCCACAGTGAGAGCAGAAACCCAACCCCATTGATGCAGGGTGCTGGGATCCACAAGGACTCTTTCTCGCATCTGTCCTCATCTGATCCTCACAGGTGGGGGAGGCTGTGGTCCTCACTTTATAGATGAAGAAACTGAAGCCTGCGGAGGTGGGAGGACTTGTCTAGCCAAGGAGCTGGAAAGCCAGGACTCCACTTGACTCACCTTCTGCAGAGCCGTCAGGAGGCGTTCAGGGAGTGCCCTTCCTCCATCTCTCCCAACATCCATCTCTGGCCAGAGAAGGGACGGTCCCTGGTAGAGAAACAAGAGGGACAAGAAGGAAGCAGTGTGGAAGGGCGGAAGCGGGCAAAGGAAGTAGAGTGAGGCCCAGGCTCATGTCCTGAAGCCGTCAACTGAGACCCCCATCAAGAACAAGATGGTGTGGGTGAAGGCAAAGACCCATTTACTGCCTGGTACCAAATCTGGCAGTAACATGGGGGCCACCCTGCCGCATTCCCCCTGTGCCACCCTCTCAAACGTCTTTGAAGAGTCTCTGCTAGAGGGTCCTTGCCAAGGAGCAGGCAGGTCCAAGCTCCTCCACCCTGCCACCCTCTACTGCACTCCTACGTTCTTTGCTGGCCTTTTCTTCCCTCCAGCCCTAGCCCTGCAGGAAGTGGCCTGTCGGCCATATTGAAACCGTCTGCTCCTCTCCCTCTTAACGAGCCAGGTTAAATATGCTGTAATCAGAGTAATCATACACCTGGGCTGGTTCTCGAGAGAACTGCCTTTTGTACTGCGATAGGACATTAATAGCAATTATTCTGCTTTGTAATTGGAGCTTTAAATACTAATTCAAACAGCCAGAGGAAAACCAATTAGTGCTAATTTATCTCTATGTGTTTTCCAGAGCTGGTGTCTGTCACACTGTGAAGAAATAGGTTGGTAATTAGTACAGTTGGGTGGTAGATAGAAGTAATTATCAGACTCTTTCATTTTTCTTTGGGGAGAAAATGGGTAGGGGGCAGGGAAGGCCAAGATAGGTACTGTAAGTCTTTGTTGTCTTGAAGTTTGCAGGGAGGGCCTGTGAGTACCCAGTCCTGGGCATCCCAAGCCAGTGAGGTATCTCTGGGCCAGGTGGGTTCGGGTGGAAGAGGCCTTATCAAGGGACCTTCCCACTAACAGGCCCATGGAGAATGGTCAGCAGTGTTATGGTAAGCATCCTTTTCCTGTCTGTCTGAAAAAAAAAAGGCTTGGAAACCCTACTGCTGACCATGGATAGGGTTGAATAGACAGTAGGGTCTGAGCCCCAAGCCAGCCTCTCATTCCCTAGCTGGGTGGCCTGCAGAGGCACTGAATCTCTGTGGCTGGTGCTTTCCTCCCATGCAAAATGAACAAGAGCACTCTGGTAGTGTTAACAGTCAACCCGACAGTGTAGAAACACTTGGGAAATGGGCCTTTGGGCACACTTGTGAGAGGTTATCCTGGCTGAGTTCATTGAGGTGGGAAGACCTGTCCACTATGGGTGGTGCCGTTCCATGGCTGGATCCTGGATTGTATGGAAGTAGAGAGAGGGTGCTGAGCAGCCTCAAGCATGTATCCATCCCTCTCTGTTTCCTGACTGTAGCTGTGACGTGGCCAATTTCTGCCTTGACTTCCCCACCGTGATGGCCTGCGCCTTGAACTGTGAGCCCAAACAAACCTTTTCCCCTTATATTGCTTTTGCCAGGATGTTTGATCACAGCAACAGGAAAAGATACTAAGACCAATACTTTCCTCATGGGGTTCTTGTAAGGATTGATTTAGATCAAATCCATGCTCTCCTAGGCCTGGTACCAAACGGTAATGCATATGTGTTACTGCATGCCTGAAGTCTGCCTGTGACTCTCCTGGGTGCCTTTGTAAGTATGATCTTTGATGGCCTATGGATTCTGGCTCATCATGTCCTCAACTTCCCTGCTCCCTATGCAGACCTGTCACCGGATACACAGCTTAATTCCTCATCTATACAGTAAGGGCAACAACCGTACCTTCCTTGAGGACTTACTGTGAAGATTATATGAGGCAGCGATCAAAAAGCTCTTAGCAAGGTGTCAAGCATGCAGTAGGAGCTCTGTCAAGGTTGCATGTCACTGTCAGTGTCATTATGTTATTATTTCACTGCGCCTGGTTGGTCGTGTTGGAGTCAATGTAAATCCTCCATTGAAGGAGGCAGATAGGATGCTATAAATGCATTCTCCCAACTAATCCACATAAATTTTTTCAAAAGCCTGGTACACCCTCAGGACCATTGGGAGCCAGCCACTACCTCTCAGAAACACGAGACTAGCACACCCTGAACAAAGGAAGACGGAATGTTAATGGCACTTCCCAGAGTGCCACAGTTTGCAAAAGGCTTTCACATATATGATCCTAGTGACTTCTCACAAGTGAGTGGGCTGAGAGTTGCCTTGATCCCCATTTCACAGGTCAGATATCGAGGGTTGGAGAGTGGAAGACTTGCTCCAGAACATTTTGGAATCAGAAGCCAAAGCCAAGTGCCGTGAAATCTACAAAGGCCACTCAATGTGCCTTGTTGAGTGGATGAGTGGATGGGAGTGTTTGCCACTGCATCAGGCAGCCAGAACTGGCAAGATGGGCACGGTCCTGTGTGAGCAGCAGAGTTGACCACAGAGAGGTGGGGCCAGGGCCAGAACTCTTCAAAGGAGAAACAGGTTGATGGAGAGTTGGACAGCTTTGCTCTACCTGGGCTAGGCCTTTAAAGTATTAGATAAGTCTCAAGTTAACGATGGGTCAACTTGGTATTTTCAACATTAGGCCAATGTGAACGTGATCATGCATCCAGGAGAAAGAAACCATGCATGAGTTTGTTGGGGGTGTTTTGTTTTGTTCTGAGATGGAGTCTTGCTATGTAGCCCAGGCTGGCCTGGAACTCACTTCATAGCCAAGATTGGCCTTAAAGTCCTGGAGATCTTCCTATCTCAGCTTCCCATATGCTAGGATTACAGCTTTGGCCACTCCCCAACCCCAGCCAGACTTGGAATTTGGAATTTTGATCCCCTCCCAGGCTAGCACTATACACACCAGGAAACTTGTGGTGCTGGCCAGAGGCTCAGCTCCCAGTCAGTCCCTAAACTCAAGGGGAGACAACCAACACTTACAGGGTGATGCGTTATTAAACTGTGATGGACTGTAAGTTAGGGAGATAAAATGTACCTACAGCTAATGCTAGCTACCATTCATGCTGAGTTTGGACATAACCCAATAATAACTGAGAAGCATCTCTAGCAAGCAACACTGAAAAGTTGGGAGGTTGTTTTAATAGTAGAGAGGGAGATCTGGTAGACCCAGGCCCTCACTACCGATCCCCATCCTACCGAACAATGCATTCAGGGAAACTGTCTGGACTCTATAGGCATTTGAGGGATGACCCTGAGCCACGGAAGTGGGTATAGAAGAGTAGGGAGAAGGAGGTGCTGGAGAAGGGTAAAGCTCCAGGAGAAGCCTAGGAAGGGGTAGAACACACATTCCTGCGAAGCAGGGTGTAGCCCAGCTCCAGCAGGGATGGTAAGTGCTGGGAAGCCGAAAGCTTAGGTCTTGCCAACCATGTGACAGAGGATATTTGATCTGGGCCATCTCTCCAGGAGGAAGCTTGTTCTCTCCCTACCAAGTCACTTAGTTACCCATCCTCGGGGTCTTTGTGTGTTGTCTGCTGCTGTAACAAAATACCAAAGAAAGGGTAATTTACAAAAACCAGGGCTTTGGGGCTGGGCAGACGGCTCACTCAGTAAAGCGCGCGTTATGCAAGCACAAGGACCTGAGATCAAATCCCCAGAACCCATGTTTTAAAAATTCCAGATGCCTTAGTGCACACTTGGGATCCCAGCACTGGGGAAGCAGAGACCGGAAGATGCTTGGGACTTGGTGGCCAATCTGCCTGGCCTCCTTGGTGAATCCCAGACCCAGTGAGAAACCCCAACTCAAAAAGCAGGTGATCTTCAGTTCATGAGGAACAGCCACCCAGGTGTCCTCTGGTCTCTGCATACGTGTAAATGTGAACTGCACACATACAACCACCTGCACGTGAACATGAGTACACACATACCAAAAAAAATGGGGAAAATTACAGATTTGCACAGCCGTGGTTCTGCAGGCTGGGAAGCCTGAGAGCACGACCCTGGCCTCTGGCCAGCATGTGAGAAACACATGGTGGGGAAGTGGAGCAAGCCAGTGGCACACCTGAGTCTCTCTTCGCCTTCTTACGGTTAATGCCATCCGGCCGTGGCCTCCCCTAAGCCCAGTCACTTCCAAATACCATCAGCATATTAGTGTGGGGATAACGTCTTCACTCAATGGGCTTTGCGGGATACGGGATATGTTGAAACACAGCATGAACTTCCACTCTGAATAAGGCAAGCCTCTTTGTAATTCCCACAGAGGAAATGGCCATAGGCTTGCCAAGCTGTGAGCTTCTCCCCGGGGTGGGGCACCTGCTTCCGGTGGACTCTCAGCTTCGCTTCCCTGAATTCAACAGGCTGGGGACCGGAAGTTTTGAAGATGGAGTTTGAGGAGCTGAGACTGGCCAGAGCATATGAGGGTGGGAGGGGCAAGTGACAATAGCTTGAGACCTTGAAGGGAGCGTTGAGGGGGGGGGGGAGGCAGGAATGGGGGGGGAACAATAGGAGGAAAGAGAAAGGTGAAGGGTACAGATACATTAGCAGGGACAGGGGACTTTGCATGTGGCCAAACAATGGGAATAGTTAGCTGTCATGGGAGGAGCTGTGGGTGACTTTTTTTTCTTATTTATTTATTTATTTATTTATTTATTTATTTATTTATTTATATTTATATATTGTCTTCTTTGGTCACGGGTACTGTATTTTCTAAATATTTCACACGGAACATATTTCTCTGTTATACAAAGGGGGGAAGAACAATGAAATTTATTTTTAAGGAAGGAAGGGACATATGCTAGAGACATTTTGAAGGAAGAACTGACAGAATTTGATAAGCGACTAGATATGGGTGATAAAGGAGATAGATGAATCAAAAATAACTCCTGGGTTTTGAGACTGGGTGGCAGAGAGAAACGTCAGCCTGTGGGAAGGCAGGGAGTGGATCTGGGGAGCTCTGTAGTGGGGAGAAGATTGGCATAATGTCAAGATGTATGATTTTCTGGCTGTTGGCAAGCCCACAGAGGGTACCCGCACAGCCCAGAAGAGAGGGTCTTGAAAAGGAGGTTCCGGGTACCCTGCGCAGGCTCCTTGTCAACTCACCAGGTGGAGGAACAGCCTAGGGCCAAGGACAGAACTCAGAATATCCTTACACAAGTCAGAGCTGTGAGAAAGACCCGAACATAGCGATGTGCCCGATACATGTCCCAGGATAAAACCCCCAAGGACCAGACTGTTTTCCCAGCCGGGGTGGTTAGAAAGAAGTAAGGATGGGCCTAGGGGATGGGGATTTGAGAATGGTATACAAAGAGGTCCAAGGTAGGGAGCCGAAACATACTGGAGGGAGGGAGGTCCCAAAGACCCTGATATCATTGCAGGTGGTGAGATTAGGATGGAAAGCCAGGAAGCTCTTCTCTGGAGAACACAGAGGACACTTTTCACAGAGAAGGAGCTGCCTGAGTTTAGCCCTAGCCCATGCTGCCTCGCCAAGTTGTCCATTGAGAAGTTCATTTTCCCTGGCTCCTGGCTGTGATGTAATCTACAGAGGCTTTGGACCTGGTAAAGCCCCACAAACGCCAAGGCAGGATGGACTGTTGCCACTGCCCCATATTTGCCTTGTATCTATCTGCTGCTGGCATGGTGAAGGACAGGTCTCTGGAGACTGTGTATGACTGGGACCTGCAGGGGGCCAAGCAGCCCGCCACCCCCACCCCTAATCCCACCCTGCTCCAATTCTTCCTTAGTACCAACACATGCCCCCAGGCCCACCTCCCTAGGTGTGGCCTCGGGAGACTCTTTTGACCAGCTCAGGCCCCACCCTGGGATGCATCACTGTTTCCTTGGCAACTGAGGGGGTGGGTTGAAAAGTAACACACAAAGCAAATAAAATGAGCTCCGAATGGGTGGCCGAAGAACAGTCCCCTCAGCATCCCAGAGCCTCAGATTTCAAGGGGGTTGTCTGTCCAGCCCCTTTTTACCAAGATGGCTCATTGAAACCCCAGGCACAGAACACTTCCCAACATGCTCTGGGCCTCACGCATGCTCTTACGGTGCCACAGAGCTGTCACCAGAAATTAGATCTCTGATGAAGATCCTGTCTGTATAAGCACTGGTGTTAATGAGGCAAGCAGAGTCAGCCATCTCCCCAGGGGTAGGTAGCTGAGTGCAGACACCAAGCCACTAAATGGAACAGGCAGATGCGGTGTAAACAGAGCTCATGGGCAGAACCCACAGGGAAATGGGACCTGCTGGAGACCCCAAGGCTCCCCAAGCCCCCGAGTTAATGTGATTGTCCCGCTGTCCCTTCCCAAGACCTTAGAGCATTTAGGGAGCTCCCAGCAGGTGCTCCAGGAAAGCCTCTTATAGGTGTATAACTAGGACTCCGTGGAGGTGTACTAACATTTTCTGGTGAATGTACAAACACACAGGACAAGGGCATAGATCTTTTGGCAGGGGGAGTGTAGTCCTGCCTGGCCTACAACTCACTGTGCAGACCAAGCTGATCTCAAACTCAGAGATCTGCCTTCTGCTGTCCTTCGAGGGCTGGGATCAGAGGCATGCACAGCCAGCCCAAGGATGCAGACCATAACTAAACACCTATGTGGTGTTTTCACTGTGGATCTGCCACCATACCCAAACCATAGACACTCTTCAGCAACCCAAGAGACCCACCATATTGCCTCTCCTTCATTCACTTCTTCCACTTCAGGGACATGTCTTTATGCTGTCCCCGCCAACTGGGCATATATTTAAGTATCATTGCTTGGCATCACGTGGCAGGTGCTGGCTTGTGTCACCTGTGCAGATGCAGAAAGCAGCTGTTGGTTCCCTTGTCTCTGTTTCTCAAAGGCTTTCACCACTGGGCTTCTCTGTCTCCCAGGCAGGGGCTTGAACCCGTGACTTCCAGAACACCCACGACCCAATGATCAAGCATATACATCCCTGTAAAGCCAGGCCCAATGTCCAGGTCCTTCCTCTTCACACGGGCATGAGATTGGGCCTAACAACATGAGAGAGATAACCTTGAATTCCCTCTAATTTACACAAAAGAAAAAAATAGGGGGAAATTATTCGAAAACTGCGACACTTTATTATTAGTAACGTATTTGTCTGTGATGCATCTCACAACTGCTGGTCCCACACCAGCGTGTCACAGCTTTGAGGCTGAGAACTGCTAGTCTAAGTGGTGTGATTTCAGAAGTAAAGGAGGGCCACTTCCTGCCCCCAAAATATCTCCTGTCTCCACCCTGCTGCTTTCCCCTGAAGTCTTGCCCCTGTCGATCTACTGCCCTGTGTTAAACCGCCCAGCATCCTCTTTTAAAGTGTGAGGACTCCTGAGGGGAGAGAATCCATTAAGGCCACAGTACCCTTTAGTGAGACTTACAGAGGACCCGGAAACTCACGTGCCATGCCCTTGTACCCGAGTGCCACTCTCTCCGTCCCTCAACAAGGTAAGCAGGATACTACCGTTATCCCCACTTTTCATATGAGAAAGCTGAGTCACGGGGCGGGTACACAACTATCGGGCTGTAGGCCATCATTTCAACCCTGTTTGCTCTCTTCCAAAGCTTGTATTTTGACACACCATGGATGGAGCAGGAGGTCTTAGACATCTGTGAGCCAGGACAAAGAAGCCTGCACCCAGGAGGGAAATGACACCTTTCGGATATAAAGAAGATTTTTGTTTCAGGGTGAGGGAGGGGCTTCTTCATGCTTTATAATACATTCCCTATAGGGGCAGGCTTCTTGTACACCTACAGAGGCATAGATGCCCTCCATGGTCACCAACATCTGTCTCATTCTTGGTTACCACCAAGGCCAGGGACAGAGATGTATCACAGCATCAAGTCACATCCTTAAGGAGATGTGCACAGGTGCTCCCGTCCCAGAAGGGCCAATTTGTTCCGATACTCCTGGGTTCGAGAAGAATGCCCACTTGGAAACCTTATGAAGCATTTACTCCTTATCTAATGTCTCATGTGTGTGTTTCCACTACAGTAACCCTGTAGGATGGGCCTCCCGGGCTCCTTTTACAAATGAGAAAGCCTGTGCACACTCAGTAAAATAAATTACTGGAGGCCAAAAGCTCCATGGTGGCAGGGATAGTGGCCAATATGATGGTCGCCTATTGCCAGCATCTTTCTGATACACAAAGACTTATGCAAGTGCTCATTACCTATATACGGGCTTCACAGTTCAAAGTCTCACGAACCTGTCAGACCCTGAAGAGCACGTGCTTCCCACCATGTCCCCATCACCAAAAGGCCTCACTGCAATACAATGGCCCAGAGATGTAACAGGAGCACAAGGAAGCAAGCATGAACTTGGCAGAGGAGCAGGCGCCATCCAAGTAGGCCAAAGAGCTGGCAGCTAGATCCGCTGGTAGGAGGCAAGCACTCTCCCTTCAAAACGGCATCCACACCACCCATGATTCCACCAGGGTGCATTTATTCCTTAGGGTCCCAAATGTAGAGAATCACGGTTGTGTAATTCACCAAACTTGCATCCAGGACCCAGTCGGTGCCTGGGTTGTGTCAGGCTGGGAGACGACAAACTAGATCAAACGCAGGTGTGTCTTTGAGTTCCAGAAAACGAGAGGTAAAAGCCCATGAAACCATGGCAATCAATGGGCTGTGGAGGGAACCCACCCAGAGTGTGGAGCCAGCATATGTAAGACCGTGGATGTGGGCATCTACTCACATGTCCACATGCGCTGAAGCGTTTGTATACCATCCTAGAGTCAACAGGGACTGCTGTAGAAAGGACTGTAGCTGGAGAGTAACCAAAAGAAATGCATCTTCCTTGATGCCAGCTTTGGCAGAATCAGCCATGGGAGATGAGAAAGCAGAAGCTGGGGGTGGCATAGAGGTGGTCCCGGCAGTAGAGTAGCCCTGAGCTGGGCTCCTGTGGGGCTGCATTTGTCCCTGAGAGGAGACGTTCCTAAGAAGAACTGAGAACCCAGTGAGACTACTGGAGGGGAAGAGGGGAGGGAATGCAGAGGGAGCCTTCAGCTAGACCCCTGGCAGGACTGATGACATGATTGTAGGACTTGTGACAAGGGAAATTTTCCCTTCAGTGAGAAAAAGCAGTGTCCTCTTCCCATTGGCCCACCTTCACGCTTTGCCAGGGTAAACCCAAGGATTGTGGTGGCCTCCATGCCATGAGTTGGTTGGTATCTAGATTAGGGGTGGGTAAGAGGCACCAAATGCTGCCAGGCAGGGTCCTGGATGACCACTGTTTGTCCCACCATAAAACACACTGGAAGGTGTGTGTCCCTGATCTCCACTCCGTACCTGCCCCAGGGCTCTACTGAGAAGGCATGGCCAGTCATAGGGTTGGTGGAACCACACACTTCAGCCAGGGAGACTCCAAGTCCCCAGCGTGTGCTGTCCCATGAGAGCTCACTCACAACACTGTTTCGAAGATTGAGTCACTAGGAATGCAAAGACACGGACAACAGAGGGTTCTGTCTGTTTAAGGTCACATTAATAGGAAGCCATCCTGGTGCCTGGTTTGGGGCTGTCAAATACAGTGACCAGGGGGACTGTCGGCTAGCTCAACGCTTCTAGAAGATTCACCCCTCATCAGCTAGTTCCTAGCATGGCCAAGGACAGCTTATCATGGGGCCTGGGTTGGAGACAGAAAAGAATATATCCCAGAGAAGCAGCAGATGCAAAGGCACCCTGCTCAGTTTAACCAGTGTGTGTGTGTGTGTGTGTGTGTGTGTGTGTGTGTGTGTGTGTGTGTAGCACCCCACATCCATGAGTCTCGAGTGCTATGGGGTTTGGGGAAGAGAAGCTCAATGTTGCTGCTACTTTCCTTCATCCCTAGATCAACTTCTATTCCCTTGAGGTTTCCCGCGGGGCAAACGGGCAGGTCAGTTATAACATCAGGCCAAGGGATCAGCATGCCCTGAGGAGCTAGCCCTTCTGAGAGCGCCAGGCTCTGCGCTTGAGGGGTCTTTGAAAGCAGAGACCAGGTGTCCCTGGCGGGCAGGGGTCACCTGGTGAAAGCCACACTTGTGAGTTAATGAGACACTTGAAGGCACCTGGGTTGGAAGAAAGTTCATCTCAGTCCATGGGGCCAAAGGTAGAATTATAACCACGTAGTTCTTGGAAACACATAGATTTTGTGTGTGTGTGTGTGTGTGTGTGTGTGTGTGTGTGTGTGTGTGTGGTCAGAGGATAACCTCTTGTGTCGGTCCTCACCTTCCTTGTTTTTTATTTTTTTATTTTTAATTAAAACTTGATTGTAAAGAACTTTCAAATAAAAAACACACAGCAAAATAAGCCAGGCCCAAAGTCTATTTACTCAATGAATTTAATACAGCTAGAATGGTCCATCTGGAGCTGGGGAGCTTCGCAGTGGACTTTACACCTTCATATCAACTATATTTTTTGCGCTTATCTACCTCACACACAAAAAGGGGGGAAACGTCAATGACAGAATTAAAGCTAGAAAAACAATTAACTTTATTTCCTTCTTCATGACTCATGTGCTTTTACCTGCATCCACTTTTCCTAACTTAGTATTTGGCCTTTATTGCTCTCCATTCTGTGTGTTACACAGTAACCACATGTACATTGTTTACATCCATACACATACGTACACACATGTATAGTAGACTAGGGTCCTCCTATGAGGGAGAACATGAGGATTTTTTTTTTCCTTTCTGAGATTAGATGACCTTGCTTAATATTATACAAAATCTAAATCCATCTTCTTGCCAATTTTGTGATTTCTTTTTTCGTCAGAGCTGAGTAGTATTCCATGCCATGTCAGTATCAGATTTCGTTGTAGCTTCACCCGCTCAGACGACTGGGTTGGTTCCCTTTCCTTGCTGTAGTGAATAAGCAACAGCAAAGCACCATGGGGATCAAATACCTCTCCGGTGGAATGTGGGGTTCTCTGGGTGCATGCCCAGGAATGAAGTGGCTGATTTTTAAATTTGGGGGAGGGATCTCCAAATAATTTTCATAATGACTGTATTAATTTATGACCCCACCAAAACTATCTTATTTTGAAGCATGGTCCCTTGTGTTTGCCGGTGTGCCAGGTACTACATCTAGCTGGCCAATTAACTTCCAGGAGACCCTCCTGTCTCTGCCTGCCATTTGTCACAGGAGTACTGCTGGATTTACAGATACATGCCGCTGCTTCCAAGTCTCACAAGGTTCGGGGACCAAAACCCTTACTATCAAGCTTGCACGCCAAGCGCTCTTCTTCACTGGGCCTGCTCACCAGATCCTACCCGTCTTCATACTTGCCATTTTGAGACCAGGTCTTGCTAATTTGCCAAGACCAGGCTTGAACTCGTCTGAAGCCCAGACGGGCCCCGAACTTTCTATTTCCCTCCATCAGCCTGCATCGCCAGACACATCTAGTTCTTCAGGGTCACTGAGAGCGTGAGTTTTCTGACAATAATAATAGTGAACCTGGGGTGGCCCAGCAGGCTGGAAGTAACATGTATGATCTCCTTCCTCCTCCCCAAACCCTGCAAGGCAGGCGCTCTAATTACCAGTGTACGGGCAAGGAGGAAGCCAAAAGAGAACATTGTCACTTTCCCAAGGGCTACTAAATGGCAGGTGGCTGTGCAAGATTTGAAAGGAGTGCCAGCTACAGCTGTCACTGCCCTTGAACACCTTCCAGGCAGTAGAGCTATGCAGCACTGAGCTGAAGTACATTCAAGAACAAGTACATTCGTTCAGAGGTAGGGATACTGTAGAGATGGCCCGTCAGCAACAAAAGAGGCAGACTCAATGACTTCCAGCTCTCAGAGAGATAGTTGTCTCTCCATTCCTTTGTCCTTGGCCACACTTGTTAAAAATAGTTGTTTGGACCTACTCTGTCTGAAGTGGATCGGTCAGGAGTCGGGAGTCCAGCTGGAACTGCAGGTGACTGCAGGATAGTGGATGGTGTGCCCTGTGCCATTCCATCCAGGTCCTCCAGCTGTGAAACAAAGGGCAAAGGTAATTCTAATCCTTTCAGCTAGACCAAAGGTTCAGTGTGCAGAAAAGGAGAAAAAAAAAAAAAAAGATGACCATAGAAGAAATACACTCTGGAAACACACTGCGGAAGTTTTGTTTGTTGGTTGGTGGTGTTTGAGGCCTGATCTCGGGTAGCCCGGGCTGGTTTCATGCTTCCCATATAACCAAGTATAACCTTGAGTTCCTGCTCTTCCTGCCTCCACCTCCCACGTTCTGGGATTACAGGCATGCAAGGGTTCGGCTACCCGATGGTCACGTTAACGCTACCTCCCGGAAGATATGCGGTCTCTTTTAGCTGTAGTGCCTCTAGCCACTGGAGGCCTGGCCAAGAAGAGACAACCTCAGGCCATCCATCTCAGTAGAACCTGGCCTCTTCCTCCCTCCTGGACTTCAGATCTGGGACTCCAGCACAGCTCAGCGTTTACCTTTGCTTCTCCCTAACTACGGCAAGGGTGAGAGTCAGACAGACCCGGAAAAGGCTGCTGGAGCAGGATGCTGGCGGCATCTGTGGACAGGCGGTTCTGAAGGAATGCCCCTCCCCATGGCTTTCCACCCCTGCATTGCTTTACAGATATATATTTATAGACATATAAATATCTTTTTCCCTGAGGGACAATGAAACTCAGCCAAGTGGGAATTCAGCATGATCTGGTAAGATCTGTTGCAAAGGAATTTTACTGGGGTGGGGAGAGAAATTGTGTATTCAGGACACCACCTGGTTAATAAACCAAACACACAGTTCCCAGAACACGCGAGCTTTCCTTCCTTTCTTTCTTTCTTTTCTTTAAGTTAACCAAGGGTTTATTGTTTAGCCCCTTTTGCCAATTTTAAATTGTGGAGATTTTCCCCCCTTTGAGGCAATATGCAAACTAACAGTAGAGGTTAAATAATTTGTTGAGGGGGGTGGGTAGAGAGGAGTTGGGGCTTTGAATGGGGGGTAGGGGACTAAAATCTGCCAGTAGCAGCAATAAATACAGAGTTGAGCCTCAGGCATAATATATCAAAGAAAATATAATGCATCCAGCTTAAAACTAATGATTGCCATATAATTAGATGAGAAGCATTGTGCTATAAATGTGTATTCTTTAGCGTGCTGTGATTTTACTGTAAAAAAAAAAAGGAGAGAGAGAGAGAGAGAGAGAGAGGGAGAGAGGGAGAGAGAGAGAGAGAGGGAGACAGAAAAACACAGAGCCCAGCAACATACTATAAAAAGACCCCTCTGTTGACTTCGCTACTGTTTAGTATTCCTTGGCTGTTCTCCCTTGGGAGTGTGTAATTAGTGCTTTATGAAGAGTACATTTAAAGCAATTTAATATTCACCTCATTCAATCTGAAACAATGTGATCCATGCTTAGACAAATCAGTGCTCCTTGCTGACATAATCTGTCAGAACATTACCTCTGAAAAGACCTTTCAAGAGGTTCTGCTGTTAATTAGTTGTCTATCATGTATAAACAGAGCAGCGAGCAGAAGGGCCTCGACAGGCCAGAGGGATACGTTGGGAAATGCATTTTGTATGAACGCGGGTTGCAGGGGGTGTCTTCTCACTCACCAGCCTCCCTCCTCCCCCATAGCCTCGCCTTGCCACGTCTGCAACCACACACGCCTTGGGCCTCTTCCAGGCAAGCAAAGTGCTCTCCAGTTGACTTCAGGGGGCACTGACAGTCACCACAGTGAAGTGTTCACACACACACACACACACACACACACACACACACACACACACACACCACAGCTCCCTGGACAGACCCACCTGCAGGATACAACAGCTGCTTTTACAACCCAGGGTGCATGACCTCACAGGCCCGCTGGAGCATGCTGGGAGGCTCTATAAACTTTGAGTGGGACAGGCCCCACTCACCATGGGCAAGGGCCAGGCAGAAAATAAAGATCTCATAGGCATCTTCCTGCTCTACCCTAAATGAGCGCAACTAACACACATGGGCATTTACACCCAGGAACCTCCTTGGCTGCCACGGACACAATGACAGCAATGTTCAGAGGCCCGTTTAAGGTCACATAGTTCAGGACTTACCTTCAGGGGGCGCTTTTGCCCAAGTCCATCCTACGGGGATGCGTGCTGGCTCTTCGTGTGTATGTCGTCTAAGGATTTAAATAGCTCTTCTTTATTCTGGACTTGGAGCACCTGTGTGCAAAGCATCCTAGGCCTTGTAGTGAGTCAAGACACAATTCTGCCGCCTTCACTAGGATGGCAATTGCAAGATGGTATGACACGGGCTTCCCCAAGCACCTCCTACCCCTGCAGGGCTCCAGAAACCCCCTCCCCTCAATGCTGTCCCCATATGTCTGTCTCCTGTGCCTGTTTAAGATACATCGCCTTCCTCAGTGGCCTCAACCCTTCACTCCATAAACGTCCATTAGGCACCTACTGTGTGCATTATACTATGTACTACATTCCAGGACAGCTGAAATGAGTAAGTCACAGTCTCTGCTCATAAGATACTTACAGACCCATAAACTTCTAATTACAGTTTGGGACAATTATAAGTAATGAAGAGAGGCAATATAATTTTGTAACTAGGAGGGAGGGCGCTGGAATTGAACTGCTTGGACTCAGATTTTAGACTACTTACCAGTTAAGTGACTCTGAACAAGTTATTTGGCTGCCCTAAGCCTCTGTAATAGGAGTCAGAAAGACACCTCATAGGTTTATAAGGATTAACTGAGATGGTGCAATAAAGTGCCTAGGCCAGGGAAAGCCCAAGTGTAAGGAGGTAGAAATGAACAGGGTTTCTGGACACTGCTGAGTGACATCCTAGGAGGTGGGTCCCAGCTGAACCCTTCCAAAGAAGCCCTGAGGTGGCACAGGCTGAGTAATAATGAGGTACCCTGACAATTAGGGAGCCAGCCATTTCTCCCTGTATTTCTGAGAGAATCGGGAGAGAGAGGGACGGGGCGAGAAGGAGGGAGGAAAAGAGGTAGAAGGGAGAGAGGGAGAGAGGATACAATTTAAAATCTCACATTTCCAGAGCCTCGAGCCTTCTCCTGACCTCAGGCCACACAGGAGAGAGAAAGCCCCCCTCTTCTGGACTGCGTTCTTCCACAGTCCCCAACTGAGAGCCCCGACCCATTGGCACAGCAAAGGCTGTCTGGGGGGAGGGATGCCTGAGTACACCCAGTTCTCACTCAGCAACTGGTGCCCAAAGGGTGCTCAGTACATGCTCCACTTTGAAAAGTGTGGAGTTGGGTTAGCATTATTATGTCTGAAAGAGGTTAAACGAAAGTTCATGGGCACACAGCTACACAAGGCTGGATGTCAAGCATTTCCTCTTTCCAGTACCCACCTACCTTTAGTTATCAGCCTGCTTTTGCAGGACCTATGGGTTAAGAATGGCTTTTGTGTTTTTCAAAGATAGTGAGCAAAGAAAAAACAGAGAGAACATGTGACTAATACCTTGTGTGGCTCTCGCCCGCCCCAAGGCTCAGACATCCAACACCTGGGCCTTTCTAGAAGTTTGGCATGAGGCTGCCCAGGGATGGCTCACACAGTGAGGACCAGGCATTGAGTACCACATACATCAGGTATGAAGGGCACTAAGGGAAATCCAGATGTGGGTCTAGGACATGAACCTGAGCAGTAACCTACTCACTTCAAAACCATTTTCACACACACACACACACACACACACACACACACACACACACACACACGCACACACACAGAGGGGGGGAGAGAGAGAGAGAGAGAGGAGGGGGGTATCTGGGGGAGAAGAATGGGGCTGGGGACAGCAGCTGTGGCCCTCTGATAGGCTTTGTGGTTGAGGATGAAACAGTTCACACACAGTCTTCTTTGTGAGTTAGTATTCCCACTCGGTGCCAAAATCGGGGATAGAATAAGTAACTGAGGGATCACCCTACCAGGGTTCTATGACCCCAAGACCGGTTTCTGTCTGTCACACCAGACTACTCTGATCCCCATGGCCTCCAGCAAGGGAAGCTGGAAAGCAGGCGCAGGCGGGCGGGAGGGAGGGTCCCAGGCCACCCCTGCTTTCTAGAGGGCTTGAATTTCTGTGCAGCTCGGATTTCCCTTTTCAACACCAGCCCAACTCCCTTGGAGTTGTTTCAGCCTCTGAATCATCATCCCCTACCCCACCCCCACCCCAAGAGGAGCAACCCCCTCCCCCAGTTTTCAAGATCTTGGGAGTGATTTCGGCTCCTATCCATCAAGCTAAGTGACTGCCCTAGAGGACAGGAAAGGCCAGTTTCAGTCCTGACTAGCTGTGTGACTGAAGGCCGGTCTCCATGCCTCTCTGTGCCTGCCTTTTCTCGCTGGGAATCAGGAGTCGGAATCTCCCCCCCTCCCAGGTCTTCGGGGATCTGGGAGAGTGAATGAGGTCATGTCTGTGAGCTGCCTGACTGCCTGACGGAAGGAAGTAGCCGGACAAACACAGGCTGCATTATCTTCTGGAGTTGGCAGGGCAGTTGCTATGAAGTTGCTGGGATGGGGAATGTCTCAAAGGTCTCAGAAGCAGCCCTGGGAATGCCACGGGGAAGTGGTGTGTCACACGGGATCCAGCTTCCCAGGCTCTGAGATGTAAGTTCAAATCCCAGCTCAGCCGCTTAACAGCTTTGGGAAACCACACGATCTCTTTCAGCCTCAGCTTCTTCACCTATAAAATGAGAATAATCCAAGCCCCCAGCTGGTTCTTTGGTAAAGGAGTAAATAAAATGAACCTCGGCGTAGAGTGGGCGTACTTACTGTGGCAAGTACCCTGGGACTGTCACAGAAAATACCTGCCTTTGTCTCTCTGTGAGCTGTCTCCACATACATGCCAAGATGTGTCTCCTTGAGGACGACGGCCTTCTGCAGTAGAAAGTGGCTGAGTGCTCCACACACCTGCTTTGGAACAGGAAAACAAAGAACTCTGGGAGTGAGCATAAGTCCCCAGGAGCATCATCTTGGAAGCCCATAACCTACACCGGAGTCCAAGGTCAGAAGACTGTGGGTGGCGCTTCCACCCTGAGTCACAGTGAGACTGGCCACTGAGTTCTGAGCCCAACACTCTTCACCTTTGCAAGCCAGAGCTCCCAGCCTGGCTGCCTGCTTCCCCTGGTTACTGTCACGCGGGAACAGATGACAGACCTCAGTGAGATCCCAGGCAAGTGGGTCTCCAGACAGACAGGTGAACTCTCTTCCTCTGACCTCCTTTATCAAGGCAGGAAGACACTCCACAGCGAGAGCGGGGGCTGGATGCGGAGAGCAAAGGCTTGCCTCCCTGACTACCCAGGTCTAGGTAGCTTCTGGACAGAGCTTACATCTGGAGAGCCAAGAACAGTGAAGAGGAAATCTATCCAGCAGAGGGTGTGAGGACCCGTCACAGACTGGCTGAGCCCTCCAAAGCTAACAGCAAGGCTGCCGAGCCAATCTGGCAGAGAAGGTCTGGATTAGTCACCAGTTTTGATGAGGAGGCAAACTGGTTACATAACAGCCTCCTTCTCTCTCTTCAAATAGCTCTCTAGAGCTGGGGCTCGCCTCTCTCCCTCCGGCCACAAAGGGGCTCAGGGCCAAGGTGGGTCACATACCAGAGCCTAGGGGCTAAGGTTCAGGCAGGAACCCTCGCCAGGCCTGCTCCAGCCCTGCAGGGCCAGAAGGAGGCGCCCGCAGTTCACCTCCTGCCTGCAGCTTGCCACCCTGCCTCCAAAACAATCCCACGCTTGTCTTGCAACCTGCGGCTTTCAAACTCTGGGCGGGCGTTAGCCTGGAAGATACCCCAGACAAGGAGGTAGAGGTTTCTCAGTTGCCAGAAGCTCCTAGCCCCCCGGGTTATTCCAGGCCCCCTTCCCTTGCCAAATGTATCATAATTCATGATTACAAAAAAAAAAATTAATCAATGCTGAGTCAGCACTGTTTGCTGTGCCCTGGTGGAGGGACTGAGGTGGAGGGAGCATGGGAAGGCACAACTGTGAGGCAACATCAGGAGCATGGAATTCTGATGCGTATCTTTCCCAGAAGAGCATTCTGACAAGCACGAATGCTCAAAGCCTTTGGCCCCATGTTCTGCCACGAGTGAGATGTGGCCTCTAGGTAGAGGTCAAGTTCACCGGTTTCTAAGAGATGCCTAGGATGGGGCCAGTGTCTGTGGCCGGATCTTCCTGCCACCGTGGATTTACTCATCCACTCTACAGGGCTGAATAAAGAACAATAAATGTTTAGCAATATTAATAATGGGCAGTGATGATGGTGATGACTACGGTGATATTAGAACGGGTATGCGTATCCTGTTTAGCCCCCAAGCCCTGGGGGCTTCAGCTCTTCCTGGCTGCCTATCGGTGCATCTGTTGTACCTACCGGACAACTGAAAACCAGAAGCAAGAGTCTGAGAACCTGTAGGAATCATGCTGACCTCCTGACCCCATGCAGGACTAGGCTCCATCAGCCCAGAAAAAGGAGTCACCACTGCCCAAGTGAGTGAGGCCAGCACTCAGCAGGTGAAGTCAGCGCCTCTTGAGCCCTCCCCTTTTCCCAAACCTGAGTGAAGGCCAAGTGCCCAGCCCAAACACATAGGACACAGTAACAACCTTCAGAGGCCACATTCCCACCTGCCACCCTACCAGATTCCAAGATGGAAGAGCTTAGAGGGGTCCCCAGGGCCCGCTGGTGCAGCCCCCCATTATACCGATGAGAAGGCTGAGACTCAAAGAAAAGTGGGTGACTCTGGAGTGCCCAGCAGAGCTGGGGTGCGAGCTCCTGTCTCCTTTCGTTGGCACAGTGGAAAACAGAGAAGGCAGCAGAAGAGTGGACATGGGCATCTATCAGCTGCCAAGGTTGCTGATGTCTACGTGGCGCCCTACCTCCACATGTTCCACGTCTCCAGCGCCATACCAGGCAGGTGACAGCTTTTCATGGAAGAACAGACAACCACTCCATGGAGGCCACACAGCCAGCCATGATGACAAGCCAGTATCTACAGTTTCTAGAACAAAGAGCCTTTCCTCCTTGCCCTGCTCCCCAGAACACAGCAAAAAGGCTACCTTACCCCCTAAGCCTGAGGGTAAATTCCCCAGGAGAAGTCTGATCCTGCTTGTATCTCCCAAAGATCTCTGCCAGGTGTCTACTTGGGATAAGCTTCCTGGCAGTATTTGAAGCTAATTAGAGGAAATTTCATGCTATTTAGGCCACAAAACCATTTATTCATTCAACGAACTTCTGCCTTGCCCCTTGTATCTCCCTCTCCACATTTCCACATTGCTCAGCGACATGCTTGGTTTCCATCTGAACACACACACACACACACACACACACACACACACACACACACTTCCCAGTTTCCAGCCCCAGACTCTATCTTGGCCCTTTTTTTTCCCATCATACTCCCCATCTGGGACCTAAGCCCAGCCCACACTCAGCAGAGAAGTTGTGGGAGGGGCCCTGCCGAACTTACTCCCAGACAGATGTGCTCTGTTCCCTGCACAGCTGTCCAGGCCTGTCCATCTGTGCTCACTTCCTGCCTCCCTGTTCCAGCCCCTCACACTTCCCACGCCAGGGTGGGGAAGTCTAGTCCAGAGATTTTCTTCTTCTCAGTCCAAAGGCCGTAAGTGGCTGCTCGCACAGCATAGCCCAGCACCTTGGTTCCTGCCCTCCCCGGACCTCCAGGAGGAGTGGTGACCTAGAAAATGCTCCAGCAAGTCTGCATCGTCCCTGGTCTTAGACTTCCAACTTCAGTGTCTTGCCAGCTGCTCAGGACCCACCTGGCTCTAACACGGAACATGAAACACACCGACACTGATACCGATGTCATTTCATTATTCTCCCAAGCCTTAGAAGTCCACTCTGACAGATGCCCCTAAAGCAGTGGTTGTCAACTTTCCTAATGCTTAGACCCTTTTATATAGTCCCTTATCTTGTGGGGGACCCCAACCACAAGATTATTTTCGTTGCTACTTCATAACTGTAATTTGCTACTCTTATGAACCATAATGTAAATATCTGATATTCAGGATATCTGATATGCAACCCATAGGTTGAGAAACACTGCTCTGCAGAGAAATAAGCATTGCTTCCTAAAACAGCCTGGGGAGATGGCTCCGTTGGTTACTGTGCTTATTGTGCAAGCATGAAGGCCTGTCTTCAAGTCCCCTACACTCATGTCAAATCTGGACGTCATGGAATGTAGTCACAACACAGGGGAGGCAGAGATAGGCAGACCCCCGAGGCTCTCTGGCCAGCCAGCCTAGTCTAATCAGCAAGCCCCGGGTCCTAGTGAGAGACCCTGCCTCAGAGCATAAAACAGAAGCTGGGGAGATGGCTTGGCTGGTAAAGTGCACCGTACCGGTGTGGGGACCGGAGTTTGGATCCCCCGAATCCACATAGAAGCCAGACGGGCATGGCGGCTGCTTACAGTCACAGCCCTTGAGAGGCAGAGACAGGTGATCCTTGTGGCAAGCTGACTAGCTATGCTCACCACACCTGGTGAGCTCTGGGTTCAAGGAGAGAGCCTGCCTCAATAAAAAAAGGGGAAAGCGATGAAGGAAGACCATAGACATCAACTTCCACACATGCAGGTGCTCACACCTGCACATACATCTACACACACACACACACACACACACACACACACACACACGTGAACACACAGAGACACAAACCACAGACACATTCACGCTCTAAAAGACACTAAAAGGAATGGCACCCAGGTTGTCCTCTGGCCTCCACACACGTGCACATTAATGAATATACACATGTATGATGGGTGCAAAAAAAAAGAAAAGATGTGTCACCCTCATGACTGATTGCTGTAGAAATCCATGTGCACCTTCTAGTCTTGCTGATGTGAGGTGGGGTCTGCTTTGCTAAAAGGAGGTTGCATCTCTGGAACCCAGCTTGTTTCTAAGGTTCCCAAAGCTCCCTCCTGGCTCCTGAGCATGGGGTGTCTGTCATTCATAATCTGAACTTTAGAATGCTTTAGGAGGCTCTGTGGCATCCAGGAGATAACGTCTCCTTGAGGACTGTGAATGTATACCCTGTAACACCCAGCCTTGACTCAGACATACACAGTGCTTAGTAAGGGTGTGCTGAACTGGGCTGCATGCACTCTCACCTGGCACACATCAGCATCAAAAGGCAAATGGGGAGCCAGGCAGTGGTGGCGCATGCCTTTAATCCCAGCACTCAAGAGGCAGAGCCAGGCGGATCTCTATGAGTTCAAGGGAAGCCTGGTTTACAGAGTGAGATCCAGGACAGACACCAAAGCTACACGGAGAAACCCTGACTCAAACAAACAAACAAAGCAAATGGGGAATCTGATCAACTCTTGCACTTTGCCTTTGGGAATCTCAGATTAGGCAATCGGAAAAAGGAAAGGCAGAAGCATACGTCTTCATGATGGAGAATGGTAGTGGCAGCGTGGGAGATGACTGAAATTAATTGTGTCCCCTACACAGACACAGCCTTTTCTTTGACACCACACCCTAATGTTTCGGGAGTGACCAGAAAGATGGGCAGCCATTTCCTCTTCCTAGAAGTGTATTAGGAGTGTGTATGAAACTCCAGAACTTTCTGCACTTTCTGAGCACTGGCTTCTCCAGGCAGGAATGAGCCCCAGACAAAGCACTGATGTCCAGGACAGGAGCAAAGAACTAATCCAGACTTTGCAGTCACAGGGCAGTGCTCACTTCCTGGACTGCCATGTGTAAATGAGGCATAATTGCAGTTCACCGCCACCCCCACTCCCCCGCTACCCCCCAGTTTACAGAGATATACATGGTCTGGTATATGTCTTTAGGTGAAGGTAGCTGCTGATCTTTTTGCCAGTTCCCCCCCCCCAAAAAAAACCATGAATCATGGGACTCAATTTGGGTTTTTAGGTGGCACCCTTGATATGAGCTACCTCTGAACTGTAGACATAGATGATGGTGTTTTTTGTTGTTGTTGTTGTTTTGTTTTGTTTTGTTTTTATTTTGTTTTGTTTCAAACCATTTTCCTAAGTATCTAAGAAAGAAAAGTTCTTGAGGCTGGGAGTGTGACTCAGTAGAAGGTGTGGCTACCATGCGCAAGGCCCTTGGTTCAATTCCCAGCATCACATAAACCAGGCAGGCATAGTGACAGGCACACGCCTGTAATCCCAACTCCCACGAGGTAGAGAAGAACGAGAAGTTCAAAGTCATCCTTGGCTACACGAATAATTGAAGCGATTTGGCCACAGAAGACCCTGTCTCATGAAAGAAAAAGAAGAGAGGAAAGAAGGAGGGGGCAGAGGGAGAGAAGGCGGGAAGAAGGAAGGGGAAGAGAGGAGGAAAAGAAAAGTTCTTTCACACGGGCATTCATGTCACCTTTACTCTACCGGACTAATTTGGCCGCCATCACTGCGATGGAGTCCCTTGCCACTCAGGTCTCAGCCTGAAAAGTTCAATCTGATAAGTTGGAGCCTCACATCACAGAAGGAGAGGATGGATGAGTAGATCGCCGATGACAGAAGGGCGGGATGACAGACAGACAGGAAGGTCGGCACTCAGTAGGCACGGAGGCAGAGGCTCATCCTCATGTACGGCCTTGGAAGCAGGCTGCCTAGCAAAGGGTACTCTCCTCTGTTTGAGGGATCAAGCTCCTCCTATGGCTTCAAACACACACACACACACACACACACACACACACACACACACACACACACACACACACACACACACCTCTCTTCCAAGGCAAAGTTCCTAGTCTGCCAGCCTCTCTCCCGTCTCTACATTTCATAGAAAGGGAAAATTCATAGGCACATATTCACCTAGTTTCCTCTGCTAATTCTTCTAGGGAAGTCCTGGGGTCTCACAGATGCCCCTGGGTGTTAGACGCACGCATTTCAAGGCAACCGGGGCTTGGGAGGCAGGGACAGGCCTTCATTCTGTACAGCAGCATCCCTAGGCTTCTGACAAGGTTCTCCACCCTGTTATTCTACTCACAGGATCTCCATCCAGGGTAGCCACCTTGACCTACCCAGGAGCAGGGACCTTGACCCCAGAGCCCCCACAGCATGGATTCCTTGGGACCAATTTCACAACCCAGCACCAAGTTTACTACACGTTTCAGACGAAGGTGTGTCAGAGCCGAGAGCATGCATCTGCCCGCTGCGTGGGCGTCAAGTTCAATGCCTTCTTGTCAACACTTGAATGTGTTGAACATCACTCACAAGGGCATTCTTTAAGAAACCTATTAAGTTAATTACCCAGGCATTTTTTTCCCTCTCTCCCCCTATCCATGCATCTCACATAAGGGAAAAAAAAAATTGGCTTTCTTCCTTTCAGAGATACTTTTGATGTAACTCCTCTCTTCTTGGCATAATAGCATCTTGTTTACTTCTCCAACACTTAGTCGGGATGGCAGCATGGCACAGACCTACTCCTTTGCTCAGGTCTCAGGACTGAGGGGAGCTAAGAGAGGGTTTGGGACCCAAGAGATGGCGGAGTCGTTCGTCTGCTGTCTTCATTTCTAGCTAAGCGCCCTCAAGAGTGGCGATGATGGGGATGAGAGCAGGGATGACGGTACAGGAGTCCCCAAGAGATGCAAGTCCGTTGGCAAGCGTTTATTAACAGCAGCCCTGTACCCAGTACCACACACCATCGGGCTTGAGTGTGAAACACTCCACCCGGATACATTTTCCCCCCACTCCAGGCATAATGCCCAAGTCCTAAGAAAATGAAAGTAGTGTCTTATTAAAGATTATCAAACTGAGTGGGGAGACCAGGAGAACTGGGTTCTGGTACCCTTTCTGCTGTGGGTACCTGGTCCTGTAGATGCCAGGGTCATGAATACGGCCCTTTGTTGACTGTAGGGGTGGCCCTAGCTCGTCAGTTACGGCGCCTTCATGGAGCTGTTGTTTGTGGCTCGCCCATGTCTGCACAGCTGCCTAGAGCAGCCTGCCTGGATCAGGGGGTCTACGCAAAGGAAGCGGAGGGGAGGCAGCATTCAGACTGTAAATAGAAACCACCCAGGAGAGTTTATCTATACTCTCCGCTACGTGAATGGCTGTAGCCTTGGGTGATGACACTTCTGGCTAGGGAGAGGGATAGAGGCAAGGACTGGGGCAGTTGGGGCCCTCCAGCTCTAGCAGGTAGCTGTGATGTCTGTGCCATCACGACACAGACGGGAACTTCCTGCATTTGGGTGGAAAGCAACAAGAGCAAGAAGGGGCTATCCAGACCTAGGAGGAGGTACCAACTGGCCCGACCTCAGCCTCACTGTATTAGATGATGTCAGGGCTGCTGGCTTTGAAAGGAGAACTACATCCCAGAGCTCCTTTGTAAGGACCCTGCACGACCCGAAACCATCCCCATTCCCTTCTACTTACATGGAAGCAAAAAGCCCTGGGGCAAATAAAGACACTATAAGAGGACCCTGGGAGATGCACTACCCTGTACTCACATCCATCTTGGTCCCCCGAGCCCAGCCCGTCATTCCTCTAGTCACAACAAGAAACCATTTCAACTCTCAGCCAGAAGATCTGGGTCCACAGGGCAAAGAAGCATTAATAATGGCGAGGCCTCCGTGTGGAACCACAGAGTTCAGAGGAACCTGAGGGATCTACCACCCTTCCTCTACCCCTAAGGCAGCTTTTCTTGCTCCTAAGTCACTCAAGCTTTTGGTTGCCTGTCCTGTTCTGGGGTGTGTGTCAGTGACCTGTATATCTGGGCACATCAGGAGCCTCAGACCTTCCAGAAGGCCTTGGTTTCCTCGGGATACTTTTGTTCCTAGGGAACCACAAGACGATCTATCTACAGTCACTCCCACCCTCCTCCCTGCCTTCGCTCTGATTCAGGGCTGATGAAAGCCTGGTCACTTCTGACTCATACCCCCACTCCCCACATGCCCCGAGAGACCACGGCCATCTGTGTAAGGTCTAGTGCAATGGTTTGGGGAGTGTGGAGAAGACCTGGTGGCATCCAAGGACTTGCTTGACCCTGAGCACCTCAAGGTTGGAAAACTGGGCTCACAAGCCCTCGCTGCCTTCTCCCCTGAGGCATTTAGCACAGTTTCACTCTGACGCAACACTCTGACAGGCAGGTTCTATGACCCAGGATACCCGAGGCCTGGGCACCATCTAGGGGAGGAAGAGAGAGGCATCCGTTGTTGTCCAGAGTTTGGCCGTGGTCCATCTAATGCTCATTTCTGGACCTCTCCGCTAACCTAGGGCCCTTCTCTCAATGGCTCATCAGACCTCAGCCCTAGACTAGGAACATGCCCCAAATCCAAGCAGCCTAACAGCAGCTCTGTCAGAGGCCACCATCCTTTCTCCGGATCTGGGGGGACCTATGGACAGAGGCTTTGCAAGGAGGACATAGCAGCAAAGAAAAATTCTCTCTCTTCCCTATACCTCTCTACATAAAGTACATGCATATCTGTAGAAGCTCATGTGTGCATGCCTTGACTGTTCAAATTAACTTGAAACTTAAGCATTTGCTAATGCCAGGGCCCTGACTGAGTCCCAGATGCCTTCACCCAAGCTGGAGCAGACACATGCACACACCCCTTAGGTCTAGGCCGTGGCTCTTTGGGATAGGGTACTCTATGACTGTGCGCACACACTCACACATTCCCTGAGAAAGCCCCTGAGGCCTCTGTGGGAAGGCTTTCCGGGAGACTTTTATGGTCAAAGAGGAAGTCTAGGCACTGTGAAACAAACAGCCCAGGCCAGGGAACCTGGAGATGTGCGCCAGGAGTGGAGTTAGGTTGCATCCATCTTACTGGCTCTGTAGCTGTCAACCCATTTCCTAGATTCAAGCTGCTTGGCGAGACAGGCCTAGGCAGAAAACCAGATGCCCTTGTAATTCCAGCACTGGGGAGACAGGAGAATGAGGGGTTCAAGGACAGTCTAGGTTACATAGTGAGACCCTGTCTCAAGCCCTACCCTACCCCTTCCCCCAAAAGAAATAAATCTGTGAAGGGCTCACTGCTCCTGCACATGTAAATGCACACGTAGGCACAGACATGCATGCACATATAGGCACACCTGCCTGCCCTCCAGCTCACACCCACCCAGCCTGGTCATAGCGAGCTCCCGTTGAAAGATGTTCAGGGACTGAGCAGGAAAGAAACTTCAAGAGGGATACGGAATTACCCTCGATATTTCACAGAAAAGGCTCCAGAGACACACAGCTCAAGTGATTTGTCCAAGGTCATCCATCTCCAAGCCCAGTACCTAGACTCCTACATCCTCTCCTGAGTTCTCGGTCAGGAGGTAGACCTGGACTGTCACTGGGGTAGGGTATAACCTGGATAGTGCAGAGGGCACTCTCAGGGGGTTTCTGAAGTTGAATGCTTGGTACACCCCACCCCCACCCCGAGTTCTGACGTCTAGTGTAGTAACCTCTAGCTCCAAGTAGCTCCTTCTATTTAGATGAAGTCAAATGAAGTCATTGTTGCTCTAATCCTCTTCCTGGATAGCGTTAGTTCCCTGTACAGTGCTGGATGGGAACACAGGGCCACAGCCACCCTGTAGGAGGGCACAAAGGAACACATTCCCACCATGGCAGGACACGGCCGAGGACAAGGCTGACCTGGAGAGAGGTGGGTGGGAGGTGAAGTCATCTGAGGGATCTGTTCCTAGACTAGGAGGGACGGTGCTGATGGGCCCCACAAAAGAAGGATGAGAGGATGTGGCAGAAAAGAGGAGGAGACAGGGAGGACAGAGAGAGGCAGGCGATGGGAAAGTGGGAGACCATTCTGAAGCACTCTGTCATGCTGTGACCCCCACCAACTGGCCCCGGCCTGGAGTGACTCACATTATCTCCCACCTACTACAGAAGGGCCAGAGTCTAGAGTCACAGACGTCACAGCCATCCAGTGGCCAAAGAGGTGACCAAGGAGGGTCCAGATCCACAGAACCCAATTCATTTTTAACCACGTGCTCCTCTGCCCCCCGCCCCCCCCCCCCCCCCCGCCCCGGGTGGCTTCCACATCTGAGCTCACACTAGCAGAGAGAAATGTCCCTTTCCCCATGGGAGGACGGATCTAACAGGGAGACCCGGAGGTCCTTCTCACTGTTCAAGCCAGCAAAACTGTGTCTGGATGGGAAAGGAAGGGAAGAAGAGACAAAACACAGAAAGAGACAGACAGACAGAGACACAGAGACAGATAAACAGTGAGATCTAATGATACAAAAATGCATCTCCTGGGCCAATGAGATGGTTCAGCAGGTAAAGTCACCTGCTGCCGAGACTGACAACCTGACTTCAACCTCTGGAACCCACATCTGGGAAGGAGAAAACCAGGCACTGTGGTGGGTGGGTGGATGTGTTCACTCATACACAAGCATGAAAGCATGTTTACACACACAGACATATGTATGTATGTATATACACTATATACATATGTGTGTATGTGTGCGTGCGTGTGTGTGTGTGTGTGTGTGTGTGTGTGTGTGTGTATGTGTGTGTGTATGTGTGTGAAATCTTTAAACTTTTTAACGAAAATGCCTCTCCTGCTACAAACAGACCACTGTTCCCAGAGCAGAGGGCACTGGGGTTCCATCATGTGGACACAGCAGTCCATTTTGTCACTTCTTCTGGCATCCTTCTAAGAAAACATTTGAAAGACAGCATTAGGCCGGGCAAAGAGCATACCCCATGCCATCAGAAATGCCTAGCCGTCATTCAAAATTTGCTGCCCAATGACCTGTGCGGCCCCGTCCTCTCCAACCGTAGTTCCCCTCACTTCCTGGGCTGTGGCCGTTGAATGGTTCCAAGGAACATAGAGCTCATGGGCAAAGCAGACCCTCCAGCCCAGATGTTTCACACGAGGTGGAAAGTGGAGAATGGGACGGTGCCCTGTCAGACGTTCACAGACGAAGCGCCATCCAGGCCTGGCCGTAGAGACCAACATAAGAGGGTGAGTGGGGGAGCAACTGTTAATGACAGTTTAGGAAGCCTTCCTAAATGAAGCTGTGTGAAATGGACTAGAAAGAGAACGACCCTTGGGCCAGAGAACCCACAGGCCAAGCTGAACTCATTAGCTCTCCCTGGTCAGGTCAGACAGAGGTTGCTCAGGCTTACGTGAAGAAACCTCCAGCCCCTCTCACTCACCCAGTCTGCCCTATATCCTCCCTGCAGGACTCTGTCCCCAAGCACATTGCAAGGGACACCAAGCGTAGAGACCTGCTGACTCGTCCCATCCCCATCCCCTCTCAGCCCATGGCACCAAAGGCCCCTCATGTAAGCAAGCATTGCAGAAAGTGACCTGTCGCTGTCTGGAAAAGCTTTCTGTCCCTAGGCCCGGCGTGGTGCAGAGGTATGGGAAGCTCCGACCCGACCACCTTTCATCCCACGGTTACCAGGGAGAGTCCAGCAAAAAGAGGAGAAACCAGCCCTCCCCTCAGGACTGGTTCCCTTCGTACAGCCCTCCTATGTTCCCAAGTGGAAGCTGACACACTTTGGGCCATGAGCCAGGAAGGAGACATGGACCAGGATACCTGAATTCCACTCCCAACTCTACTGCCCACTGGGACCATGATCTCGGCAGGTCACTTGCCAAGGGCTTGTGCTCTCCAGCTGCAGACTGTGGGTGATAGTTTCATGAAGGAGGAGTATACGACCCAGTGTCACACAGAGCCTGGGACCCCTTGGGTACCCCCTCTATGCCCTGCAGAAGGCTGAGTGTGACCTAGAGGTGCTGTATTGGCCCCACTTTAGAAGGGAGGGGACATGAAGGTTGGCTTAGGGTGCAGGGAACCTGCACTCCTGAGATCCTGTGTCCTCTGCTGACCCCAATTATCTGCAAGTCACCTGGAAGCAGGACTGGGCTAGTGCCTGATGGTCACACTGAGGATGCTGACTAAGTCAGAAATGACACTGCCACTCATTACAGACTCTGCCGTGGTGGCCCGTAGACTTTACCCTGACTGTAACCAGAAGACTCTGGTTAGGCAGTTCCAGAATCTTCTTTCCATCCTCAGAGGCTATAGGGGCTTTAATGATGCTTAGCCTATCTCCCTCGGGTGCTATGGTTTACCAAGATCCCCTGTGCACCCCCAGGTATTTATCTATAGTGAGTGGGTAGGACTGTTTTCCGCTTCATGGTGTAACCTGGGTGATTTTCTGTTCAATGACCAATTTCTACTATCCCATGGGGGCGTGGACTCACAGAACAGCTTCATTCTCTCTCTCTCTCTCTCTCTCTCTCTCTCTCTCTCTCTCTCTCTCTCTCTCTCTCTCTCTCTCTCTCTCTCATTGAACTCATCCTGGGAACACAGGGGCAAGTATCTCTTTAAAAATCCTTCCTGCATAGCAGGTCACACTGGCCAGAAGCCATAACACCCTAGGCTGTGATCTCACCAAGCTCCAGGAAGCCAAACAGGGTCAGGCTTGGCTGGTCTAGGAGCAGGAGACCTCCCAAGCAAAACACAGGTGTTGCTGGTGATTCAGCAGTCCAGCCCTCCCTCCCGGAGTCTAGCTCTTCTCAGGTGTTGGATGGAGCCTGGGATGATTCAGTGAGCTCCTATCAGCACCCAGCCAGAGGAAGGGGGTGTGGTGCCACCTCTGGGCACTCACGTGCTTTCTGGGCCTCTGTTGGGTCCCTGGGTTCTGTTCTTAGGAATCGGGGTGTTAAGTTGTGGCCTCCTTTCCTAATCCCGGCCCAGTTCCTCAGGCTGAGCATTCTGGGCCGGCCATCGACCCAAATTCCTCCAGCTGTTTGTACCAGGTAAGGGAGGGAAGAGCAGCAGGAAACCTCTGACAGAGGCCCCCCTCCCCTCAGTTATGGCTACCATCAGGCTCAGGGCCTCAGCCCCCCAAGATAGTCCCTTTTAGTTTGGGAACAGTGAGGATAAAAGGGGTCCATGAAATGAGGGCCGTCATTAGCCTGTTTTATGAGACCAGGGATATTCATTACACCCTAACCCCATTATTAGACGCCGCAGTGAGAGCTCTGGCCCATCCTTTATGGCAGTAGAAACTGAAGGGGTTTCTCCCCCAAAGGGGAGTACCGCTTCTGCCTCCGAAGAAGCTGCCCAGCCAAGAGGAAGGGCCGTAAGCTTTGGTCTCAGGCCTGCCTCTCATTGCCATTCCAACTCTCCAACCTCCAGATGCCAGACAGCCCAAGACAGGGAGCACGCAGAGGGTGTCAGAAAGACCTGAGGTTCCCGTAAAGGGGTCCTGTGGTGGGCGTAGGAGTGACGGCTGCAGCCTGGCACAAGAAGGCATTGCCATCCCAGTACATCCACCTTCATCTACCAGGCATCATAACTGCACAGTGCCCACCTACACAGCTCCCTCCAAAACAGCCTCCTTCCCCCTGCTAGATCTTCTGTACGTCCCCTCCTTAGCTCTGGTCACAGCTTTATCTCTGTACTCTCAAGTCCCTGCTACACTAAGAGCTACCTCAAAGCAGGCCCTGTACTCAGAACCTAGCAGTCCTTAAGAGCTGAGTTGTCAAAAGCCAGGAGCCAGGACAGGGCATGTGGACCAAGCCAGAAGGAGGACACCGTCCTAGCCCCAAGTCCTCTTTCTGCCTTTTACCACAAGACAACAGGTCTAGTGGCCTGGCTGCCCTCTCAAGGCCTTCATCAGCAGGTGGCTGAGAAGTAAGCTGCCTACCCAACCTAGGAGGTGCTCCGCTCACCTCCTAAACTTAACCCCTTTCAGTAAGTCCGGCCCAGTGGCTAGCCGGCCTTCCCTTTGCACTCTACCCCACTTCCTGTCCCCCAGAAAGGCAACCATCTCACTGTAAGGGAACCCCCAAAAGCAAAATCTGCGAGGGTGAAGACCCATTCCCCAGCACTTCAGGGACGGGAGGGTGGAAAGCCAGTAGCAGGAGGGCTGAAGCCCGCCCCACTGGGACGAGCCAGCCAGGCTGAATGGAGCGTGGCCGTAGCCCACAGAGAAGAGCCTGCAGATTAATCGGTTGTCATCTGCGTTCATTAAAGACCCCTTCGCCTGTGTGCACAGCACACACTGTGACTGCTGTTACAGAGGTTTTTGTCTCACTTCTCTGTGGCCTAGCCTAGGTGTCCACACTCCCAGACTGCTCTGCAGAGATGAGCCATACCCTGGAATGACTACAATGGGCTTTTATTGGCAGGGGGTAGGTTACGGAGTCAGCAGGTATCTATCCCTTGACCCCCCTTTGGGGTTCTCTTGTCCTGTCACCTGGTCCCCTTTCCTCTCATCTCCTATGCCCCTCGGCACCATCACCTGGAATGGCCAGGCCCTCCTCAAAGTTGTGCAAAGATCTATTTCAACACATTGAGACTGAGGATGCTCCCTGTAAGGGGTTGGATGCCAAACACCGAAAGCTGCCCTGCCCCCTACTCCTGTGCCTGCCCAACAGCAGCCAGGGACCTCTTCATTTGCACCTTCTCGGTGACTGCTGGCACAGAGTGGTCCTTTTCAGAAATGTCTGCCCAGGTTCTCACAGGGGCTCCCCTCTCCCCGAGGTCATGCCAGTCCCCAGCCATCCCAGAGACCTATGGGACCAGCCATGAGGTCAGGGTGGAGCTGGCTGCATGAGCCCGAGTTGTTTTTCTCATTGTAATTGCCAAGCTCCCCAGGTTGGCATTTGCCTGCTGGGCACTGTAAAGAGCGACACAATGGAAGGAGAGCAAGCCCTGGGCCTGGCTGGAGACTGCACGGCCCCAGCCCCTGGCTGGGCTCTGGTGGGCCCCATTCGTAACTCCCTGGGCCTAACAAACAGCTCTGGTCTGTCGCAGGCAGGCAGAGACACGAAGGCCCACCACACGGGTCCCAGCACAGCCAGCTAAGGAATGAAAGGGTAGCAGATGGTGTCTGGTCATGGATGGCACCTCGGACATCCGGGAGGAGGGAGAACTAGATGAGGAAGGGGCTTGGCTACAATCCTCCTTCTGCCAGCGGAGCCCACAGAGAGGGTCATGGCCCTTCGGACCAGGTGCTTCCCATGCCATCCCCCAGTCTATATAGGTCCCCACTTTCCTGTGTCTTCCCTCCGCCATTGGTCTCTGAGGTCCCTACCTACCCAGAGAACAGGAATACCCCACATCACACAGAGTTCCAGAGGGTGTACTGTCTGAGGAAGGATTATCAGGGGTTACCAAAAGCCCACAGGTACCTCAAGTGCCTATCAAATGGGGTGACCGTCACACCCCCAAGACTTCAAGGACTCAAAGCCCAGTGTCCCTATGTGACCCTCTTCTGGCTGTCCCACCCTGTCTCAACCACCTTAACTTGAAAGTAAGCACCTTAGGATCTGAAGGTCAGCCAGGGCCTATCAAGGAAAGGCTGCCCAGGAGCCAGAGCAGGAAAAGACAGGAAAGTGGAGTCCATCCAGGACCAGAACACAGAGGGTTCCCTTTGCTGATACCATATGTCTGCTGAAGAGTCTGGTCCCCTTCCTGGACCCAGAGACGCTTAGGGAACCAGCACCCTGTGGCAGATAGCATCCAGGTTAAGCATGTATATGAATCACCTTGGGTTGTTGAGGGTTGGGGGATTGTTTCGTTCCTTTGACCACACTGGAAAGTGGGCCTAAGGTTTTGCCTAGGCCAGGCGAGCACCCTACCACTGAGCTGTACCCCTAGCCACCCGCCCCACTTTTTCCACGTTTAAAAACTTGTGAAACAAGGCCCGCTAGGTTGCCCAACGTGGCCTCGAACTCACTCTGGAGCTCAGTCTAATCTTCAACTTGTGATCCACCTACCTCGGCTGCGATTACGAGCATCACTGGGACCAGCTTTCCCTGGGGTTTCTTATGAAAATAAATGCTGGGATTTACTAGGCCGAGGGTGGAACCCCAGATGCTGCCTTTTCTAAAGCACTCCCATCCTGGGCAGGCTGCTGGAGACTGCATGGGCCTAGCTACTGCTCTGCAGCAGCTGCATTTTCAGTAACAGGGGGCTAGTGGCCAGCACACAGAAGCCAGGCTCACTGTCAGCCTTCAGGAGTGAGTGAGATGGGGCTTGAACGGGACTTGGGCTGTTTCTCCTATGGTCAGACTTTCTCACAAGGATCTGTTTCCCAGAGCCTCCCACCCTTGCCCGCATCTTCTCTTTCAAAAAGCTCCTGATCTTTCTTCCTCACACCACTCCCTCCTTCCTCCCTTCCTCCCTCCTTCCTCCCTTTCCCCTCCTTCCTTCCTTCCTCCCTTCTTCCTCTCTCTCCCTTTTTGCCTGTTCACAGGGCAGCCCCGGCCTGGCTGCATGGATGGGAGGCTCAAAAGCCTGGATTACCATTCTTCTTCCCACCAGAGCTGCAAAGCAGGACCCGGCCCTGAAGGTCCTCTTGCTTCTGAGCCTTTATTTGTCTAAGAAGTATCCCATGGGCCCCTACCTTCACCCATTTGTTCTTTACTGCCATAGGAAATATGGCAGTAGGATGGACTCGTCCAATGGGGCAAAGAGGGGAGACAAGGCAGAGACAGGGACCCAAGAGTCCGGCTGCTCCTGCTCCAGCTCCACCATCCCTATCCCTGAAGCCACAGTAGAAGGCTCTTGATGGTAAGGTTTCTCACCCAGCTCTACGCCCTAGCCCAGCCTGTGTGACCCAAACTTCAAAAACGCCCCTCATCTCCTAGATGGGGCCCAGATGTTCTGCAGGTGCAGGTAGCTCCCGGAAAGCAATCCCAACCACCTCAGGAGCCTCCCAAGTTGGGGCGTGGCGTTCTAGACATCAACCTGGCCAGGTACCACTCCTTGGGGGTCTGCTGCGGATTAGGAAGCAGAAGTCTGGTAGGGTCACCTCCTCCCAGCATATGGGTCCTCCTTAGCTCGCCTCTCCACACAATTCAGGGCAGGGAGGGGGATGTCAGGTGTGGGGTGCAGTCAGCAGCCAGAAAGACAGGGCTCTACAGGTGAGAGATGAGGCATGATAAGAGCCAAGGCTGAAGAGTGAGTCCTGAAGCTCCCTGCACTCCAGCTGGGCTGCAGTTTCTCAAGGCCTGTTTGCTTTAGGGATTAACTGCACTCCTGTCTTAATTACCGCTGGAGCCAGCATACCTGCAGCCTTCTACATGCACCCGGGGAGGAAGGCCCAGGAGGACTAGATTTATGGGCCCACCTCCCAGAAGACTGCGCCCCCCCATACTCTCTGCACCGCCCAGCCGCCCAGCCGAGGCTTACCAGCCCTTAGACCCTCCCTGGGCAACAGGCCAGCTCTGGGCCTACCCACAGACCTCTCCATCAGTCAGTTATCTGTCTGTCCACACTCCCTGCCACTTGTCTTATTCCCACGGTCCGAGCTGTAGCCTAGACAGACACCTGCTCCACTCCTCCCATCACGCTTACACTCTGATAATACCACCAGTGAGAGGCTGCTTGGAAGAGGAGTGCATGTGAGTGAGGGTCACACATCTGTGTATTAGTGAGAATGTAAGAAGCATAGGGATCTGAGTATGAGCATGCTAGTGTGTGTGAGTATGTGTGTATGTGTGAGTGTACATGTGTGCACATATATATATATGTATGTGCCTCTTCATGTACAGAGGCAAGTGTATGAGAGATTATGGGTCGTGATTGTGTGTGAGCCTGTGTGAATGTATGAACATATTGTACATGTGAGTAGATTGTGTTTGCTGTGTTTTAAGTCTATAAATGTGTATGTGTGAGCTCCTGAGTGATATGTATGTCATGAGCATATTGAGTATACATGTTTCTGTATATTATATTTGTGAGCATGTGGTGGGTAAGCATCAGCAGATAAGTGTGATCACACATATGCGTGTGTGTGTGTGTGTGTGTGTGTGTGCGCGTGTGCATCCATTTGAGGGAGAGGGTGTGTAATCAGTGCAAACATGTAAGTACATATGAATGTTGTATGTCTGTTAAATGTGTTAGGAAATTGTAAATGGGCCTTTTGGGTGAGCATGTATGTGTGTGCATGAAAGCAAGTGCATATATGAATATGGAGGTGTAAGTGTGTGTATGCATGTACATGTGAGCACATGTGCATAAGTGTGTGAGTAAACTGTATGTGTGTACATTATATGTGGACTATGGGTATGCATAAGTGCATGTGTGTGAGTGTACTGAGTATGAGAACACATTGTGACTATGAGTGTGTATGTGTGAGCATAGATATATGTTTGGTGTGGGAATTGGAGCATATTGCGTGTGTGTGTGTGTGTGTGTGTGTGTGTGTGTGTGTGTGTGTGTGATCAGTCACCATTCTCCCTGCCTGTGACTGTCTCTCCCCTGCCACTTACCCTTCTCAGCTCCCCCCACCCAGCTGCTGCGCCCTTCAAGGAGGCCAGCCCTCTGCCGCGTCTACACTCCCCCAGCCATTCCCATCTCCACCGGTTCTGAAAAGGTCTGGCCCCCCCGTTCTGCCTCCCTGAAGTCACAGAGCCATTTCCGGCCAAGTTCCCACAACTTCTGCCTTGTTGCCCACTGGGACCCTCCCTCCGATCCCTGAGGCTGGACCTCCCATCCATTCCCCAACAGCAAAGCCCTCTCTTCCTCAGACAACGGCGGCTCCTGCCGTGGCCCTCTGGCACGAGCTTCCTCCAGACCCGACTGTGCCCCTCTGTTCTCCGTGTATGTGACAGTGTGCGCGTGTCTCTGTGGGGTGGGGGATGGGCGTGGGCAGAAGGATCAAGGAGTAAGAGAAGAAAAGAGGCCAGGCTCAGATGGTGTCATTAGGAGACGTTAATGCCCCTCATCAAGGCCTATTAATAAACATCATACACTGCCTGCTCCACAAGCCTGGGGTGAGCACAGGCCCAGCGGGACAGGCCACAGTCACAGCTGGATAACCTCTGAGCCCTAAGCACAGCCATTAGCCTCGTGAGCTTGACCCGGCACAGGCACTTCTTGGGCCTGTCACAATCGAAGAGCACTGGCAACCACGGAGCCCCCCCCACCCAACCCCCCCTCCCGCCACTAGCCTTTCATGAAGCCTCAGCGGAGAGCTCAGCTCAGTAATGACCCTTAGACTTGGGCGGCACTGTGGGGCTTCGGGCCTCTGTTTCCCAGTTACAACTCCATAGCAACTCTGTGAGAAACCCCAGCTGTACATTACCATCACTACTTAGAGGTACAGAGACTGAGACACTCGGAAATTGAATGGCTCCTCAAAGTCACGTAGCTAATTGGTAATGACATTGGGCGGAAGTCTGGCTGGCCCGGCGGCACAGTCACGTCGGATGCCTGAGCCGCCTGTCAAGTGGACATCTCCATTTTCTTAGTCTCGTGACTGCCAAGAGTCAGACCAGGAAACATGGCTCCATAAGCAGGGCAGCAGGCCTCTACCCTCCAAGCGGGTGGCCTCCCAGCCTCACTGTGCTTCAGCAGAGACGGTCCTGGGAAATGTGAACTAACTCAAGCAGAACCCCTGGTGAGAAGCCTGCCCCACTGAGGTTGTCCTGTGGCCTCTCTACACACACATACACATACCCACCCGAGCACACACACACACATTCACACACAGAATTCAAATAAAATAAGCGTTTGGTCCTTTTGTAACCTCAAACAAAAATTACTGTTTATAGAAGAGAGGCGTTTGGGACCCCAGATCCCAAGCGCACATGCTCTGAGGGGAGCCACTGGTAATGGAATCCAGTCGCTTCCTTGTTGACCTTTGGCATGACAGGGAACTAAAGCCCAGCCTAACCCTCATCCCCTCTTGACCTGAGAGGCAGATCAGCTGTCTAGCTCCCATAACCCTCCTGGGATGGCAGCTGAGTCTCTGGAAAAGAGAAAGGCTTTGCCTGGGATCTGTGAACTCAAGGTTCAGCCTGCTGATGGCTTTGGCTCTCCACAACCCGATGTAGTTCCTGACACCAGAGCCTGACCTCCCCCTTGCAGGTCCGCCCTTCTCTTGAGTCTCTTTCAGACATGCATCTGGCGATTGGCTCTAACAGGTGGTCCAGTCTGTCCCATCTTCCAGGTCACTTCCGTGTTCACACGCTTAAGGAGAATGTTAGTTACTCTTCTCATTGATCGGACATGAACAAATTAGGGGAGGGGTCTGTCTTGGCGAACGGTTTCAGAGGGCACAGTCCATCATGTTAGGGGAGGCATGGTGGTTAGCGACGCTCTCTATGAGGCTGCGGGTCCTCGGTTTTTGGTGACCTAAGAAGCAGAGAAAATGAACCAGAAATGAAGCACATACAACTTTCAAGGCTTGCCCCCAGTGGCCTATGGGTGCCATCTAGGTACCATGTCCCAAAGGCTCCACAAATTCCCAATAGAGCACCACTGGCCAGGGACTCACGTGTTCAAACACAGCCTGTGGGAGAGAGTGCCGACTTGAAAAATGGCAGGCTGATTTCTCAACTCAAGCTGTCCTTCCCTCTCTTGTTTTATCCATCATCCAAAACAAAACACTATACCTGCCCTTCAAAGCCCGAAGACTAGCCTCCTCTCTCTAGTTCTCTCAGATGTCAAATCTTCTCCCGTTTGTCATCTGAGCACTGCCCACACAGTTGTTCCTTTGCTGATTTATCTGCCCCTCTGGACCGTGGGCTTCAGAACACCAAGACCTGTGTCTCATTAGTACTTTTATGTCTGCACAGACCATCTCATCCATTCACTCATCTTCCCATCTCTCCAGCCGTCATTCCTCAGAATCAGCTCCATGCTATATAGACTGTCACATGCAGGGAGTGTCAAGTGAGCAGAACTTACTGAGACACCACTTACACCTCACATGGCCTGGAACAAAGGGCGAGGACCACCTCTATTTTTCAAGCTCTATTTCTACAGACAACCTTGACCTTGGCCTTGGGAAATTTGCCCTATTAACCCAGTGTGATAAAAGGTGGTTAAGCTTTGGGTGATGTTCCTCCCATCCCGGGCCACTACTTCCTGGGAGAAATCAATCATTCCTCTTCATCTATACCCCACTATGGTATCTGGGCACCTAGATTTGAAACCAAGCTCAGAATCAAGCCCGGGGGTCCTGTTGTCCACTGGTGTCCAGGTACCAGGATCTGCTGCCCACCCGCTGCTCTGTTCACCAGTATTCACCATGCTGTCTCTACTGCCCACGAGGGCAGAGGGAAGGACCTTGACAAGTCTTTGATCTTGACATATGTTGAAGGAAACAAGTGTGCAAAATAATTGGCCCCCTTACACCCTGGGGTCTAGAAGCACTCAGTGGACAGGGGGCCTTAGATCTGTGCGCCTCCATCTTCCCAGGGGCTTCCTTGCACTTTCCCAGTGACCAAGCCCCAGGGCAAGAGCAAACCACAGGATTAATTGACTGGAAGGCTTTCCCTTAGAGGAGGCACCATCTCCAGAGCTGGGTCTCCTCCAGGCTGGCATCTGGTGGCCTGGCAGCCACAGCCCCTGGGGATCTCGGAACCTGGGAGCTGTCAATGCCTTCCCCTCGCTTAGCCCATGTTAATTGCAGAATACACAGATTGCTGGGTAGCACTTTGCAGTGTTGTGCCTTTCCTGGCTCCTTTGCCACTTGGCAGCTTGTAGGCAGCTGTGCAGAAACAGCAAGGAGCTTTCTCATTCGGTGCCAGGGTTGGGGAGTGCCAGGGTCGGGGAGTCTGGACTCCGTTCCCAGTTTCCTGTTGTTGTTGTTGTTGTTGTTGTTGTTGTTGTTGTTTTGTTTGAGGGGGGTTGTCTTTCTTTGTCTTCTACCCAAGGACTGTCTGTTGTTCATTTCTCCTAGCACTCTCCTTTATCTCTCTGCGCCTTGCCTACTTTCAATTTGGGGCTCTTTTTTTGATGCCCTCCACTCTCCCTGAAATCAAAAAGCGAGACTTCCCCCTCTGCCAGAGGGAATCCCTAGTCAGGCAGAAGTGACTGAATCCTCCGCATAAATGGGAAGAGGTGGGTGAAGAGATTAAATCGTCTCCTGAGTGCTAGAGGAAATGCTCCATGATCCTCTGCCTGGAGGTCAGGTGGCCCCAGGACCTGGAGCTTTGATCCACCCCCCACCCCTCCACTCTCCATCCCCCACCCCCACCCCTGTGGGTGGCTAGTGGCCTGTAGGTAATTGCAGCAGAATGAGGCCAGGGCACCAGCAACTCTGCTGAGACCAGCAACTGTCAGGCCCCTTCCACACCCACCAGAGATTCATGAAGCAAATCAAGAGCCCAGCCTTTCTCTGGTGGGCTTTCGGAGCGGGGGAAGTGAGAAGCCTCGGATAGAGCAGCCCACGAGTGTCCCCATAAGGGGAGGAAACAAAGGGTATAGATGAGAAGTAGGACTGACCGGGGTAACAAAGGTAAGGGGAGCAACACCCCTGCCCACTGTGTGCAGACATCCCAGGGGAACAACGAAGGTGGGCTACAGCCCCTGCCCTGGAGACGCTGGAACCCCTCCGCTTCTGTCTGGTTGCATGGTCTACCGCTCTCCATCTTCCCATGCAGGGAGTGTGCTGAGATCAGACAACAGAATAGGGCCCTGGAGAACCAGAACATGAGTAAACAGTGGGAGAGGCAGGCAAGCATATGTGCATGCTCTCTCACACACACACACCACCACCACCACCACCACCACCACCACCACCACCACCACCACCAGCAGCAGCAGCAGCAGCTTCCAACACCATGCTTTTGACTACTTAACCTGAGACAAATCAGCCAGATTTGTTTTAAGTCTTCTTGGTTCCCGTGACTCTCAATCAAGCCCCAACTTTCCCCAAGTATCTCCAAGTTCTAAGCTAGCTCAACAGAGGGACAGTGGATGCTGAGAGGGAAGCCAGCAAACAAAAGCCTCATGCCTACCAACGCAGAGAAACCCATGTGCTCCCAGAGTCCAGATTCTTCTGTGCAATTAGAATCTTTGTGCTAGGGCTGGGGGTGTTGTCCAGTAGTCGAGTGCTTGCCTGGGACGCACATGGCCTTGGACTCTGTCCCTACTATAATATATGTGAATTCCTGTGCCAGGTAGTCAAGTGTGTACCCAGCACCCTATTGCATACACGCATGCATGGATGCACTCACATAAGCGTGTGTGCACACATACACACGCACACAGGACCAACTTCTAAGAGCAACTGCTACTCTTACATCCTGTACACTAAGGGTCTTCCCTACAGAGCAGTTTGCCACACCTCCTCCGACCAGAGATTCCCCTCCCCAGAAGAGGAGGAATGGGGAAAAGGTTGTGGAAAAAAGTCACTTCCATCTGTTGCCATCTGTCCTTCACACTTATGAGGGCTCCCTAATGTCCTCCCAGGTACATGACACAAACATACCTAAAACGTCCCTAGTCCTGCCACTCTAAAAAGCCCATCCTGGGCTTCTCAGTGTTCCTGGGTGTCAGAAATCCAACTGCATCTATGGTGTTCGTAATTTCAGTAATTATTTCTTTTTTTTTTTTAACTGAGCATTTAGAAAAGACTCTTTCTGAAAATTTCAACTGTTCTCAGGTACAAAGAGGGACAGGAGGTTTGGGCTGGGTTTACCAGGTCTCCAAGAACACCTGGAGTCCTCCAGAGCAGGTGGAGACAGCAGGTTGGGGGCCGCGAAAAAGCTAAGAGTGTTGGGAGCTCTCGGTGGTCCCTGGTCTCTTGCAGGTTCTCCTTCAAAAGTGCAAGTGGTATCTGTGCCCCTCCAACGCCAGGCCCCTACCCACCCCCATCTGGGTCCCTCCTTGGCCTGGCCACTAGGGCAGAGCAGGCATTTCTCAACATCCCTCTCACATTTTGCCACTGAGTCCTGACCATCCTCCAGTGGTCCAGCTTTCCAGGCTGGATGTAATTTCCTACCAAGATATTTTAGGCTGGGATTTCCATTGTTGCCACAGGCCTCCAGATACTATTTGGTTTGGTTTGGTTTGGTTTGGGTAAGCCCAACACTCCACACATGCCAAACACCCCATTCTTCTGAGCCACACCCTCATCCAATGCCTGTGTATTTAATAATGGATAATTGAAAACAACGCTTACCAGTGGAGCAATGGGGGTGTCAAGGTGTCCTGAAAAAGGCACAGGGCAGTAATATGGGCTAAAAGGCCTGAGCCATTGATTAGTCAGCCTCGGGAGTCCCAGGGTCCCCCACTTCCTGAACACTCTGGAGCTCTCCCACTCGCTACTCCAATGGCTTGGGACGACAGTTTGTTTAGCCTCTCTGGGTCCCCAATTTTCTCAGCTTTCAGAGTGTGGCTTCCTCACTGATGTTGATCCCATAGTAGGAATTCCAGCCCCTCCGGGACCAACCCGAGGAGAGATTATAGCCAAAGGACACTTAGCTACCCTCACCCAACCCGAGTTAAGTCACAGCTACTCTGTCCAGTTACTGCACATGGATCCACTGCCATCACATTCTACCCTTCCTGCCAGCAAGAGTGGCATCCATCTGTAGGATCGGCTTAGGCCACCCCGAGTAGCTGAATGTCCTGAGCACCCAAGTGGAACACAGGTGCAGAGAGGTAACAAGGGAGGCAGATAGGAAGGACAGACGGCCTGATTCTGGAAGCCTAACCCAAGGGTTTGCATCCAGTCTTTACTAAGCAGCCCTAGTAAGTGAGAAGATAGTCCCAAGGTCTGAGCAAGGCTTCAAGTCAGACTTTCCACATGGGCCCAGCTCTGATTCTACAACAGCACCTCCCTGACCCATATCATATGTCTCAGCCCCCACCCTCCCTGCTTCCCTGCCCTCACTGGAGGAGAGAAGCCTGGTTATTGCTCTGGGTGGAACCCAAGCCCACGGGGAATTGAAACAGCCAACCTAGGTTGCTATTGTTTGGTTTAAACAAACCACTGGCTGGGCTGCCTTGGAGAGGAATGAGAGGGAAGCCAGAGAAGAGAGAGCAGGCTGCTGGGCTGGGCTCCCCTGCCTCCTCCCCATCTTGTTAGGGTAGTCAAGAGAGCTATTTTGGGAGAGTGCTTCTAGGCTTCCTTTGGGTCCTGACCTCCCCTTCTGGAAGGGACAGACATTGAGGAGAAAAGCCTCCAGGTCCCAAACTCCTACCTTCACCCTACTCCCTCCTCAGCCTCGGCATCTCAGCTTCTGGTCACATCTGGGTCCGATGCCAGCCCTAGACAAGACCAGGCCCCAAAGTGGAGGAGCTAAGAGACCGCTCTGAGAGAAGCTCCTGGCAGGCTACAGTGGGCATCAGTGCAAGGGCCTGTGTTTGAAGGCTACCCAGGTGCACCCGAGGCTGCAGGAATGGGGGTGGGAGGGGGAGGAAGGGAAGGAATAGAAGAAAGAGAATAGGGAAAATCAGATGCAGTGGGCTTAGGGTGTAAGATTCTGTCCTTCTAGCCTCCTGCCCTTGTCCCAGCTGAAGATGACCTAGGCCCTTAGAGCTGAGCCTCGAGAAGGGACACAGACAATGATATCCACAGTGAACAGTGGACACGCATAGCCTAAAGCCAGAGAGGTCAGATTCCTAACGCCTCTCCATCAGTGTCCCTTCTAGGTCCTAGATAGGGCAATCAGCTAACCAGGGTACAGCCCTCACCTGCCCCAGCCTCACTCTCCCCCACCACCACCCCCCCCATCCTGCCTCCATTTTCAGGGAGTGAGAGGCATAGACTGCCCCAGGAAAGACTGGGTAGAAAGGGGGCCAGGGCACAGTTAGGTGTTGGCAGAATCAATTAAGAACCAAGCTAATCACCATCATTATGGCTATAAAACCCCACACCTAGGGCCCTCGGGGCTCCCTGGCATGGCCTGGGGCCCCCCCGAGCTGTGGCACAGACCCAGGGGCCTGGCTCCAGTCTCTTTCATCTAAGCACCCACCAGCCCTGCAAAAACAGTAATTAGCACCCGCCTCCAGGAGCAACTCATTATCCCACAGACACCGAGTGGAAGGAAGGAGGGCAGAGGGAAGCGGAGAGAAACTGAGGCCAAAAAGACTGCCCGGAGCTGTGGCTAAGTCCACTCGGGCAGTCCACGCTCTCCTCTGACCTTCCTTGGCTTCCCTTGCCTCGTAGGCTAAAGGGTCCAGGGGAAGCAGAGTCTTCCCTCTCTATGAAGATGAGTTAACTAACCAGCCCCTAGAGACAGCCAGGCCAGGTGCCCCATGAACAGTTACACCTTGCACCCAGTCTCAGGTGCAGATGGCGAGCCTAAGGAAGCCCTTTGGGAAGGTCTCTATCAGGATTCACCTCAGAAGTCAGGCGTCCGTTCTCTGCCTCCAGGACACCTCCCACCCCTTGACACCCTCCCCTAGGCTCCCTGAAGTACCATTTTCCAACTCCAAAATCCTCTCCCGGAAGCAGCCACACACCCCCTCTGCCACCCCACTTCCAGAGAAAGGCCAGCTGCTGGGGAGAGAGGGGCGTTGCTGAAGCGTGGCAAGAGTCAGCCTTTACCATGGCTGCCCGGGAAGTAATCGACAGTCTTTCCTATCTCTCCTTTTAGGGTGCCGACCTAAAAACTGGGACTATTCGGGGCAGCGTGATAACAGGTGAGTGGGCCCCTCCAGCATCCCGTCGGCAGCCAGGGCATTAATGACAGTCCTCAGAGTAACCGTGACACTAATTCACAATGTGCAAATACTAAATATCGCCTCCAGAGGTTACCTGTAGGCTAGGTCACTGGCATCCAGGTCTTGTTGGTTGGTTGGTTGGTTGGTTGGTTGGTTGGTTGGTTGGTTGGTTGGTTGGTTTGAGTCAGGGTCTCATGTATTCCAAGGTGGCCCTCAAATTCAACATAGCTCAAGAGTTATCTTAAACTTCTGATCCTCTTGCTTCTATCTCCTGAATCCCGGGATTGTAGCTATGCACCACCATGTTCAGTTTATGCCATGCCGGTGATGGAACCCGGGGGCTTCAAGCATGCTAGGCAAGTACTCTACCAACTGAGCCATCTCCTCAGCCCCAAGGTCTACTTTTAAAGAAGCCGAGGCCGGAGTAGGAGTTAGGGGTGGAAGGAGGACTTCCCTCTATCACGCAGCAAGGAAGGCAAGAGGCCAGCCAGCAGTCTAGCTGGATGGGGGCACTCACGACAAAATTTCCCAGACCTCCAGACCCCCAACCCCTTCCTTCTGAGGTCCCCACTCTTAAGGTGTACCTTGGATTCTATTTAAAGGGGAAACTCAGATGGAGAGTTGGCCACAGACGAAAGACTAAATCCAAACGGTCCCACACCGTCCATGAAGCAGCATGGGCTGGCATCATGTCGGCCAATTCCAGCTCCACTTCGTGGGGACCCAGTCTCACTTCTCAAAACCTCAGTCTCCTCATAAAAATGGACCTAACCAAGTCCTGGGTGGAAGGAAGCTGTCACTGATATTCCTAGCCAACATGTGGGGAAGCCACTTCCCACTCCCAAATCTTCACTTCTGGAGGTTTTGAATGGAGGAGGTTCCTTCAGGAAAGCCCTAGTAAGAGGGGTAAGGGTAAGTCCCCATCTCTCCTGAGATTAAATCCATAATTCTAATTTCAGGTTTGTCTTTTGGCCATAAGGAATGTACCCACCTCAAGGGCACTAGGTAACTTCCGAGCCTACCAGCCCGGCCAGAAGCCAACTGTTACATCTGCCTTCCACATACTCATGTACATGAAGCGACAATCTTTTCACTCCCCATGCCCAGAAGTCTTTCTTAGCCCTAGAAGTGTTTGAGAGGAATCCCCTGATTTCCCTACACTCCAAAGCTCCAAAGCAGCCTCGGAGCATTGGCATGCCATCACCTGCCCCCTTGTAGACCCCGAACTGCACAAACGAACACAGCTCTTGGCACAGCCTGCTCTGTTCCATCAGCGCGCGCGCGCGCGCGCGCGCACACACACACACACACACACACACACACACACACACACAAAATCTGATCTGCAATGGGAAAGATGAACAGTCAGGAAATCCCCTGGCTCTTAGTATGCTGGTGGCCCAGTGGCCGGAAGTATACTATGAGAACACTTCCAACAGTGGCAAACAGTCAATCCCTCTTGTGTTTCATGGTTAAGAGAGGAAAGGAAGAGGAGGATGGCCACGAAGAACCAGTGTTCCCACCCACTAGCGTCCTTGGAATTGTGCCTCCGCTTCCCCACCCCCCACCACCCCTGACCTGGGAAGATTCTTGGCTCCAGCTTGTACGTCCTCCCTAGAAAGGGAAACAGGAGAGCAAATGGGAGGGCCAAAGCAGCCTTGGAAGGAGTTCCGGCTTAGAAGGCCTAGGCCAGACCCACCAAGTTCCCCGTTGCTACATAGGCAAAGAGGAAGGATACCTTCACCCTACAATCTTAACCCCCCAAAACAGCCAGCCTCCAAGAGGGAGAATGAAAGGGAAGGAGCCCTCTCCCCCAGAGCCCCGAGCTTCCTAGCTTCCACAGTGCCTGTGACCAAACCTTTTGAACCTAGTCCCACCCACCCTAGTAACCACTTCCAGATCCTCCCAAACCAGCCAAGAAACTGGCTTCTTTAGGGATTGACTTCACAAGGAAATGATAAAAGGAAAAAAAAATTTTAATTAAAACACACTGCCAGACACACTCATAGGGGAAGATGGGTTTCTCTTGAGGCAGGAAATCCATCAGGATAGACTAACACAAAAGCTGGACACCACCAACTCCCATCCACCCAGAATGGCCTGGGAGCCTCGAGTCTTCATGCCAACCTGAAGTTGCACTACCAACAACAACACACCTACCTATCCCAAACAGACACCTTAAATACAGACACTGAAGGGGAGATCCCACCAAACCTAAGTCCTGATGGGGGAGGGAGGGGCACGCAGTAGGTGTGACGTCATTTGGGTAACCCTAGGAAGGTCACCAAGGGTGGAAAAACACAGATGATATTTTTTTTAAGAGCAGCCAGGAGATGCTGTAAGCAGTAACTCCACCCTGGGTAGCATGGTGATGAACCCACCTGTGTCTCTTTTCCTTTTCTCTACAGACTACGGGCCTCCTACCCCCCCACCGACCACTGGCTTACACCGCTACCAGTTCTTCATCTTTCTTCAGGGAACTTCAACCATCCCTACCCCCCCCAAACAAAATGAAAATCGAGGTGAGGCCTTCCGGACCTTCACACTGAAGCTAGGATGAATTCTGGGGCAAAACTCAAGTTGTGTGTCTTTACGGGCAAGTCAGAACTTCCATTTCCATCCAAGAGCCTTGGAGGCTGGGGTCAAATGGTAGTACTTCTTGGGAGTGAATTGATTGGGATGAATGTCCTAAAGGAGGTGTGGGGCTCAGATGCTGTCTCCCAGAAGTAAACACATCAGCCAAGGAGAGCCCCCAAAACTCTGCATGGCATGTACAGGCAACCACCCTACAACACCTCAGCAGGTAATTGTGCCCTATAATTGAGGCCAATCTGGGCAAGAGTACCCTGGAATGCCACCCTGCTGGTCTGTCTTCATTAGTGGTTAATTGCCTGGTCTGCCTTGCCATCTCAGTGATGGGGCAAAGATGTCCCCAGCCACACCTCTTCCCCCCACCCCCAGCTTCTCTGAGCAATCCTCCTCAGACATAAGAGAGGACACATTTCCACAGCCTCCCCATGGCTAACCTGCCAGTTTGGCCTCAGTCATCACGACAACGGGGCTGGAAAGTTTCCCAGACAGACTGCAGGTAGATCACTGTGCGAGCCTTAGATTTCTCTTTGGGAAACTGGCCATAGAGTGATCCCTGTGTACTTTGTCGTCTCCCAGGTTTAGGAAAAGGAAAGGTCCTGTAGAAGTGACAGGTGGCAGTGTACGGGCACATAAACACACATTCCCCAGGCTGTGCCAAGGCAAGTGAGAAGGCAGATGTGGGCAGCCATTTCCTCTCCCCCAGTGACCCCAGCTAACTTCCACCCACTGGGAAACTGGCACAGGTATTGTCACATCGCCTGTGCCTGAGGCTCCAGAGGTAAGGAGCTGAAGCCCAGAAAGGGACTGGCATGCTGGTGGAGCCCTTTAGATGTGTGCCAAGTTGGGGCCATCCATCACAAAGGACTCAGCCCCTGGGGCCAAGATGGTGCCACTTTTCCACCCATGAACCCCCCCCCCAGGTGCCTTCAGCCCCTTGCCGCCGTGCAAGTCTGTTTTAAAGAGCTCTGTCAAGGACACACTTTTAAATCTGGATAGCAAGCACAAAGAAAAGGAAAAAAAGAATGCATCTTGACCAGACCAAAGCAAGTTTCCCCAGCTTCCTGAGTACCCGTCTCGCCAAAATGACAGGAAGCCGCCAAGGCTCTGTAGCTGCAAGGTGCGGGGGACTAACGTCCTCTACACAGTTCCTGCCCATTCTATGAGACTCTTGTAGGACAAGGCAGTGTGCCTCAGCACTCAACCTGGCCTCAGCACTCAACCTTGGACTCCAGGATCCCAAGGCAATTTTGCCTTAAACAGGAAAATGCTCAGGAGAGGCTCACACTGGGAAGCTGGCTTTCTCCTGACAGGATGGAAGTGGAGAAGAGCATTAGAGGATGCCAGAAAGAATGGTGACCGGGGCAGGAGAGGAAGGGGGTGGTGTGTGCCCAAGACGTTGCCTTGATCTGCTGAAATAAGGCTCCAGAGATGTGACTTAGGCTCACATCCATGAAAGACAGTGACCCGAGTGCTCGGCAGAGGCTGCCTCCCCTCCAGGACAGACAGCAAGGCAAGAAAACTGCAAATCTATGAGGCCTGAAACCATTGTTAATCACTCTGGATCTTTACCAAAACCAGCATTCCGTACGTACACACACTCACACTTGCTCCTTGCATGCATCTGAGCAGAATAAGGCTCCTATAGTTTTCTTTGCTGCCAAAGGTTCTGGCCCTACCATGGGAGGACCTTCCATGTGCCTAGCCTTGTGCCAAGAAGAAACAGTCCCAGAGCCCACAGGATTTTCCCTGCCCTCAAGGAGCTGACAGTATAGTTTGGAACTGATTAAATAACAGTGCAGAACAGCTTATGATTAAGTCCTTAATTGCTTTGTTCTGACTGAGGACACAATAGTGCCATGTGGACTGTGGGTGGATCTTGTCCCTTCCTGGGGTTTCTTTCTCTCCAGGACAGCACCCCTCTTTGTCCAGGTAGGGAATTAAGGTGTTTTACTGTGGGGTGAGGAAATCTTGCTTCCACTCTCCGGCTGGTGATAATCTTCTCAGGCCCTCAGCTTCCTCTCTAGAAAGATGAAGTGCTCACTGGCATCCAACCTACAGACATCTTCCCCTGGGGCTTCCTGGAGGAGTGGAATATAGATCAGGCTTTGTAGAAGATCTGGACTCTTGAGTGGAGGAAGAGGGAGCACTTGGTTGTGGAAACTAGAGATACAAAGTTGGTTAGGTATTGTTGTTGTTGTTGTTGTTGTTGTTGTTGTTATTGTTTTCAAGTAAGAAAATAGGGAGCAAGCCGGGCGGTGGTGGCACATACCTTTAATCCCAACACTTGAGAGGCAGAGGCAGGTGGATCTCTGAGTTCGAGGCCAGATTGGTCTACAAAGCAGTTCCAGGATAGCCAGGGCTGTTACACAGAGAAACCTTGTCTTAAAAACCAAGATAGATAGATAGATAGATAGATAGATAGATAGATAGATAGATAGATAGATAGATAGATAGATAGATATAAAAATAAAGAAAGAAAATTGGAGCAAACAGAGGAACGGGCTACCAGAAATGTGGCATTAGTGGGTAGACCACAAGAAGCCAGTGGAGATTGTTTGTGGGAGAGGTAGCACATGAAAGTGACTCTCTTAGAAACCAGAGATAACCGGGCAGGAGGCCCCCGGAGGAGAGCTGACGCGAGACAGTGAGAGGTCAGGAGAGATGGGCCCAGGGCGATTGCCAAAGCAGTGACTGTTGTGGTCCTTGCATAACTCAGAGTGTTGAGAGCCTGGTGCACGCTGCCCCATCTGACAGTGCTTCGGAACTCACAGAGCCCTAGGCGAAACCAACACTCCGGTCAGGGCACAGAGCCCTGCCAAGGAACACAGGCCCCAGGTCTTGCCCGGATCTCGTTTTCTGCCCATAGGATTAGTGCTATGAGAAATGTAGGCATGCTAGAACCAGATGGTGTGTCCCCCAGGGTGAACAGGCAGGGGCAGCTTCTGGAGGCTGAAGGGGGAAAGTGAAGAAGCCATAGGAGTTAGGTAAAGGGACATCAAAGATAAAGCTGGCTGAGCCAATTAACTAGACAATTGTAAATGTTTGCAAAGCAGTTTTGAAACTAAAGTAACCTAAAGGTCCCCAGTGTGACGCAGGGTACAGTTCACTTAAAAAAAAAATGAATGAATAAATAAATAAATGTATAGCTAATTGTTTTCTATTCCTGTTCAGGGCCTTGTCCTCTTTGGGACTCATTTGTAGGTGACAGGCTGACTGTGGCAATGGATTGCCTCTGAACCTGCCATAACTGGTAACGAGTGGCAAGGGGCATTGTTCAAAGAGAAGAGGGTGAAACCCTCCTCAGGATTCTACTCTGTCCCGTGACTCAGGACAGACACATGTACTCAGAGAATAAGAACATCTTGACATTCAAGCTCTCTCAATCATTGTGTGACCTTGCACCTCACATCCCATACCCCTCGATTCCTATCTCATCAAAACGGAATAGATTAGTCTACAGTGGAAGGACCTGGAACTGATTTCCTGTGTTCGTCTTTCCTGTGTTCTGCCACACAAATGAGAGCGTTGACCAGACTTGACTGAAGGGGCCAACTCCAGACATTCCTAAGTGGGGTTTCCACAGGGAGGACCTAGAGGGGTTTAAGCCACCCTGATCTAGTGAGGAAGTCCTGTGGTGCCATGATGCCACTCCTGTGCCACAGCCCATCCTTTCTTGTCATGACTGCCCAATGCCCTCGGCACTCCCAGGACAATGCCTCGTGATAAGTCGTGCACAACATCGTGCCCAGTGCACAGGACAAAATAGAACTGCAAGTCTCTGTTCCCTTGGGTGTGTGTGCCACCCTGGTGTAGCCTGAGAACTGGAGCATATAGAATACTTTGGAGAAGATATCCAAACATATCAAGTACCATTAGGGCCCCTGAAGCCACGACCTCTGACAAGGACGGGTCATATTTTACTGACATCATCCTAAAGGCCATGCTTTGCCCAGACTTGGTGCTAGAGGCGACTCTGGCCTAGGCCGTACTGGACTTTCACTCTCTGCTTCCCAGTGTACTGCTCCTGTCCTACCTACATACACACACACACACACACACACACACACACACACACACACACACATGCGCGTGCCCTCTAAACATGGCCTCAGCTCATCCCTGATTCTCCATGGTTTCCCTACACGTCTTTCCTAGCAGCAGCCTTGGCCTTGATATTTCCATTTCTATCTTCTAGAGAAACCAACTGATCCCATAGCAGTGCCCCGCCCCCCAACAATACACAGATTCCTAGGAGCCTCACATGTTGCCGGAACAACTGGCTCACCCATCCCTGTCTGCCAATCTAGATGGGCCAAGAGTCCCGTCCCCCAACCCCACCCCCAACCCCAACCCCAACCCCAACCCCACCCCCACCCCCGAAAGTCTGGACTGTCCCTCAGTGTGCTGTCCCCTCTCAGCTCAGCCTTGCCCCCACTCTCCTGATAGTGTCCCCTTCACTGTGTCAGCTCCCCTGGTGTTCTGTTGTGCTCAGGCATCTGCCTGGGTCTCCTCATGTTAGTAAATACTGCTCTGCTCACGTCCATCCTGCTTCCGTCATGACACTAGAGATTCCTTGAGAGAAGAGGTCCTTCCTTCGATCATCTGTCACTTCGCCAAGCCTACTGTGGCCTCTCAGTCACCAAGTGTGTGTGTGTGTGTGTGTGTGTGTGTGTGTGTGTGTGTGTGTGTGGTGATGTTACACCCACAGACACACATTTGCAAGCCATTCACACACAGATCTGCACGTTCTCACACCCCCACGTTCACACACACATACCATGTCAACATCCTTCAGCACCTGAAGAGGCAGCCGCCTCTATGATTACTCATGCCTTCAGATGACAACCTCTACATCCACGCCCTACCTGTCCAACCCCAGGCCAGCAGGGCTGCCTCTCTGCCAGCTGCCCAGTACTCCGTTGACATTTTCCTTTGCCCCGCCATGTCAGGAGGCAGGGTGGTGACTGACATCCCCTGAATGACCGAGGAAAATTGAAGTCCCTGATAAACAAAGGATCCACAGCTAGCAGCAGGCCAACTTTCTCCTGGCAGATGGCTCTTGCCACTGGTATCAACACACTCAACACTTCTCTCCCTCCACGCCACCAGATTACAGGGCTCTGGTGCAGGGACAGACAGGAAGCAACTGCATCTTGTCCTGAGCCTGAAGGTGGTCATCTTATGCATCTGCCTTTGGCTAAACCTCAGACTCCTAAAGAGCTACAGTCTGCACTATGCTGCCTCTAAGCCACTGACTGGCCCTCCGTTGCCACAAGCCAGTCGTGTGCTCCTCTTGTGTCAGGGGACGTAGAAGAGAGTAGAGGAAGGACTTGGCAGTCATTTGCCAGTAGCAACACCTGGCTGGGATCTGTGGAGTATCTGTGGGTTTCATGATCTATGTTCTGTGATATGACAGATGGCATGCCACTACCTGCTCCAGACACCACTCCAAGTCCACAAGTCCAGGATGGGGCCCCTGGGAGAGTCACCACCCCAGGGACCTTCAGTGGGAAAGCTCACTTGTTACAAAATGGGATGAAAACGGCAAGCAGGGACGGTTAAGGTTTGAAGCTAGACAGCTGTAAAGTGCTCCCCAGCACACAGACATCTGGATTCCAGGGTCAACGAGGAGGAACAGGCATGGGCCTGCCATACAATGGCTTCTAAGTCTTGCTTATGGATCTGAACACCTGCAGAACAACCTGGGTGAGTTGAGTGAGTGAGACAGGACCACTGTGGGGCCACAGGCATGAAGGCAACAGAGCCCCAAAGCAAAAGCAGTGGTGACACTCAGGAACAAGGCTAGGAGGGACCCCATAAGCCTGTAGGCAAAAGCTAAAGCTCAGAGGAAGTTGGGGAGTATGAAGGGAAGAGGCCTTGGAATAAAAGGAGGTCATAACTGGAGAAGAGCCCCACCCTCAAACTACTGCCCTCCAGCACATAGACACAGACAGACACAAACACGCACATACATACAGCGCGCACTGCAGAACAGCTCAACCCAACCCCCTATGACCTCCCACAGTGGTTCACCTGGCCTGGCCCCAGAACCCCCCAGGGCCTAGCCCCCGATCGCATCCCACTGTGGCTTGTGTGGCAGACAGCTCTCTTTTGCTTTCATAGGGCCCCACCCACCTGGCAAAGGCTTGGTACCTCTGGGTCCCTGGCAGGCACCCAGCTGGGAACATCCTAGGCAGCACACAGTCGGGCACCCTGTCCAGGAGCTACCTGAAATTTCTGTAGGCTGAAGGTAGATCTTTTGGAGAAATGTCCACCAGCAAGGCCAAACATCGACCATTCAAAGCCAAAGAGGACACGTAGATCATGGAGAACCCACAGATAACTCCCAAATTCCTGCAGCCAGCCATTGCTACCACCAAATACAGGAACTAGCGGGAGCTAACCTGGCCCACTGAATTCCTTCATCTCTCCCCCTTCCCCATCACGGCCCTCGGCTACAAGATGGAAGGAGGCCCCAGTGGCCCCTGGCTGAACAATGAGAAATCCCCTCACTCCCTTCCAGCTCTCCTGGGTTCTCTTCTACAGAGGGTAGAGCCTCCCTCCTGCCCATATGGACCAAAGTCCCAGGTCCCAGTGGTCCCTCTGTCCCAAAGCCTCTCCAGCCAGCGGGATCAGCCACTCAGCAAATACTTCTCCAGAAGTAATTGGATGTGATGGAACGAGGGCTTTTCAGCTCCTGAGCGAAAGTCTCTGGATGTCATTTAATGGCACAAAAAAAATAAAAGGCTCAGGCCTCCCGCCTACCACTGCCAGGACATCATTAATCTCTGTGGAAGGCATCAGCGCTTCCGTCGCTGCATCCAGCCCCGGCGAGCCAAACAAATTACAGACCTGAGCCGGGCTCTCCATGGGGGAGTTATTAGGTTGGACTTGAATATGTGCTGTTTCCTTCAGCGCCGCCATCCTCTGCTCTCCCTTTTGGGAGAGCAGAGCGAGGCCAAGGCCAGGGCAGAGGCGAGACACCTTGGTTAGACACAAGTCGCTCGCTCTGGGGCTCAGGCAGCTAAGAGCCGGGTACCTAGGTCCCTGGATGGACTGCCTGGAGCAGGAGTCGAAAGTCAATAGCTGAGAACCTGGTCTTTGGTTCCTTACCTTACCTGAGTGGGAACTGCCTCCCTCAGCCTCCTGACCCCACATCCCTACGCTGAAAGGACCAAATGGAAAGTCAGCTAGAAACTTTCACCGAAGCAGGGTTTGGCATCCCTGACCTGTGATATTTGGGAATCTGAAAGTGGGCTTGCTGTAGGGACTGTGAACATCAGTCAGGAGCCAGCTACAAAGCCGTGCTACTAGACAAGGCCTCCCTGGCCAAGACTGGGTTATTTTTAATCCAGTGTTAATTAGGTGATATTAGAAATTCACTGAGGTCAGGAATGAAGCTAGGTAAAGAGATAAAGCAGCTCCCACCACCTATGCCTGAGAGAGGCCCAGGGAGGCCCTGCCAGGGTTACATAAATGGGGTGAGCACAGAGATTCACTCAACTCAGAGTGGACCAACTCTAGGAGATGAACTGTCAATCTCATCCCCCTGAGGCCTGCAAACGATAGGCACGTACAGCTGCCACTTGCAAATCACAAAAGCCAGCCCTGTGGACTCGGGACCTAAAAGGGAGAAAGTGACCATCAACATCTACCACCAAGGCCGTTCCAAACCCGCTAGCCATGGCATTCCCTGGGAGTGAAACTCAGAGGAGTGGTCCTTCTCCTGGATGCTGAAGAGAGGATCCTTCATCTCTCAGAACCTTGGTGCCTGGCATAAGGCTAGGCATATAGTGTGGTTCAAATTCCTCCAGGCTTTAGATATGTCCCTCATGCTCCCCTCGCCCCCTTCCACAACCAAGTCAACATCAGCACCTTGGCCAACCTCTTCTCCACCAGCTCCTAGCAGGAGCAGTCGCCTCTTAGCAGAGCTCTTCCGACTGCTTCTGTAGGATGGAAGGAGTGCCCTAGGGCGGCACAGAGCCCGAACTGCATACAGTCTGTGTGGCTCTGCCGCAGGAGTGCCAGCCCCTGTGTGGCTCCCTCCAGGCAGCTCAGGATATAAACACGAGAGGCTGCCTCCCCCTCGAATCCTCGGACAGTGCACTCACCACCCTGCCCTGGTGCCGAGAAGAACCCTGGTGGCTACCAGGGTGGTGGTCCCGCCCTCTTCCTGCAGCTCAGAGACAGAGCAGTGCCATACAGGAAGGGGCTTTCCTCTGAGCAGTGACCACAGAAGCCACAGCTCTCCATTTCTCCCCACATGCCCCCCGAGGGCCTGACTCACCCCTCTTCCTTCTAGAACTTGCTCTGGGTCAGTTCCTCCTGCCCTCTGTGGCAGGAAACAAGTGGGGGTGTGTAAGGAGTCCTCTGCCGAGCCAAAGGAAGAGCCAGCAGGAGACTAGCCCAGGTCCTGGCTTTGTGGAGCTGCTGCCCAAATTGCTGAGAACCACAAGCTTGTTAAAAACGTGGCTAGAAAGAGCCTAAGTGTTTCAGGGCACTCTGAGCTCATACAAAAGACAGCGTTTGGCCAACTCTATGTGAGGGGAGCCAGGCCTCTCTCGGGACATAGGGGATTTCTTTCCACCAGCTTACTCTGATCTCGTGATGGGTTTCAATTCCCTCATTGCCACCCAGGCTCCTTCCTGTCATACTCAGTGAGGAAAGGAGAAAGCTACCTTGTCCCCTCATACCTGCCACACACTATTTCACCCAAGATCCCTTCTCTGGCACACACACACACACACACACACACACACACACACACACACACAGGTAATGGGGAGGCATGCATGCACATACATACAGAGACATACCTGCATGTGTTTTCCAAGGGTCAGATGACCAAAATTTCTTCCCAGCCAGCCTGGCCCCCTGGGGGTCCAGGGGTTCTCATCAGGCACAATGTACACAAAAGAACAGTGACACAAAGCCACACCATGGATTTGCCCAGTGTGGTCGGAACCTATCTACAGGCCAAGCTGGCAGAGTCTCAGCTGCCTTCCCAAGACAGTTGCATAAGCTCTAACCCTATAGCTCTTGAGGCTGAGTCAAATGTGCAGTTACTGAGTAGGGTTGAAGGAACCTCGAAAGGCTTTGTATCCCCATCCTGGCACCCCATCCTGCCCTGCCCACCCCCCCCCACCCCCACCGAATCCCATCTGTGAGGCGGAACAATGACAGTCCTCCACATTAGAAGTGACATGAAGTAATGTACATACTGCTCCTGTGATAACACCTGGCTCCTGGCAAACACCACAGGGTGTGCATTCATCATTACTGTCTGCATGAACATCATTCTAGCTTTTGGGAGCTGGTATTACCAAAATGTTCCAGTCCTTCAGAAGATCTTTGAAACATGAACCTTACCTGGTGGGGAAAGGGGGTAAGTTGAGGAAAAAACATGGGTGGACTTGATCTCGTCCTCGTTGTAAAAGTGGCTGTGGGTATAACTGGGGACCACCAGTGGTCTATGCTCTGCAGGGACTTCCAGCTGCCAACCTCATGTGGTCACTCTTCCCTCTGGATCCCAGTGACAGCTGGTGGAGTGAGGCCTTCTTCGGGTGTTCTCCCACCCAAGAAAGATTTCTAGAGTTAGCCTCTCCCCTAAAAGAATAAAACACTGTAGGACACATGTGAATTACAGTTATCCAAATAAAGAGGAAAAGACTAAAAATTAGTGTAAGTATACTCCATGAAGTAGGTGGAGAGGATATACGACAAATTACTTGTTGTCTGAAGTCCAAACCTACCAGTGCTTCCTGAACTCTCCTGGCAACCCTCTAGCCAGGGTGCTTGAAGCTTGGGATTTGGGAAAGAAACATGGGAACATAACTCCAACCACTTCTCTCGACTTTCTCCAGAGCCTGGAGCTGTACGCTTATTTCCCTGCCACAACACCCCTTTACGCTCCTCACAGAAGGTACACCTTGTTGGGCTGACTCCCCCAGAGAAGTCACCCCTCTGGCCTAGGCACTGACTAGGACTCTCCGGTCCCAGGCAGGGAACATGTCTCCCACACTTGATCCCTATCGAGGATCTAGGTGTAACCGTTCTCCCTGTACCTCAAGGAGGAGCTGTGTTTTGTGAGGTGCTTGGGGCTCTGGCGGGGGGGGGGGGGGGACTATAAGAAGAGCAATCTCAGCCCCAACACCTAGGGTGAGCAGGTGTGAAGAGAAGTATCCATGCCTTTGTCATGTCAGAAGTCAGAAGACATTCAAGAAGAGGAGGTGGGAAGATCAACATCCATCTGATGATACTCTCTACTTGGAGTGAGAAGGCAGAAATGTATATTAAATAAAAGGCCCGGGGGAAGGAAGCCCAAGGTGGCTTTAACTCACTGAGCCATGTTATTATCACCCTCTAACAAACAGGCCTCTATCTCTGTCATGTGTGAGGGGCTCTACAAACATCCAGAGCCCCCCTAAATCTAGGGCCCAGAAGACTTCCCATGCAGTATGTACTCCCTAGCCCAGTGACCAAGGTTAACTCTGTCCCCTCAGAGCTGACCTCTTCCTGTCAGGCCATCTCAAGTCCGTGGTTATCCCTTACTATCTCTCTGTGGTCTGTCTGTCTTTCTAGGTGCTTGGGAAATGGACGATTTTCTGCAGAACTACCAGCTGCCACAGCCCAAAACAAGCACCCAGTTCATGACTGAGTTTGATGGGGCTTAGCCAGCAGGTTTTGGAAGAATGAACGAGGTGAAAGGCAAACTTAGTGAAAATTAACTGTTCACTGAGCTGCAAACTGTACCTTCCAGGTGTGTGCCCATGTCATGTAATCCACTACAGATGGTCTGGAGACAGAATCTCCTCTTGTTATCTTCCAAATTAAAAAAAAGAAAGAAAGAAAGAAAAAAAGGGAAAAAAGTCACCCAGAGCTTAATAAGTCACTTTCTTGTAGTCGAAAGTTTTCTCCAGTCCTGCCTGGCCCAGAGGTCAGACAAATCTCTCCCACCCGCAATCCCGCAGCCGCTCAGACCCAAGTAAACACACAGAGGATTATATTAAACTGTATGGCCTATGGAACACCTCTTGCTAGCTAGCTCTTATAGTTTAACTCAACCCGTAACTATTAACCTATGCATTACCACATGTTCCATGGCTTTGCCGGTCTGCTGGCATGTTGCTCCTTGGATGGCAGGCTGGCCTCTCCCTAGACTCCACCTTTCTCCTTCCTGTCTCTCTCCTTGAATTTCCCACCTGCCTCTAAGCTGCCTTGCCACAGGCCAAAGCAGCTTACTCATTAACCAATGGGAACAACATATATTCACAACGTACAGAAAGACGCCCCCCAGAAAACTTCCGACTACACTTTCTAGCCTGTATTCCTTTGAAGATTAATAAGGGAAGGGCTGGGGAGATGGCTCAGTCAAGAGCTTGCCTTGTGAGCATTAGGGACTGCATTGGGATAGCCAGGAGCCACGTAAAAAAGCCCAGTAATGGGAAAAATGAGAATCAGATGCAAACAGATTCCCCAAAGCTCACTAGCCAATAGCCTAGGCTACTTGACCAATATCCAGGCCAATAAGAGACTGTCTTAGTTGGTCAGTGGTGGCCCATACCTTTAATCCCAGCACTCAGGAGGCAGAGGCAGGCAGATCTCTAGTGTAGCAGGAATCTTAAAAGGTCTTACTAATAAAAACAATGCAGAGCCAGGTATTGGGGTGAACGCTGGAAGATCAGAGAAACAGAACAAGCCACAGCCACCTCACTTTGGCAATTCCTCAGCTGATCCTGTTTCCTCAGACTGGAAGCCTCTGAGTCCTCATCCAAATGGATCTCAGCTAAACTGCTGCTAAAGGCCTAAAAGCTTAACCAGGCTAGTTCCTGGTCCTCACATTTTATATACCTTTCTGCTTCCTGCCATCACTTCCTGAGATTAAAGGCGTGAGTCACCATGCCTGGCTGTTGCCAGTGTGGCTTTGAACTCACAGAGATCCGGATGGCTCTCTGCCTTCGGAAAGCTAGAATTAAAGGTGTGTGTGCCACCATTTTCTGGCCTCTGTATCTAGTGGCTGTTCTATTCTCTGACCCCAGATAAGTTTATTAGGGTGCACAATATTTTGGGGAACACAAAATCACCACACTCTAGGACAGCCTGGTCTACAGAGTGAGTTCCAGGACAGCCAGTCAGAGCTACACAGAAAAACCCATCTTAAAAAACCAGGTGGGAGAGGGAGAGAGAGACAGACAGAGAGACAGAGAGACAGAGAGACAGAGAGAGACAGAGACTCCGTCTTAAACAAAATGTTGGCTGTGCCTAAGGAACTACAATGCTTGAGACTTTCCTCTGACCTCACATTCATGCACAAACACATGGGTATATGCACACACAGGAGGAGGAGGAAAAGAAAGAAAGAAGAAAAGAAAACCGACAAGGAGGAATGGACCAGAGTCCAGCCCTCGCTTTGAGGACTCCTTACAAATGCAAGTGCGTCAGGCTGACAGACAGAAGACCAGATCCCAGGGCCTGAGCCTCCAGATCGTCCGTCCTCCCTGAAGCCCCACATCCCCAGCTATGGCAGTGTGGAAGGAAGAAGTGGTAGTGGAAATTGGGTTTTCGACCATGGACCTTTCCAGCTCCAACAGCCAACAACCTTTCTTTAGGGAATTTGGCTGGCACCTGTTCCATGCTAGACCCTGGGCAGAAAGAGAGAGAGAGGTGCTACTCTTGTGGAGCTTAGCAACCTGGGATGGGGGTGTTAATCATCAGATAGTCACAGTCAAGTTATAGCAAACTCCGACAGTGTTACGAAACTGTAAAGGGGGTCTGGTTTCTGGCAGGAGCAGGAGAGGTCAGGCCTTTTGGAAGAAGTGGTGTTTGGAGCTGGAACTAGAATGTGGGATAGCGATTAAGTCAATGACTAGAGATGGAGACAGAGAGCTCCTTAGAGCTTCCCCAAGCTGCTGGCAGGAACATTATGTGGCATCTTCCAGAAAATGAAAGGCCAATAAAGTAGCTGGAAAGAAACATGCAAGAAAGACATTGGCTGGCTAGGTAGACAAAGGCCAGGCCCATCCTTATGGCCATGTTACAGTTTTGAATGGAATCCTTACAAATAAGAGATTATGGAATGATAAGTAGATTGGAGAAAGATGGGGGACAAAAATCAGATGTGTGCTTTGAAGAATCTGTGAGGAGGCTCCTTGGTGGGCATGGGGAAAGGATTTTCATCATCTAAGGTCCTTGGATTTCCTTGTGCGTTTCTTGGCTTTGCTACCCAAGGACACCTGAAAATGCATCTCTGCTCCTCTCGTGTACAGCAGGAACCATAACTTCTCAGCTGCTTTACCCCCACCCTGGTCCTCTCTACTCCCCTCAAGATCCCCTCAGTCAATTTCCCTCCCAGATTTAACAAGATGTGGAGACCTTGGCTGGGACACGGCAGCACTGGTGACCCACGTACACCGTGCTTTGAGATCCCCAGATGAAAGGGGCAGGGTGAAGCGAGGCATGTGGTTATTACCTTCTTAGAGGCCTGCCCCACGATGGCTACAAGGTAGAGGGGCCTCAACTGACCCTTCACCCGGTGGAACACACTCTTAACTCATTAGTTAATTTTCAATTGATGGGATCTGAGGAACGCAATGGGGAGGGGTACCGAGTCTCTGCCTCGGGAGGATGCTGCCCCTTCCATTACTAGGTTCAGATCCCTGCCCAAAAGAATAGGAGCAAATTCTTATGTTCTAGCAGCACATCTGGTGCCAGCCCAGGGCAAAAGGAACCTCCGGCTCCCTCTACCCCACCAGGCAAGCCTGTAAGCAGAGCTAAAATAAGAAACAAAAGGAAGTTTCCATTTGCAGTGTCATGGAAGACAGCCACAAAAGGGACTTTTTGGGTTCCGTGTTCCCTGGAACCTTCTCTCCATAACCCTTACCATGCCAGGTGCAGAGTGTAATTGGCAGCTCCAATTGGTGCCCAGGACTAGGATAAATAGAAGGTCGGCTTGCTAGAACAACCCCAAATTGAGACATCCTCCCCTCTTCTGCTTTTAATTCCTTGCGGCTAGCATGTTTATTTTGGGGTAAGGAAAAAAATCGGATGTTTATCCTTCGAGGAAATTATCAGCTTGCTTTCTTTCCCTTTTTTTTCACCCCTCCTTTCTTTTGCCCAAGAGTTTTAGGCTTTGAGTTCAGCCCCGTGAGGGACCCTCACTCTTCAGGTTCTAAGAAGTGAAAAACATAACTGGCCCAGGTCCTAGGCTAACGCCAGCCCAGTCCTTCCAGAACCACAGTGGAAGGCCTAGAGGTGGAGGGGGAAAGTGAAGTCCTGGAGAGCAACCAATGGGGGCGCCCAATCCTGACTCAGCTTTTTACCTGCAGATCTCGGTGGGCCTCACACCCCTTCTCACTAGCTCCTCCAAAAGAAAACAACGGCGTGTAAATTGCCAAGAAATACATAAGGGAGCATAATGTGCTCCTCTCCACACTAAGGAGAACTGACATCTTTAAACAAAAAAATCATCATTGTGATCATCATCATCATCATCATCATTGTCAGTTGTTACTGATCACTTCTTGCATACCAAGCACTACACCAAACGCTTTCCATGTAATGTTTCATCTCCTGTCTTCCCACCCTGATTCACAACCTACTCAGGTCTCCCGTGCTTGTTCTCTCATTTAGTTGACACCACAAACAGCCTGGCGAGGACGAGGCAGGCTGTAGCAAACTCATCCCTATAGACGGAGAAACAGAGCCCTGCTCTCTGACTCACACAAAGCAATGGCAGGAGACTGTATTAACTTAAAGCCTCGTGCCACGGTATCCAGGGGGAAGCAGAACTCTAATTTTACTCTCTGGGCAATATAAAATAAAGTCCAGATCTTTTATTCACTCGAGGGGCTGGACTGGGTCCAAGGAAAAAGGCTGCTAGCCCTCCTGGACCCTTGTGGAAAAGGCTAGGGCCTCGGAGTACTCAAGGCAAACAGGCTGACCCAGCCAAAGACCACATCAGCGCTCCCGGCCTTTCAAAGGCCACTGTTTCACTGCTTCGCCACCCATTCACTGAACCCCCTTCTATATTCCCTCCCCCACACCTGTGTGATAGATACTTCTAAAAAAAAAAAAAAAAACGGTAGTAAGGTGGGAAAGTGGGAAAGAAGGGACCGCCACCTAGGAGCACTCAAGAATGGCAGTGATGACAGAGACGGTGGTGATGGGGGTGAAGGTGATGATGATGGTGGTGGTGGTGATGGTGTTGCTGATGACGGTGACGGCAATGATGGTGATGATGGTGTTGCTGATGACGGTGACGGCAATGATGGTGGCGGTGATGGTGACGGTGTTAGGGCTAAGTAGCCATGGAACAGAAAGAAAGCCCACTCCCCTGACCCCGCCCCCGCCAAAGACCTAAATTCGTGTGGATGTCTGCCACATGACAATCTAGTGACCTGAGCAGCTCCATTGTTTCAGACCTCTGTTTCAAGTGCAATAAGAGTATAATGGAAAGCAGGGGGAGCGGGGAGGATTTCTTTCTAGGATGGGTTACGTACGACGTTAAAGGAGATAGTATGGCGGATACTAGAATGCAGTGTCTGGCACGCAGGCTGTTGAACAAATACATGTTTTCCCCTTCTTCCCTGCCTCCACTTTACCTGTTCTCCCCAGCTCAGGTGAAACAAGCCATGAGGCCCAGGCCCAGGAGCCACCTCCTCCAGGTAAGAGTCCTTCCTGTCAGACCCATAAGGGCCTTGGCAGCCCAGGAAGAGGACTAACTAGCAAAGCAGCTTGAGCCCCAGCCCAGCATCCCCCTCCCAAAACTAAGAAAACATTGGGAAGCTCAGATCAGGAAAGACACCCAGTTTCTTAGCAACTAGCAAGCATTTCCCTGTAAAGATAAAGACCCTTCACTCAGAATACTACCCCCCCTCCACCAGCCTCTCCAGGTGTTTGATCTACTTTGAAGGAATGGAGTGCAGAGCCACCAGCCTCTAGGACCTTACCTTAGCCAGCTTAATAGTACCTGAGATAATTCCAGAACACATTTCCTCCTTCTGGTAATTAACTTTTACCTCTGCCCCCCAGTAGCTGCTAAGAGACACATGAGATGTGTACCTGTACACACACACACACCCTGGGCCCACATCTCCCCTTCTGAGACCAGCCAAGAATCAAGAATAAAAGGAAACAGAAAAGGATACAGCCTTCTATGTTCTGCTGTAAAAGAGCTGTTGACGGGCCATTCATCTCTGCCATTCATTGCTCTCTTTGCCTGGGCAAGTCAGCCACCCTCTCTTGGCCTCAGTTTCCTCATCTATCAAATAGTCTTTGCTCTGTAAGGTCCCCTCCACCTCCGTATCCTACAACTCTGTATGGTTATTTTGGAAAGTGGCAGAGAAAGCGCTACAGCAGAGTAGAATGAGCATTCCCACGATTAAGAAGGAAAAGGAGCCAAGTTAAAGGTGGGTTTATGGATGTAGGGAGCTGGCAACCCTGGCATCTCCCACAGGCAACATCTATTTCAGATACAAGCTAGACAAAACCCAAGCGGGGGGGGGGGGGCACCCTCATATTCACTTCAGGGACCCAAGGCAACACACAGAATCATGAACTAGAATCCTAAGTCAGGAGCAATGGGTTAAATGGAACGAAACAGAGGCCGTCAGAAAGGGACCCAGCTGCCCTGGGTTCCCACTTTCACGTCCAGTCTCATGCTAAAAGCAGATAAGCATACTTCCTGTAGGGCCTGAGCAGCAGCCTGCAAGCCTACAAGCCTACATCCTCTCTGCTTCCCAAGACCCCCACCCACCCACAAAAACAGAGACAGTCTTGTGTGCACCCTAAGGAAACGCGCAACTTACGGATGGCAAAGTCCCTGCCCTAGTACAGTTGTGTGATGGTGAAGCCTGTCAAGAGTTGAACGTCAGAAGAGAACGGTCGGAAGACAGGCCCCCAAGAGGAGAGGGGCATGCGCACTGGGAGGGGATGCTGTAGTCCATAGGGATGGGAAAGAAAACTTGAGAAGACAGGGTGACCAAGGCACTTACGAGCACCAGTAGTGGCTCATCCCTGGCTGGTAGTACAGCAGGCTTACCTAGGCACAGCTGCAATCCGTCAGCCTACCCTCCAAGCCTTGATCCACACAGAAATAACATCTACAGCAGCATCTACAACCTTCCTAATGCTGCGACCTTTTAATACAGTTCCTCATGCTGTGTTAACCCCTAACCATAAAGTTATTTTCATTGCCACTTCAAAACTGTAATTTTGCCACTGTTATGAATCGTAACACACATATCTGATATGTAGGATATCTGATTTGCGACCCACAGGTTGAGGACCACTGATCTACAGCCTAACCTTTGCCCACATGGACCCTGGTCACAACTGTCAAGAATTCAAGAGCCTTCTGGCTTCTTGTCGGTCTTGTTCTGTCCGTCCACACATATACAAGCATGAACATCCACATTTACAACAAACACACCTCTTCTGGAGGCAACCTGCACATACATACTGTCAACACAACAACCCACACAAAATCACATGGTGTACACACCCGACAGACACTATGGGGTCTTGACTGTGCCAACCTCTTTCTAGACATCCTTAGACAAGTTAGTTGCATTTGTAATTATGTTATTGAACCTCAACATACTCTCACTCACAGCCTGATCGCACATCAGCTCACCACTAACACAGAAAAAAAAACACAAAACCCTCCGTTTGTAGGAGACTAAGGACCAGACATGACCTAACCACAAATCTCCCTTTGCAATCGCCTGCTGCTGCAAGCAGAGTTTTGATGGTTGCAATGGAGGTTTCTCGTGTGAGACTGGGGAAGGAAGGGGCAGGGAGGTGCTGGCAGAAGGGAAGCAAGCCTGCCCTTAAAGTTCACGAGGAAGGCATCCAGACACATGCCCATCCTTCTAGCAGCCCTACCTCTGGCCCCTTGCCTATGTGCTGCCCAGCCAGGGAAAGGAGAAGCCAAAATTGGCCCGACGAAGTTGCTAAATTGAACCTTGGCAGAGAAGGGGAAACGCGTCAGTTCCCCGGGGAAGTGGCCTAGCCCAGGGCGGCCACAGGCCCCTCAGGCTTCTACTCCGATGGAACAAAAGTTGCTCAAATAGATCTGATGCTTTGTTTTTGAGCCTAAAATACCCTGTGGTGGCAACCGGAAGTGTGACCACGGGAGGGAAGTAAGGCAATGGGGAAGAATGTGTTTGAGTTTCCATCATGACCACTTTTTCTTTCATTTGGGGTCTAGAAGAAACTTCTCCACCTTCCCCTCCCCCCCAAAAAAAAGAAAAAAAAAGCACAGTTTGTGCAAGAGGGAAGTGTGATCCCGAGATTTGGGGCTTGGGCACCCAAAGCCACTATCACCAGTGACCTGCTACCCCGTTATACCCTCCCCCTCCAGCCTAAGAAAGACTATGAAAGTGGCCCTGTCCTCACAACACTGTCTGATAGGTGCAAGAAGCTACTCCAGAGGAAGAGGGACCGAGTGACGATTGCTTTCAGGATCTGACTGTCCCTAATGTACTTCCATGTGATTTGTTTTTTAATTGTGTGTGCATTCACATAGGGATGCACATGGTACGACAAGCATGGACCGCTTTCAGCGTCGGTTCCCTCAGGACCAAACTCAGGTTGTCGGGCTTAGCAGCTGGCATCCCTCCTGTCGAGCCATCCCATGGGCCTCTGGTGAGACTAAGTAAATAAGTAAACAAATTATAAATAATCACATGGAATTTTTCAGAGCATTTAATAAGCCAAGACATAACTGGACCAAAACTCTGACCCATATATTGGAAATGAGTACTTTGACAGGTAAGCCAGCAGACCAACCCATACCTCCAAATGCAAGGATCAAAGAGTAACTACCAAGATAGGCCTCACCACTCCACCCTCTCTTCCTAATTTATTGTTACCCACACTCCTTACCACCAGATCACCTGTATTTGTTTACTCTCCCTACCCATCCTGAAGCCTCACGGGACCTGACTTTCCCCACTGCAAAGACCTGATCTCCTTTCACCAATGCCTTAGCCCAATGTGTGATGGTGCCGTGGGCACACAACCCCCTGAAGACTTGTTAGGAAGGAAGGAAGGAAGGAAGGAAGGAAGGAAGGAAGGAAGAAAGAAAGAAAAGAAGAAAAGAAAAGAAAAGAAAAGAAAAGAAAAGAAAAGAAAAGAAAAGAAAAGAAAAGAAAAGAAAGGGCAAAGTCCTACTAGACACCAGATGCTCCTGCCATGTGGATGAGGATGGTGTTGGGGCCAGGAAGAAATAGAGATGCAATGGATATCTACACAAAATCAGAAGTTACTCTTCACCCTTGTGTTGAAGGGGCACAGTTATCAAGGAATTGCAGAAATAGGGGGAGGGGGAATAGGGAAGCATGTGAACAAAGCATCCCCACAACTTTCCCACCAAGAAGGCTGAGGCGTAAGGCTGTGAAAACCCACCCCCTGTCCTGCCCAGGGTGATATCGGGTAGAACAGAACTTGGCTGTATACCCTGGGGGTGAGCACTTGGAAGGTGGGAGACGGGGGAGATGGCGTCCCTGAGACCGCACAAAGCTGGAGAGTCTTGCCCCAGGTACCCGGACATCTAGGTTTGAACTGGTGACCAGAGACGTTGAGTGGCGCCGCTGGCCCGCAGCTGGGGACCTATGAACTCAGACTGCAGTTCAGAGGCTGCTCCCGGCCTCGGTCTCTGGGTGAGATTTACCAGCTTTTAACAACAGCAGGATAATCATGCTAATGAAAAACTCCCTCCGGGCTTGGGGTAGCCAGACTGAGATGAAGAAACCGGGAGGCATTTTGGAGTCGCCTGATGAGTCACTCTGAATGTGCGGGGAGCCCGCCTGCATCTGGGAGCGAAGGACTTCCACATCCTCTCCCTCTGCACTCTACAGAGACAGCAGCACACGCTGGGGACTACGAGGTCCACTCCTGGAGCATCCCAGGCCGTGCTTTGGGAAACTAGGCACAGCCTGAGCCCAAGCTCCTTAAGCTCAGCCACCAGCAAACCCAGTTACCCTGCTACTACCTGTGGTGAGGCCTGTGTATGTCTCCCATCCTACACACGACCTTGGCTTCTCCCCAACTCTCTCCAGGCTGCCAAGGTTTTGGAGAGGGCAATGCTCTGATGTGTTCCCAGCTCCCCGAAGATCCCAGCATATGCTGGGCTCCATTCCTCTTTCCTAAGGACTTTCCACCAATGCCTCAGTTTCCCTGAGTAGCAGTAGCTCAAGGTTCCCTACACCCCACCCTGCCCCCGGGTGGTGGGAGCATTAATTACAGTTTGTTCCTGGCTTTGAAGATGAAAATGCCAAGGATCATTACCTCTCAATTAACAGGGTTATTACCTCTTGAGATTGTGTCGGATGACTCCTACCCCACCCCACCCCTGCCCCCAACCTGGGATCCATAGCAATTCCATGTTGTACTGTTTCTGGGTCCCCCTACACCCTCATACTCCTCCTTCCCTGGTTTCACACTGGTAATTACCCTCCCCCTTCTTCAAAATTAGGACTGGTGGAGTATTTAGCATATTCCATCTTGAATGAGGATTTATGGAGTCTCTGAAGAGGTAGTTGTGTAGGTAGGAAGACGGATGGAGTTACAGGCAATTGTGAGCTCCCACTTCTTCTAATCATCAGCTCAGTAGGCTGAGGCAGGAGGATTAAAAGTTCAAGTCTAACTTGGGCTACACAGTGAGACCCTGCCTCAAGCCCTCTACTCCCAAAGACTTATTTCCTTGGTGATCACCAGCCCCTACAAAGGCGTTAAACTCATGCATGAGCTGCTCACAGAATAGGACACTAATCCCACCAAGAGCTACAGTTCTGAGCTCGAGAGAGTCATTGACTGCTTCTCTGAATCCTGCTTGACTGGATGCATACAGCAGCTTAGAAAAAAAAAAAAAAGCCAAAGATGTGCTTTCCGATCCTCTTTGGGATGGAAGAGACTAAAGGACTAATTAACAGTTTGGGGCTGAGGCTGAGACCAGACCTAAAAGCCTGCAACCCTCTCTAAGACCTAAGGTTTTCCTTCTGAGGGTGAAGGGAAAAAAAATCAGTGCCTGCCTTATGAATAAAGCCTGTTGCACAAAAGCAGGCGTACTGCAAACCACGGAGATAAGAATTTACCCATGGTCCCTCCCATTTTCTGTCTCCTCACTTTTCTCCCCAACTGCCTTCTCTACCACCCCTCCCCCCCACACACACACACACTCACACACCTTTTCTGCTTCATTTCGAATCATGAAGTTCCTCTTTCCAAAAAGCACCATCCCCCGAGAGTCCTTTCTGCAGAGACACCATCCCTCCTAACTGAGAAGGGGTTATCCCACCATGGGTCCCAGGGGAGAGACAGGCCCTAGAGCACATGACTCCATTTACCTTCTGTGAGCCTCTGAACTAAGACAGCAAAGTTCCTATTACAAGCCCTCATCCCCTGACCCACTCCCCCATACACACACCCCATACACACACCCCACCCTTGCCCCAGGAACTCCGCCCCTCCTAGAACCTTTAACTGTGACTAGGAACTTCAATACATTCCTCCCACACTTGCCTAAGATAGTCAGAAACCCAGAGAGCTGAGAAAGGGGACCTGGTTCATTAATTCTCTTTCCCTCTCCCCTTACTAGCCCCCATCATTAGAAATTCATTCAGAAACCCATGAATTGACAAAACTTGGAGCTGAAATTAGCAGAAAAGGAGGGTTGTCCAACTCTCTTGAAGCCCATGAATAAGACTGGTCATAGCCAAAGTCATAGACGGGTAGTTTATCCAGAAAATCAGAACTCATGATAGCCAGGCCAGGGCTAGTGTTTGACATTTACCTACAATGTACACTTTTCTCAGTTCTGCCTGTTACTACTTCCCTTCCCTCCCTGCCCCAGCTCTGTCCTGAATGCTCAGCCTCTGGGTTACCCATGACAACTAATTAGTTCTAGGGACTTGCTCACTTAGGCCTTGGGAGCGATCTCTAGGATAAATCACCTTGGGAATTTAGTGGCTACTCCCACCCTCCCAGCAAGCGGTCCTCTGTAGCAAAACATTTTCTCTTTGATTATCAGACACCCTGAAATCACCTGAAGTGTGATCCCAAATATCCCGTTTCTACATGATTAGAAGAAGTTCATTTGAATTAAGACCAATAGATTTTAAAAGAGAACTACGTCTGGCTGGGGAAGTGGTTCAGTTGATAAAGTACCTGCCAGGCAAACAAGAGCATCTGAGTTCAGATTCCTAGATCTACGTAAAAAAGCTGGGCATGGCCATGTGTGTGCCTGTAACTGCAGCTGTAGAGAAGGGATATGGAGACAGGCAGGTCCCTGGAGCCCGTTGGCCCACCAGCCTAGCCGAAGCAATGAGCTGCAGAGAAACTCCAAAGTGAAAGGACTGCAGGGCTCAGCAGAGGACCTGGGCTTGTTTCCCAGTATCCACATGGCTTAGAGTCACCTGGAGCTCCAATTCCAAGGAATCTGACATTCTCTTCTGATCTCCAAGGATAGGTGCAGGAGCATGGTACATACAAACTCAGACAGATGCACGCACATGCGTGCATGAAGTCAACCCCCCCCCCACCCACACACACAGAGATGTACACACACAGGCACATGTGTACACACCAAATACAAAATTTAAAAATACATAAAAGTGAAGTATGTGATTATCCTTGGAGAGGATCCCATGGCCATTGAAACAGCTTTAGAAAGTAGGACTTGAGCTCAAAGTAACACAGTCTCTCATGTCTACTTATTAGAAGCTCAAGTGCTACGCCTCTTTTCTGGCCTGGGCTCTTTCTTTACCTCCATGTTTGGTCCAAAGGATGCCGGGATACCACAGTCAAGCCTCCTTTCTATTCCTCACTGCTTTCTCCCTCAGGTTTTCCGGTTCAGTGAGAGACCTTGTCTTCAGAAAATAAAGATGGAGGAGATGGAGAGACGCCTCTGTGGTTAATAAATAGTGCTTACTGCTCTTTCGGAGGGCCTAGTTCTGTTACCAGCACCCATGTGGTGGCTCACAACTGCCTGTAGCGCCATCCATCCTACCCACCCCAACCACCTCATCCATCCTACCCACACCAACCACCTCATCCATCCTACCCACACCAACCACCTCATCCATCCTACCCACACCAACCACCTCATCCATCCTACCCACCCCAACCACCTCATCCATCCTACCCACCCCAACCACCTCATTCCTTCCCTTTGTTACAGTCACAAAAGAGACAACAGCTAGAGACAAAAGCATTCTTTTTGGAGTTACATGGGGCGAGTTCAAATAGATCAGCCATGTTGAGACCAATTAACTTCCAGGAAGCTAATAAGATTCTCCCAGCCATGTAGATCTTCATAGTAAGAAGTGAGAAAGACAGCCCAAAGATCTTCCTCACTTGGCTGCTGTAAAGAGACTGAGAGCTGGAGAAACGGCTTAGTGGATAAGAGCACTTATTAACTCTCACAGAGGACTGGTTTTCTTCCCAGCACTCACATAGGGGCTAACGACTATCTGTAATTCTAGTTCCAGGGAAATGTCCTTTTCTGACCTCCATGGACACCAAGCACACACACACACACACACACACACACACACACACACACACATGCATACATACAGGCAAAACACTTATACACATAAAAAAAAATACAAATCTAAAAAAAAAATGTAAGGAAAACAGAGTATATATACAAGGCCTGGCCAGCCAAAGCAGACATCCTACATCAGTGTCCCAACCTTCTAGGACTGTAATCAACCAGAAGCACCAGCATCAAGGTCCCCATGAAGCTCACTAACCCTACAGGGAACCAAAACTTTCCTTCTTCAAGCTTCCAGGAAAATTTTACCTAGCCTCTCCTCTAAACTGGAAGTCATTACCAAAGACATGGCAATGACTTCTAGAGATTTCACTAATGAGCAGCAGGACTCCAGTGACCCTCCTGGGAGGCACCCAAAAGTGGAAACCACCTGAAGACCCTCAAGATAACTGGCACTCAAGAACGATGCCGCCGGGGCAAGTCCTCCCATTCGCAACAGCGAACTCCCATTTCTCATCATTGGGCTCGAAGTCCTACAACCAGATTTCCATCCTAGCAGCATTAGTGAGTACCTCCAAGTTCCAGGGGACATTCTGAGTACTGTGCTTAGTATCTTCAGGTTCTATTAGTAACTCTTGTTAAGTATTTTTTTTTTCCTCCAAATTGCTAGGTAGAGCCACTTGTAAAGGCACACATCAATAATCCCAGCACTTGGGAGGTAAGGCCACTCTCGGCTGACTTCAACGGGTAATCAAGACCCCTATCTGAGAGGAGGGAGGGGGAGTGGCTCAGACAGAAAATTGTGAGCTGCTGAGGCATGAAGACCTGAGTTCAGATCTCCAGCACCCATATAAAAAGTGCACACAGCTGTAATGCGGACACTGAGACATAGAAGGGTCCCTAGGGCTCACTGTTCAGCTAATCTTGCCCAATCAGTAAAATCCAGCTTTAATGAGACTCTGTCTCAAAAAGAATAAGGCAGAGAGCAATTGAGGGACACATGCACACATGAGCATGCACATGGACAGGGACCCATACATACAATATACACACCAAAAAAGAGGTCGCTAGAAGGCTTGGAACCCAGAGCTTTGATCAGGTGGCATAAGTACTCTCACCACTGAGCACATCCCCAGTCTGGAGCACCAGTCCTAAGCATTTTCATTTAAAATGCAAATTCCCTTGTGACTGGAACTATGGCTAAGCAGTTAAGCGAATTGGCTGCTCTTCCAGAGGACCAGAGTTCGATTCCCAGTTCCCACAGGGAGACTCACAACTGTTAACTCCAGTCCTAGGGGACCTGATGGACTCTTTTATGGCCTATGTGTGTGTGTACACACACACACATACACACACACACACACACACACACACACACACACACACAGAGGCAAAACACCCATACACATAAAAACAAATAAATGTAAATGCAAATGCCTTCTAAGACTGGTAAAGCATTAAGATGGCTAACATCCCAGGTTAAATTAATTTTAATGAGGCAAAGGAGGAACTCTTGGAAGATAGAAGACCAGTTAATAAAAAGGAGAGCTAAAGTCCAGAGATGCCTGGAACAAAGGACCAAGACAGAATTGTGTCTGTTTCTGCAGTGGGATTCCAGGACCACATCTTCTTTATCCTCACCAAAACGAAGACACCCATTCCCCCTCCGTGGGAGACAGCAGCCTTGGCTCTGTTACACAGAGATGGCCTGTCTGCCTTTCACCAGCTCCAGGGGAGGACGCCCTGAACCAGTGCCTACTCGCTCCCCAACAACTTTAGGGCTTAGGGTTCAGGTAATTAGGTTCTTGGCAATCTCTCTGGAGCCCGCCAATAAACCTGAAACATCCTCAGCCCCTCTCCAGGAGGGAGAAAGGAAATACACGGGGAGGGAGGGCCAGTGAGGAAGGGGGAAAAACTTTTCTATGCTGAATTCCACCCCTGACAACCAGGGAACTATAGCAATCTACAAAACCACCACTGTAAACACCCTGCGCTGCTCCAAATTCCTAGTTGTGCCTACTGGCACAGAACCATAGCTTCCACCTACCATCATCATCCAGGGTGACGGAGGACATCTGTTAGCACTACAACCTGAATAGAAAGTAGTCATTAAGGGCCTATGCTTGCAGGCTCCTTTCATGGCAAAGAAAAGGCCCCCAAACCTTCCACCTTCTCCTAGGAGCCATACTTTTTTTGTTGGTGTTTTTAAAGCATTCCAGGATGTTACAGAATGATCCAGGCCTAGTACCACCACCAGCTGTAGAAGGCTGCATCCAGGGCTTGGCTCCTGCAGAAAGAGGACTGTTCCTTAGGCATCCCTAGACTGGTACAGCTATCAGGCACCCAAACAGTAATTTCCTTTTCCCTGTAAATGAATAGTATTTCTTGTCCATGACAAGCTGGAAGGGATGGCTTCCTCCATTAGGCACTTTTTACTAACTGCGCTGTCTGAATGCATCTCTGGGACACACAAGGAGTGTGTCCAACATGCAGCAGGATGGGGGAGAATAGAATGTAATAGCAATTGCTGTTTACTGAGTGCTTGGCTAGAGGTCTGGTATAAGTACTCCATGAAAATTCTCTGATTTAACTCTTCCTATGAGGTCTGTACGGTTACCTCGATCAACAGATAAGAAGCTCAGTAGTATGCCTTGTCACAAAGAAGATCTGGTAAATACTTTAAGTGAACTGAAAGCTTCCATTCCTTTCGAAGAGCTAGTAGTAAGGAGGCTGACAGCCTTTCCAGTGTTGCCTAGTAGGCAACAAGGTCCTGGTGCAAGCCAGCGGGCCGGCTACTTGCTTTCCCTCTTAGAAGCAACAAACTAGCTTTGAATGTGTTCCGGGTTATCCTTGGAGGAGCATTAGCTGACGCTGGAACCAGAAAGCCTTTGAGAATCCCAAATGCTTCCACCACAGGCCTCTATGGAAAGGGGACAGGGCTCCCAGCCCTTCCTATGGAGGAGAGCCCAACAGGTGGAAAGTGGGTGAGATCTGGAGTCCTTGCTAGTTCAGCTGGGCCACAGAAGGCCTTCCACTTCCTTCCCAGCACCCCCTTGGGCTGATCTCTGCCTCCCGCGGGGAGACATGGGCACTGCAGTCAATCTTAGACTTGCGGCTTGTTCCAGGGCTGAGAATCTCTCGGTAGGTCCAGGCAGAGGGCAGGAACCCACCAAGACACCCTGCCCCTCCCACCGCAGCCCGCCAGCCTCCCCTCTCACGCGCAGCAGGAAGCGCTACAGAGGCGCGGCCAAAGCTTTGCGGGTACCCTGGGCGTCCTGTCCCGCCCCAGTTGCCTGGCTCTCCAGCCAGAGGCCAGAGCTCCAGGCTAATTTTTCACAGCCCCCCCCCCCCCCGACCGCCTCCCTAGGTGACGCTACAGTCTGTGCGGTTCCTTTAAAGGCTGCGGGTTCCGTTCTTCTTCCCTTTTCCACTGGATGCCAAAATATGCAAATCCGGGGACCGGAATCTGCAGCCAAATAGAGCAGGAGAAGGGGCGCGGCCGGCGCGTCACCGGATCCGCTCCTTGTATGGCTCTTCCCGGCTTGGCCCGCTGCCCCACGACCCTCCCTGCAGCCGCGGAGGCCCCTCCCGCACCCAGCCAGGCTCACACCGCCGCCCACGCCCCTGACCGGCCGCTCCCCCCTCCAGGGATGGAGCCGGGGGCGGGAAGCGCTGCATGCCCTGATTCCGGCCGAAGCCCGGGACCGCTGCAGCGCGCAGTCTCCCCGCGCCGCGCGGGCGGAGGAGAACCCGGGGGCGCAGTGCCTCTGGAGCACAGGAATGGGTAGCCTGGAGGGAGAGGCGGCGGGGGTGGCAGAGTGGGGGCTCACGGGCGGCGGGAATCCCTCCTTTCCTAAGAGGTAGAGAAGATCCGGGGGAGTCTGGGCCCTTCCCACCCTCTGTTCTCTACCAAACTGAGGGCAGGAGAGAGGGAGTGAGGTTGTCATCCACCCCCATCACAATGCGCAGCTCGGGAGTTCCTCCCACACGTCCCCGGCCCCGCATGGACCTCCCACGGTGTGAGGCCCGGGGATCCTCTCTTCCTCCTTGTCAACACTCCCCCTCCCCCTGAGAGATGCAAGTTCCCTCAACCCCGACTCTCCAGCGGGGGACGCGGGATTCACCGCGCCCACGCGGCCACTGAGGAGGGAATCCTCCCCCGCCAAGCCGGTGTGATTTGGGGTCGCGCCTCCATGTTCCCTCCCTCTCCTCCCCCTAGCTCTCAGCCAGGCTGCGCGCTTCAGGAGCAGGCCTCGGGGAACACATCACCCACCCCCGGGATCCGCTGTCGCTCGGGGAGATGACAGCACCCCGGGTCGGCACAGGGGCCGCCCTTGACTGCAGGCACCCTCAGGCAGCAAAGAGGACAGCCCTTTGGGAGAGACTATGGGAGACCGCCGTGGCGGCTTAGAAACCGTGGGTTTCCCATCCTCCTGCTGTAATTCAGCCGCAAGCCCTTCGCGGGCTGCAGTAAACAGCGACTGTGCCCGGGCCTGCTGGGCCCTCCTGCCATCCTGTGGCCAAAGGGGTTTGCTTTAGAACCGTTAGGGAATTTATCTGGGAATTATTTGGTGCACGTGTATTCTATCTCCTAAACTTCACTCTTTCCTCTTCTCCACCAAAATCTCATGACCTCGCCCCTAAAAGTGTGGGGCTTCTGCCCCCTGCACAACCAGCTAGTAGGCTGGGCCACTTTTGCGCACAGCTAGGAGTCAGCGCGGGGGTCAGGAGCCAAGGGAGGGGCCAGGGCTGTGGGCGGTGAATCAGAATGATGTAGGCAGGAAAGTTCTAGGTACTAGAGCCCTAAGACATTGGAACCCCTTCCCCAAAAGGAAATACTCCCTCTCTCCACCTGAGTCCAGTCCAGGGTAGGATGCTGAAGGAAGGGTAGGGTTGGGGTGGAGGAACCTGGCCTAAAACAGTCACCTCCCCCTTCCCCAACAATTCCCAGGCTGCTAAGGGACCTGTCGCCTAGTGTACTGAACTCTTTCTTTCTGCTGGGAGTGCTGGAGGCCAGTTGCAAACAACTCCACCCCTCCACCTCCTAAACGTTGTCTCTAATGCAGACCTCAAATAAAAACCTACATGTTTGATTACTGGGTTTTCGACTGTGCACTGCGCACCGCGCGCTTTGCCTTGGGCTTCGTCCCTCCTTCTTTTCTCCTCTCGCTTTCCTTCTTTTTAATCTTCTAATTGACTTTTTTTTCTTTTTTCTTTTTCTTTTTTTTCTTTTTTCTTTCTTTCTTTCTTTTTTTAAAAAAAAAAAAAAAAAGAACGGCGAGCGGTGCGGGCGCTGCACGTTGGCTGTGGCCCGCTTCCTGCTTTCTAATGTTCCATTGTGAGGAGCTTCCATTGTGACGTCGCGCCCCTTCGGCTGGGCTTTGTCTGTCCATATATGGGCAGCTACGTCACGGAGCTTTCCCGGGGCTCAGATAAATAGACTGGTGGAGTTCCCTGGCTGGGAGCTTTTGGGCAGCAGTGAGCTAGCTAGGAAGCGGCGGGGCTGGTGGTGGTGGTAGCAGCGGCAACAGCAGCGGCAGAGGAGGTGGCGGCGGCAGCAGCGGCGGCGGCGGCGGCGGCTGTGGCAGATCGGGGGGCGGGGGGGTCGGCGGGCGCGTGTCTGTTTGTGAGATCAATACTGAAGCCGCGTCTGACCCCCTGGAGCCTAGATCCCCCCCCCCAGCCCAGCCCCCAGCCCACTCCCCGCACACGCCCCACCCCACCCCCACGACCCAGCGTCGCACCGCACCAGCTGAAGCACCCGAGAGGATTACCCTCTTTGCCCCTCTCCCACTCCCCCCAAAAAAGAATAGATCCCCTCCCCTGGCCCACCCCTTCCCCTCTTCCCTACCCCCTCCCCCCGAACTTTCCCTCTCGCATGCTTTTCCCCTGCACCACGGATCGCCTCTCGGATGCCGCTAGCCTGGAAGCTGCGTTAGGAACAGGCGGCGGCGGTGGCGGCGGCGGCGGTGGCGGCGGTAGCTCGGGACTGCTATGACCGGCAAACTCGCCGAGAAGCTGCCGGTGACCATGAGCAGTTTGCTAAACCAATTGCCTGACAATCTGTACCCCGAGGAGATCCCCAGCGCGCTCAACCTCTTCTCCGGCAGCAGCGACTCGGTAGCCCATTACAATCAGATGGCTACAGGTAAGGGTGGCGGTGAGGCGGCGAGGCAGCAAGGAAGGAAAGGGGGAGGAAGAGGAGGAGGGAGCAGCGAGCTAGCGATGGATGCATAGATCGATGGATGCAGAAATGGATGGATGGAGAGACGGATGGAAAGATGGGGGGCGCGCTGGGAATTTTCCGGGGGGCGAGTTGCTTTTCCCACCCACTCCTCCCGCCCTCCGAGATCGGGAAGGCTTGGTTGGCGACGCCACGGTTGAGGCTTTGGTTCTCCCGGGTGGGGGCAGCCGCCGACCGGAGGGAGGTAGGTGCGAGCAGCTCTGGGGTTCTCCCTCTCCATGCTGGGGGCTCGATCGCTGGGCTGTGCACAAGGCGTGGTGCTGTAGCCCCCTTTCTCGGGAGGAGCCCAGCGTCTTTTTCACCCGCGCTCTCCCCCCTTACTCCCTCAGCCTCCCACCCGGGATGGAGCCATGTGCGGCGTGGAGTCCCCGCGGTGGGAGAGGTACTGCGACGCTGCCTTTCCGGGCGTTCAGCAAAGCCATTGGGGGTGTGGGGACGGCGGGGAGAGGGAGGGGGCTCACCCACGGGGCGGGGGAAAGGGTTTGCCACCGGGGGCGATCCTGGGACCCGGGAGCTTGGGAAAGGCAGCTGCTCCCGCCGTGGAGACACCGGCCGGTTTTCTGCCGCTCTCCACTCTTAGCGGGGTCTAGGCTTTTCCCCTCCAGCACCAGCCGAAAGCTCCTTCAGGCCGGGAGGAGACTGGGGCCGGGAGAGGCTCCCTTTACGGGCGGCACCCTTCTGCGCTCCGAGGACAAAAGCATCGAAGCGCTCTGGGTCGGCCACCCGGGCTCAGCGCCCGTAGGGGGACATCGCTTGGGGCATGAAGGCGCGGCGTCTTGGAGTAGACAGGGCCGGGGGAAGAGGCCGAGTTGTGTGTGCTGGAGAGCGAGAGCCGGGCGCGCTTCGGGTCTGAAACTACCTGTAGCTGCAGCTACCTGTCCTCCCCACCTCGGGAAGAACAACAATGCTCTCGCGCGCGCGTGCGTGTATGTGTGTGGTACGTGAGTGTGTGCGCGGCGTGTGCGGTGTGTGTGCCGGAGCCACTCCACACCCCGATCCGTAGTATTTTGCTGTATCCAGGTTGCGCCGGGGAGCGCGGCACCGCCCGCTTTGCGCCGGGCTCAGCGTTCCTCTTACCCCACGCGCTGCGCACTCCAGCCGGCCGCACCCTCTACTCCTAGGCAAGGACCGGGGCGCCGGAGCCCGGAGCCGGCTCGGCTTCACTCACCCCTCCCCTCTCTCCCCCGCTCTCCGCAGAGAATGTGATGGACATCGGTCTGACCAACGAGAAGCCCAATCCGGAACTCTCTTATTCGGGCTCTTTCCAGCCAGCCCCCGGCAACAAGACCGTGACCTACTTGGGAAAGTTCGCTTTCGACTCTCCTTCCAACTGGTGCCAGGACAACATCATTAGCCTCATGAGTGCCGGTATCTTGGGGGTGCCCCCGGCCTCAGGGGCGCTCAGTACGCAGACGTCCACGGCTAGCATGGTGCAACCTCCGCAGGGCGACGTGGAGGCCATGTATCCGGCGCTGCCCCCCTATTCCAACTGCGGTGATCTCTACTCGGAGCCCGTGTCTTTCCACGACCCCCAGGGTAACCCTGGGCTCGCCTATTCTCCCCAGGATTACCAATCGGCCAAGCCAGCCTTGGACAGCAATCTTTTCCCCATGATTCCTGACTACAACCTGTACCACCACCCCAACGACATGGGCTCCATTCCGGAACACAAGCCCTTCCAGGGCATGGACCCCATCCGGGTCAACCCACCCCCTATTACCCCTCTGGAGACCATCAAGGCCTTCAAAGACAAGCAGATCCATCCGGGTTTCGGCAGCCTGCCCCAGCCGCCACTCACTCTCAAGCCCATCCGGCCCCGCAAGTACCCCAATCGGCCTAGCAAGACCCCGCTCCACGAGCGGCCCCACGCGTGCCCCGCAGAGGGCTGTGACCGCCGCTTCAGCCGCTCGGACGAGCTGACCCGGCACCTGCGCATCCACACGGGCCACAAGCCCTTTCAGTGTCGGATCTGCATGCGGAGCTTCAGCCGCAGCGACCACCTCACCACTCACATCCGCACGCACACCGGGGAGAAGCCCTTCGCGTGCGAGTTCTGTGGGCGCAAGTTTGCGCGCAGCGACGAGCGCAAGCGCCACGCCAAGATCCACCTCAAGCAAAAGGAGAAGAAGTCGGAGAAAGGGGGTGCGCCCTCTGCATCCTCGGCGCCCACCGTGTCCTTGGCCCCTGTGGTCACCACTTGCGCCTGAGGCTCGGGCACCCAGATCCCCTCTTTTCCCTTCCAGTGCCTCCTGGCTGGTCGCCTGAAAGCAGCGGGGAAAGCCAACCACTGAGGCGCAGGGGCCGCGCCCTGGTCTCGGCCTGGACGTGCGGCCCCCTTGCCTCCCCTTCGATGCCCCCCATTCCCACCCTTTCACACCGGCCGATGGTTGGGGGATAGGGCTGGAGGCACTTTCTCCTTGCTGCCCCCCCTTGCCAAGGCGTGGGGGCGGAAAGGTGGCGTCTAGCCCGCTTTGTTCAGTTAGGATCGCCTTGATCCAGGGGCCGCTGGGCCGCGCCAAGGACCTGCGGGGGACTGAAGGCGGGGCCCATCCAACCCTCGCCAGACCCAAGCACCTCACTGTTTCCCCCTCCAGTGTTTCCTTGTGTTCCCCCTCGAACACCCGAGAGGGGGAGGGGGTAAGGAGCGCACCAAAGCGCAGAGCTTGCTGCCCGCCGCACGCACGCGCGCTTGCGTGCGGTGATGCGCGCGAGTGTGTGCGTGCTCGCCTGTATGTATGAGTGTGCGTGTGTGTATGTGTGTGTGCGCGCGCACGCGTGTGTGAGACTCTTGAGCTGAACTGGGCTGTGTCTACCCCCAAACTCTTCTTCACATAGGGTCCCCAAGCCGTTGGGAGATGTCCCAGGCTGGGGACCTGCATGTGGCCGGAGGAGATGGTCTTCCATCTGCTCCGTAATAATGTTTCTTACAGAAATGCCTCGGACGCAGCTGCTGCGGTACTGCTGCCGCCGCCTCGGGTTTGGCCCCCTCAGAGCCCCCTCCCTTTCCGAGCGCTTCCCTCTTAGGCCTCAGGGCAGTTTGATCTTTGGGGAGAAAGAGCCACCATCTCCTGAGCCTGCCTTTAAAAAATATAATTTGCTCAGCCCCCCACTTTTCAAAATCTGTGTTCTTGAGCTTGCCCTCTGCCTTTCCCTCCTATCATCTCCTTTTCCCTCTCAGGTTCTCACTAGGTCTCTCAAGATCTTTACCCAGAAAGGCAGGCCTCAAATCAACCACCCAGCTGTTTGTCTCTGTCATATACCCATTTCTCATTCCCCCATTCCTGGGAAAGCTGGCTCTGTTCATTTGCCCTCTGTGATCGCCAACACAGCAGATAGAAGTGAAATGTATGTATATGATGTTGGTGTGTGTATGTAGATGTGTGTGTTTCTTTATACACATATGTTTACATAACACATGCTCTGTATTCCTGGCAAAATCAAATCTAAGGCATTTGGTTATCCAGCGCAGTGCACTGGAATAAAGAGAATTTGTAGGCATATACAGCTTTAAATGATTTATTTTTATGAAAATGTTAACTGAGGAGATTATATCTACCTGTGTATGTGTGTGACTCTGTGCACACGTGTATATATGCATACACATTCTGTTCAAATTGTCCTCAAAAATAGATGGGGATTTTTGCATTAATCTGTGTTGCTGAATGAGGCACATCTGTTTCATGCCCCATCACACCTTTTCCCTGCCCTACCTCACCTCTTCTCAGGAGCACCTCTACCCCAGCTGTCCTGCCCAGCCCTTCCTCACACAGGGTGGCCCTTTTTGAAGTGGAGACCTAGAGAAGGGTGCTCTCTCTGACACAGCTTCCTCCACAGTCTTGACTGAATGTATACTGTTTCCTATTCGCGTCATTTCTCCTGTGGCCAATGAGCTGCCCAGAGAGAAGCGACAAAGGTCTGGAGTTTACAGAATGTCTGTTTTTAAAGTCACTTTATGCGTTTCCCACTTTTTTTTTTAATTAAAAAAAAGCACCGTCTTTTGGTGGTGGATAAATAATACTAAAAGGACTCTAGTGAACAGAGAGGAAAAACTCGAAGAGTAGGGGGATTGTGAATTTCCAGGTACTCGGGCTTTTTGTAGAAGGAGAAGTTTGCCAGGAGGGCCCATATTTTTTCAGCTGAAGGGTAAAATCTTTCTTTGCAGAGACAGTATTTTGCTGAATACTTTTTATAATGTGATGATTATTTAAAAAAACACAAAAATTTTGGTCAGTTCAAAGCTGGAAGGAGGAATCAAATATCCTTTAATATTTTTTCTTCCTCCTTCTGAAATATGCATGTCACTGCATGATAACTCTGACTTTTCCTTTGTTTTAATAAAACTGTTCTCAGACATTTAAGCTAAACTAAGAGAAAAATAACTTTGTTGCCAAAAGGTTGTGCTATCCCGATTTTTTTATATGTCTGCATGTTTAAAGAAAAAAACCAACAAAAGAAAATGCACTCTAACTTATGTGAACTGAGAGAAAAAAATATCAGGTTTTAAACAGGAAAACCTATGGGGAATGATATTTTTTGAAAGACTTTTGTATACAGTTGAGTACTTAGAAAAAGACAAACCAGATGTAATATATTTTGTGGATGTTTTTATTTCTTGGATTTATAGTACCTTATACTAAGGTTAAAAAAATGCTTGATATTGTGAAAAGGTGAGATTCTTCACCAACATTTCATTTACTCCTTGTCACATTGTTATGCCAATATAATATAGTTAATGAAAACAGCATTTTTAAAAACAAATATTGAAACGGTGTAATGTTGTACCATTTGCCCTGTGAGCAAATGCCAATACAGTAAATATATTGTGTTTGCTGACAATCAGCCTGCCTTTACATCTCGTTTTATTTCTTGTTTTCATGGTATAAAGTTTTGGTTTGGCCTGGGGTTTTTGTTGGTGGTGTTGTTTGGTTTTGGTTTTGGTCTTGTTTTGTTTGGGGCGTGGTGGTCTGGGCAATAGGTTGTGGTGCCTGGATTTATACTCCTTGCTCTGAGAAACCTCAGAGTAGAACTGATGTCCCTGGTCCTGGGTCAGAATTCTGTGTGGGTTCTGGTGTTTCTAATCCAATGTTGAGTGCTGGTTCTGAGAGGATTCCAGTCTGCCCTTCTGGGATTCTCAGACAGAGTGATTAGCTGAACAGGTTGGATAAACTCAACTCATGGGAGTCAGGGCAGTGACTTGAATCTTCTAAAACCTTCTTTATGGTTTCCATAGGTAAGTCTCTCAGTTAGCAAACTATTTCTCTGTTGGTCTTAGGACAAGACCCTCAAGGGCCTCTGGAACAGCACTGAGAAATTCTCTTGCTTAAGCTTTTGAAGCCTGAAGAGACAGGTGGAGACTTGACAGGGATTCTTCAGGGTTGGCAAGATAACCAGAGAGATTGGCAGCTCTTCTGTGGTCAGATAATGGGGAGAGGGGAGTCTAGTTTTAAAGTTCTACAGCTTTAATCCCACTCGGACAGGCTTTTCAAAGTCCTCCCTGCTTGTCAATGTCTAAGAAAGGGGCTCTCCTTAGAAAGTGGTTCTTGGGAGTGACTCAAAGATTTTATACTTTTAAGGGAAGAAAGGACCTCTGGGATTTGGAGAACACAGGGACAGGGAAAGTTTGTGTAGTGTCCATGCACTGCATCTCATGATTTCTATCTCCTGTGAAAACAGTGCCTCCCATGCCCTCCAAGTTATCTCCCTCACTCTTAACTGACTTGTCCTAGCGTTTCTGCCCTTGCTCTTAAGGGAATACTTGCCCTTTGTTTCTTGTCTGTACTTACCTTTTCCTTTATGCTCTACTCCTCAGAATCCTTTCTTGTTCTAGAGTAGTCTTTAGACAACTCAGTCCTGCCTCCCTCCCTGTAGAAAACTCACCTGAGCCCCTCTGCGGCGTCTGACATACGATCTGCTTCACCAAAAGTTGGTGCCTGATGCCTGACACTGGGTTATGGAAACACAGCACCAGATTGTGATGGGGAGTCGGTGTCTCCGTTCTACACATACACACCGAGCCAGCCCACAGTCACAGAAACTGCTCTTGATACTAATAGCAGGCCCATCTCAGCAAGAAATAAAGATGTTATTTCAGGTTGGCCATAGCTACCCGTAAGCTAAGGCCAGAGCTGGGTGGAGAGGGTGGTGGGCTGTGGCCCTAGAAAAGAATGTTTTTGAAGTGAGAGATGAATAAAGAGAATGCACTATGTAAGCTTAAATTCTTGCACCCACACAATTCTCACTCACTGTCTGCCATCTTGGATTCCTTTCTCTCGCCTTATGAAACTTAAGAATTCCAAACTCCGGCATTATACACAGCCACATAGAGCCAGCCTCCCTTTCAACCAAAGGAGTCCAAGATGGCTGAAAAGTCCCAGTGGTTGAACCTATAGCCCAGCCCTTTGCTGAACTAGATGTTTCCTTCCAGATGTCTGTGTGGTTTTTCAGGTGAGTTTTATCAGAGTTGAAGATATTATCGCTGGATGTCTTCATAGTTAGCATCCTGCCCCACCTGTCCCTTCTCCAACCAAACCAGGCCTTCAGAGTTGTGCTTTCAACAGTATACCACGCTGCATGATTAATAAACTCACTTCCCATTGGTGGATATTACTCAACCCAACCTGGTTCAACCACTGGGTTACTTGGCAATATGGCAGACTGCCTGGCTGGCACCAACCCAGTGTGGTGTAATCGCTGATTCAAACTTTGTAGCTAGCTAGATAAGGCTGCCCTAGATAGCATCACACTTGCTAGCCAACCTGACTGGGTTTTGTAAGTGGAGAAGAGATTTGAGCCTGAAACTTAAGGACAAAATGGACATAATGGGGCATAAAGCTATAGACAAATAGTGCCGTGGCTTGAAGTGTCCGGAGGAGAAGGAGAGGATATTGCACATATGTGCACACATGTACCACCTGGTGTGGCACATTGAAACTGATGCCTGCAAAAATTGTACTTGGTGAACCGGGATTGGGCCAAAATGAGATACTTTTTAAGAATTTGAGGTGAGAAGTGTGTTTTTGTACAGTAGTGGTGAACAGTGTGTGTGTGTGTGTGTGTGTGTGTGTGTGTGTGTTCATATTCACAAGTGTGTAAAAAGGAATCACAGGGTGGATTTTGGTGAATGCAGGCAGCATCAGCTTCTGGATAGTTGTTAGTATTTTTTTTTTAAGTGTTCTCTTTTTGACAGTCTGGAATTTGCCTGCATAGATGAGGGGATTGTGAGTTGCCTCTGCTAACCCCAATGAGCTCCCTAGTGTTCTTGGTAAATCTAAGGAAAAGTAGAGACCTCTGTGTGTCCCAAAGACTAGAAATCATGCCCCTAGTGACTAGCAGGGAAACATGACCTTCTAAAAGGTGCCATGGAGTTTTAAAATTAAGATCTCCTCCTAGATATGCTCCCAAAAGGGGAATCTCAGAAAGCTCAGTCTTAATAGAGATGAGAGAGAACTCAGAAAGAAAATAGTTCAGAGCCCCTCGGCCAGACCCTAGAACAGCATCCATCAGACACAGAGACTAGAGGACATCTGTGCCCAGTAGCTTCTCTCAGTGTTCCAACTCTTAAAACTTTACCTTTCCTTTGTTTAAAGGTTCCCCTCATTCTATTGTTTAAAGGTTCCCCTCATTCTACTGTTTTCAAGTTTGGTCATCTTTACAGTTCAGTGCCAGAACAGGGGAGGGACAGGGTAGAGGCTGTGTGATAAAGCTTCTCCCCGTTAGCATGTGGTCTTTGATGTGCCCCTGACTGTTACTGCCCTAGACATGGCTAGGGCTTCTCTCTGGTCTGGACCTGAAGCAGTCCTTGCCACCAGGAGGCCCTGACTCTAGGGTAGACACACCATTTCTTTCCAACTAGCAAACACAGATATGACTGAAGGTTTTGCCAACAATCTCAACACGGCGCTGATACAAACAAAACACGGCCACGGAGCTGCAAACACGGAGAATGTCAACAAAAAGTTTAACTGCCAGGCTGGGTGGGAATCAGACCCACCAAGTGGCTTCTTTAACGCTGCCTAACCTGCTTCCTGGCCACCCCTTCAGGAGTTCCTCAGAATATTCTCTCGGGGTCAGGACACACGGTCTGGTCCCAAATGTCCTTAAATGGAAAAGGGCCTTTCTGTAGGTCTCAAAAATACCTTCCCCGGTCCTTAGGCCTCACCTTCTATCCGTGCAGTCTCTTTCTTTGCTCTGTGACTCAAACCCCTGCCATTGTGATCCAGTGGTGTTCACAGGGCCTTGACAATTTCACGTGAAGTATGGTCACCAGTCCCTCAGGCTGGCTTTCCTCACCCTGCTTGCCCAGGCCTGGCAGCCATCCGTGACTTGAACTTCTCTTTGTTGCCGTCATGGCCCATGCAAAGGTCTACTGCTCAACCGCAAATGGGACTGCCCTTGGCATCATCTACTGAGTTCTTCACTGGAGTCTCAGAAAGTCCGCCACCTCTCACCCCTCTAAAGGAAAAGAGAGGCCGCTTGCTCTTGAGGGTGGGGTTACCTCATCCTTCTCAGAGAGCATTGCCTTTATCCCTGGGCCTGTATCCTTGGAGTAGCACACTCTACTGGTTACTGCCCATCGGCCCAGATCCATCAGTTCCTTGTCCCTACCAAAGTGTCAGACTAGTGACCAGAACAGTACTGGGACTTTAAACCCTTTGGCATCTTCTCAATAGCAGGCCAAAAGAGCTCTGGGTCCCTCAATAATTAGCATTGTGCTGCAGGCTGTATAGATTCTCAAGGTCTTTAACTGCTCCCTGATTGCTCTCCCTACTGCTTAAGAAAATCGGTCAAGCTGTAGGTTCTCACAGTCTCCTATGGCTGCCTGCTTGCTCTCCCAACTCCTTCGGAAAACCAGTTCATCCCAACAAGAGAATCAAAAATGCAGTTGGCCCATGGGCTTTCTCGGGGTCCTAAAGAAAATTTCCTCTGGGCATTCTTATTCAGATCTCAGTTCTAAAAATTAGGAGGAGGTCATTTGACAGGCCCATCAGCCCTTCTGTGTTCCCTTCTGACTCTTAACCTGCTTTGGACTTGTGACCTCCATCCAAGCTCCAAATCTCAACCTGGCCACTTCATTACAGTGTGACTGTCCACGGGCATTGTTACTGTTTACTTGGCAGTGCTGGGCGTCAAGTCCAGGTTTCACATTCTGCACAAGCACTCCACCACTGAGCCATGTACCCAGACCAGTTGCCTGTCTTACTGAAGCTTGGTGTCTGCCTGTCCTTTCATAGCTGTTGCAGAGTTCAAACAAGGTCGTCTACGCAGTGCTGGCTCATTGAAGACACCCTGCTAGTGTGAGTCTTGTCTCTTAGTCCTGTCCCATGCCCCTACCTTCTAAACATCACTGTGAGTAAAATGGCTGGCTGTCCAACCTGAGACTGGTGCATTATCTGAAACACACGCAGAAGACAGTGTAGCCTCGCCAGTTCAGCCAGCCACTGAAGATGTGGGTCCCCGACATAGGTACTCCCCACTCCCCGCAAGTCCTTCGTCCACCCAGAGAGAGCACAGGTTCTTTTCCCTCTTGGCCAGAGCTGAAGTTCACAGTTGTCATTTCCTGGCCTGGTTCCTGACCCTTCCTGGATTCTTCTGACCTCTCTCTCTTACTGAGATGGGTGGATGTAACGCCTTCCTGATCCAGTATCGTCTGCAAAGTCAATTAATGTGTCACTGGGCTGTTGCCTGCTTCCTGATTCTTATCAAGGATTTAAATAAAACGCAGCTGGCCCAGTTCTGCATTCTGTCCATCCCTCACCCTTGATACCAGCATGGTTCTTAGTCATCACCCTTGAACTCAGCTCTCAGCTTCCAGTTGCTGGCCTTGTGGCACCCAGCCCCAGTTTTGGAGTGGACTAAGCTCCTGAGACTTGACGGCATGGTGATCTCTGAGAGAAGCACAGACATCGAAGCCCTTCTCTCATCCTACCTCTTTGGGCAGATTCTCTTAAGTTTGTCATTTAGCCCAACATCCTCTTTTTTTAGGTAAGGGAACAGAAGTCACAAAGGTTTGAGATTTTTCCCTATGCAGTTAGTAAGGGCAGAGCCCATTTCAGATCCTCTTCTGGTCAGTGGAGGGTTCCAGGGAAACTATCCATTTAGTCTAGCAAATATTTGCAACATATTCATCTAGGCATTGAGGTTCTAACCATGAAGCAAAAGGCCCTGAGTTTTCAAAGCAGAGACAGGTAAAACACAAACAAACAAATATGTGTTGTGGCTGACTATGATATGAGATATGGAGTGGAAACAGAGCTTATAAAAAGAATGGAGTGTGCTGGAGGGAGGGATTTGATGCTCAATGGGTGGTCTAGGGCTGCCTCACAGGGAGGGGGCCTGTAAGCACAGGCCCGAGAAGTGATGGAGTGAACAGGCAGACTCACAGGATACCCAAGTGCAAAGGTCCTGAGGAGATAATGTCTTAGAATGTTCAAAGGAATTTGGGGAGCCAGAGCGGCTAGAGAAAAGAAGTTAACCAGCTATAAGAAGTGGAGTCAGAGTGGCGGTGTGGAGTCAAATCATGGCAGCTCCCCAAAAGAAATTCATACATCCAAGAGAAGAAAAAGAAAAAAAAAAAGAAAGAAAGAAAAAAGAAAAAGGAGAAAAAAACAGTCTCAAGAGCTCTGCACAGTCCCAACATGCACCTGGACTGCTAGACCAAAAGGCAGTGGCCTTATTCTTTTCCCCAGGTTCTCCCCGTTTCCACCTCCAGAGCCTCACCCCTCTGTCTAGCCTGTATTCGGATTTGCTGACACTAGTCTTAGTTTTCTTTTCAATCTGAGAGGTCCCTGGTGGTTCAGCCACTCCAGCTTAGCTAAGGAGAACCAGAACAGCCTCCCTTGAGAACCACCATCCTGGAGCATCCCATACTCCTGTCGACATTCACCAGAGTACAAGTTCCTAGTGGAATGGGTAACCCTTCTTCCTACTGCCCAGCCTAGGAGAAGGAATGTACTTTGGACTCCTCAGTCATAAATAGTTCCTGCAAAGCCAACTCCCTGCTTTGCCTAGAGTAGCCATGTTTCCTGCCTTGGCCCCAAACTGGCAGATGACCAGGTTTTGCCAAGATGGGCACATTCCTGTGTCTACCCTCAGCCCTGGACATTCAAAATGGAACATCCCTGAAAGAACTTGATCTACCATGTTGTACTCCTTGCCATGTTCCTGGATTCTTGCAAATCTCAGTCTTGTGGATTCATTTCTCCAGCTTTTATAACAGTTAGGGTCTTCTATTTCACATCTCTTCCCAAATCCCCATCTTTCCTGGGCCGTGTGGTGCCATCCAGAACTGCTTCACATTTCATTCATTCATCTCTTCATTTATAAAAATTTATTAAACCATATAGAGTTCACAGCACTGGGAGAAGAGGGCACCCACACTACAAAGATAAGCAAGACATTTTCTCAGCCTTCCAGGATCTTCTGGGGACAGAGAGGAGGCAGAGAGAGAGAAGCAGATGATTTCAACACATTGGGACTGGTGGTTCCCCTCTAGGGAGACACCAAAATCAGAGTCTGATGGTAGGTAGGAAGGCAAGCAGTCGGGAAGTTGGGAAGGGGAAAGGCGTTTGTAGAAGATCTCAGAAAGTCCTCATCTAGGTCTCCCATAGCACTAAAGCATATCATGCTGAGCATGTCCTACATGCCATGTGCTGAGCTGAGGATACCTCTTGAAATATCCCCACTGCACTCCAGGTGGTGAGGACCTACCAGGATCCTCCCTTGGTGGACAGTGGGTTACTCGCTCTTTTTGTCCTTTTCCCAAAGGAGAAAGAGAAAAACACCCCAGGGGATCTGGGCCCCAGGACAACACACAGCTTGGCTTCTCTGGAGCGTAAACAGCTGGCTTCATGGAAGTTGTCTAACCTAGACGACATGTCCCCATGTTACATCCTGGTTGCTTCTTCTGGCTACAGGGAAGACTTTCCTGGAGTTAGGAGAGGGCTGAGGAAGGAGACACCACCTTCAAATTTGCTTGGGACAAGCAGAACATCTCTCTGGGATGTGGACACCCCCTCCATGTGGGACCCAAGGAAGGGAACTCTTCTACCATTCAGGGAAAGGACAAACTGCTACTTTCCCTTTCCCAGCCCAGCCACTTGCTCTTCCTCTGCTGCTGGTGGTGTTGAGGTCAGGCCTCCCTACCAAAAGACAAAGATGTCCCTTTGGTACCTATTCTCTCCAGTGGCTTAGCTGGATCCCCGTCTATAACCCTAGTTGTTGATAGAGATGATCTGCTGTCATGTAAGATTATGGAAAGAGTTATCCTGGTCCAGAAGCCCAAAGACCATTGCGAGAGTCAAGTAGGGACACTCCTCTTGCTGTTGAGTGAATGTTCTAGAAGTCAGGTCTAACTTTAAGCAGGTCAGGTAAACAAGCCACATAGGCTCCAGATGGCTCAGAGGTGACAAACCTGGGAACAATCCTGCTTCTCTGTGGAAATGCATCTTCTGGGTTTTAGGGCACCGAAATTTCCAACCAATGAGAAGGTGTCTCATGTAACAGGTCTGTGCCTCTGTGCTCCACTGCCTGAGGAGTTGGGAAACCTGGTTTCTCCTCTTGGCTCAGACACTGGGACAAAGATGTATGACATTTGCAGAGTCACAGTCTTTCTCTGGGTCTTGAAGTCCCCATCAGAAAAGCTACCATAGCAATTTACCTGTTGAGTACCATCTGCAGAAGCCCCAGGACTGTCAGGCCATACACAAGACCCACCTTCCCATCTCTCATCTAGAGCTAAGCTCAGGCTCAGAAATATCAGACAAGGCCCAAACTCAAGCATCCCTCTTCCTGCTGCTCAGAAGCATCACTCTCTGTCCTCTGTGGATGGTTCAGGGACTCCCTTGGCTTCCTGGGGCTCTGAGTCCTGGGGCCTGGCTACCTGACTCTGGATCCTTTTGGCCTAAGGTAATGTTCTGGTCTGTGCTTGCTTCTTAGAAAGTTTATAACCCCATTTTCTCTCCTATTTTCTTGAAAATATATAGACACTGACATGGAATATAGTCTGTAATTGACGGTCCCATTCAAACCGAGGCTAGAAACGTTCAATGGTGTGCCCTGTTTAGACCAGCCTCATATGCCTGGACCAGAGGTCCCAAGTGGGAACTTCTACCCTGATGAGGGAGCAGAGGGACCTGGAAGGTTCGGAACCTCTATCTCAGGGCCATCTTTCGCTCCCACTGTTGAGAGGGCTCTGATTTAGTTGTTAACCCCAAAGCAACCATCAGAGACTCTGCCTCTCGCGAAGGTCTGGGAACCTCGATGCTTCTCATCCCCCAAGTCCAGTTGTGCTCCTCCCAAAGGCAGCTGCCAGGAGCTAGTGATCCCTCCCTGCTGGCACACCCTCATGCCCTTATCTCCAACATCAGCCATTTATTCCATCCTTACTCTGCTGTGGCGTCTGCTGGGTTACCCAACCTCCCTAGGTCAAGTCAGTGTCGGACAGGTTGAGTCATTATCTCTGTCAGCCCTCCCAGGATCTAGGGTTGGGCTGGTTCAGCAGGCTTTCAACCTTTGACGTCTCCAGCTTCCAAGCCTGGGAGCCTCCCCGGACCAGTCTTCCTGACAGTCAGCCTCATTTGGTTTTTTCCTGGAACAGCCCCTTTCCCATTCAGACCATTGAGCCCCACACCTGAATTTGTTCACTGTCTCCTCATCCACCCCTCTCTGAGATAAGTCGTGGAAACTTGGACCTATCCGTAAACCTCAGCCTCGGATGACACATCTATAAAATGGGGATAATTGTACTTCTGCCTCAGGGCAGGACACTGGGTCAGCTGAGTTCCCAGGATCTTCTTGTCACTCTTTTTTTTTTTTTTTTTTTTAAGATTTATTTATTATGTATACAGTGTTCTGCCTACATGCATGCTTGCAGGCCAGAAGAGGGCACCAGATCTCATTACAGACCGTTGTGAGCCACCATGTGGTTGCTGGGAATTGAACTCAGGACCTCTGGAAGAACAGCCAGTGCTCTTAACCGCTGAGCCATCTCTCCAGCCCCCAATTCTTACCACTCTTATATGCATGCTAATCTCAGCTTGTACACCCTTCCCCCTTGCTCTTAAAATACTTTCATGAACATTTTATCCGTGAACAAAATGAATGCATCTTTTTGTTTGTGTTTTGGTTTTGTTGGTCTTGTTGTTGTTGTTGTTGTTGTCTTGCAGTTTGAGACACGGTTTCTCTGTATAGCCCAAGCTGCCCTGGAACTCACTCTGTAGACCAGGCTGGCCTCGAACTCAAAGATCTGCCTGCTTCTGCCTTCCCAGTGCTGGATTAAAGGCATGCGCCATCACTGCCTGGCTTCAATGTCTCTTTATTATCCGTGCTGCAAGTCATTCCTTCCCATTCACATCCTATTCTCCAGATCCCTGTAGGAATCTCAGCAAGTGTGACACCCAACCAAACAGGCCTTCAAGCAAAGTTCCCACAAATCCAGGGCCCTGCTTCCTTCTGGACCCCGCCCTGTCCTGCCTAGGGAAATGCACAGATTAGAGAGAGTGAAGCCCAAGTCTCCTCTGGGGACAAGACACTGGGCTTTGCTGCCTGTTCACACAGCACCCTGGAGATGGCAAGGCTCCCCGCAATCCCTTCTGTGTTCATCTCAGCCTATGCAACCCCAGTCTTTGCTCACGCCCCGCACACACATGCACTCAGCAGCTCCTGCTCTTCCTCCCCCTCTCTCCTCTCTCTCTCTCTGCACTGTGCCTCTAAGACACACCCTCCCAACCCACCAATCCCACCCCTGCCACTGTGCTCTTACAGGCTTCAGCTCCAGAACCTGCATTGGCTTCCTCCACCCCCCAAAAGGGGGGTGCCCTGGAGGCCCGCAAAACAAAAATGCCTCTTTCTCTGACACCTCTTATAGATAAGTTCTTCTCTGGCTTTTCCCACACCTGTCTACCGTAGCCCCTCACCTCCCTTTCCTTGAATGGGGGGAGGGGAGCAGTCTAAAGCCTCCACAACCCAGCCACCTCTCCCCAGCATCTGGTGAGAGGGACAAGAAGAAGGAAGAACTGTGGGTTCTTTTCCATGCGACTCCTAGATTTTGTACCAAAATGCAGGGTGTGCTCCTGTTTGCATTTTTTTTCTTTCCTTTCTGAAAATAACCATGAAACTATCATTTCCTCCCACTGCCTTTTTCCTATCTTATTTGGATTAGCAGGGCTGCTAGGAGAGGTGGTGGGGAGCCACTGACAGCCTCCTGCTTTGGCCTTGGTCTCCAAAGCTTGCAGGTGGCACTTGAGGAGGTATACCTGTTGGGCAGAGTCCCTGGAGTGGAAGAGAAAGAATACAGATACCCATCACCGTGGGCCTCTGCTACCCTCTCAATGACGTTTGGGGAACCAGAGTCAGTCCTGCCTGGTCCCCAGCTTGTCAAGTATAGGGACAGCCCTTTGGACTGCTTGCCTGCAGTTAGTTTGAGGTCGTAGGGTCCAACAGTTAAGGCCCTCCCTTGGAATACAGACAGGGGAACTGCCACAGATGCAGACTCCTCAAATGGGAGGGGTTGATGCATGGGAATTTATGCTTACACAGGGAGAAATGGGGGGCATATTATGAAGGGGCTTCTCTTTTTCATTTTTGTCTCCCCCAGCGACCCCTTCCACCTCCATGCTAGCCATTCATGCTGCTCCCCAAGAAGCAGGTCTGAAAAGAAGGCAGCTTCAGGGCAGGTCCCCAAAGGAATTCCTCTAGCCTCACCTGATTACCTTCAGGGCCATTCTACTGAACCTCACAGGGCTCCCCCACCTCCCCTGTCCTCGACGTGGAGGTGCCAACCTGGCAGAATCCCAGGCCTCTCTGACAGCTTAGAGAAACTGAGGTATTAGGACAGGGAGCAAGCACGTTTTTCAGAAGGCAGGACAAACAAAACTGGAGGGGTGACATGCCAGGCCTCCCTGTGCTGAGCATAGTCCTACAAGATGCTCCATCCAACCACCCCTTCCCCCGGTGCCCCTGATGCCTGTAGCTTCGTGGCTTTGCCTCTGACTGAAAGGAACCCTGAGAAAGGTGCTCTGGACCATGGCAGTTGCAGTCCCACACAAGACCTGGGTGGCTGAGGCTGAAAGAGGATTTGTTGGGGACTGGAGTGTCTCGGCCTGACCCTCCCAAGGTGGAGGACTGGCAGTCCTCACCTCAGCACCCTCCTCACCCTAGCTTTGATTCTCTTCCTCCATGCTGCATATCTTCCATGGGGACCCCTTCCTGATCAGTGCCGTGGGCCAGCAAGACAGGTAACAGCTGGTCTGACTTGGTAATGCCACTGGCTACTGATCTCCAGGAGTGAGCCCTTCTCCATGTGTCCCTCAACCAAGGCACCACGTCTCACCTTGACCAGACTGACTGGCATGTGCCTTGTCCAGTTGCACAGGACCAGCCTGTTTCATTGATAGCTCATCGCTTTCTTTGATAGTTCTAGACCACCAAAAGACAGAGGCCTGGAGATGAAGTACTCCCCCACCTCCACAGCCCTTCCCGACACATCTACACCCCATGCTCTCTAGTCCTGCCCCTTCCTTTCCTGTAGGACCCTTCTCCTCCCCCCGCTCCCAGCACCGGGCTGGATTGCTGGGCTATTTGAGGCACTGCTGCCCTTGTGGTGTAATCAGTGCCCAGGGATAATTGCCACCTGCCCTGCCAGTGTCTGGGGGCTGTCTCGTCCACAGCAACAGCAGGCAGACAGGGGGCAGACAGGCCTGGAGCAAGGTCAGGTTAGGGCAGTCCTGCCCCTCACCCTGGTCAGCTTGCCACTCAGGGGACCTGCAAGGATTCCCTAGGAAACTCACATGCTTCTGGGAGCTGTGCTTCCCTGGGACATCCAATGGCTTTCATTTAAGGGGGAATGGCGCCCCAGTCAGGTACAACTCTCAGAATTAATTCATTTGACCACGATCAGCCCAAACCATGAGCTGTCCTGTGATAATGGGGGGAGGGGATCCCTCATCCACAATCTGACCAATAGGAGGTACAGCCACCAAGCAAGAAGAACTCTACCCTGACCGTCATCCTGCCTTCTCAGGATGCCAGTGAGGCTTAGTGAGATGGTGTTTGCGAGTGAATCTTCCATAAACACTACTTACTATTTTTTTTATTTTTTTTTTTGTAATCAAAAGGCAATTTAGACAGCCTAGGTTTAAATGCATGTCCTTCTCATGGTCAAGTCTATAACCTTGGGGTAACCAGTTCAACCTCAGTTTCTCCATCTACAGAGTAGAACATAGAGGAAGTGCATTGCTGAACTGCTGTGCAGGGTACATTATCCAATACATGCCGAGTGCAGTCTTTACCTGGTGCTACCAAGACTGCCCCATGGAACTTGGTGGTTATTGGAACTGCAGAAGGTACAGCAGAAGCTCCTCTTAAACCAGCTGAAAGATACTCAGAAAAGCAAATCCAAGAGAGACTCCTAGACACCGTCTGGCAACTGTGGCCCTGGAGTTGAGTGACAGTTTACAGGCCTCTTCCCTCCAGGACAGCAGATCTCAACCTGTGGGTCAGGACCCCTTTGTGGGTCGAATGACCCTTTCATGGGAGTCGCACAGCAGATACTTACATTGGGATTCGTAACAGTAGTAAAATTACAGTTATGAAGTAGCAATGAAATAATTTTATGGTTGGGGGTCACCACACATGAGGAGCTGTATTAAAAGTTTGCAGCGTTAGGAAGGTTGAGAACCACTGCTCTAGAAAATCCTGCTTCTACCTCTCTCAACCCTATTCACTCCAAAAAGTGAGCACCTAACACCTGTGGATGTGAAATGTGCAAAACCCAATCCGTATTAGCAGTGAGGCGGAGCTGAAACCCTGCTCCTAGGAGGAATTGAATCGAGGTCCTGTTTCAACCTTTCTTAGTATGTTTAGCATTTAAAATGATGTGCAATGCCAGTACTTGAAATTCTTCACACAAGTATCCACAGCTCTACTGTGCAAAAGGCCACTCAGAACAGCTTCTCTTCAGAATAGGAGGAATGGGCTACAAATCTATGCCAAGAGGCCAGGGTCCTCGGAGTCAGCCCATCCCTGACGAAAGGCCCTCCCAGCAAAGCCTAAGATGCTGCCCTGGACCAATAGACCAGAGTAGGAGAATGCCCTAGCCCTCTAGCTTCATAGCACCAAGGTCGGGGCAGAAAAAAAAAATCGGGTAAGAGCAACCCAACACAGTGGATACCGCTCCTTGGGAACAGAGAAGGGAGGACGCTGATACAGAGAATAGGATGTGGGTGCTGGCACTACCCAAATTCCAAACTCCTCAGGGCCCCCATTCAGGGACAGTTGTTAGTCTCACTATGTATGGCCTTAACAGCATTCCCACTAAGGTCCCCACTCATGAGTCATGCCTTTAGTGGTTTACCTCCATTTCCCCTTCCCAGTGAACTCAGGACCTACCTGGGGAAATAGGCCACCCAGAGCCTGCTGGCCATGGCTTAATGTATTCTGATCGTTGTCTCCAGTGAGCACCTGCTACCCTGGGTTGGGCCCTACCTCCGGGGTCTCCCCAGCCCTCATCCAGCACCTCACACACCAATGCCTGGGCAGTGCATCGTCCAGAGGGGATTGTTTTGCATCCTGATATACTCTCTCTCTCACTCACTCACTCATCTTTTCCCTGGGCCTGTGAGCTAATTGGAGAGAAGGAGGGGGAGGAGGGGGATGCTGCTTGCCTTCCCCGTTATCTGCAGCAATCCTGGGTGACTAATGCTCCCAGTTGGTGAAAAGGCAGTGTAATCAAAACATTTTTTTTTTTAGTCCTTAAAGTTAGTCATTCTTCCAGAGTGGAGGAAAGGGTGGGGGGAGCTCACAGCAAGCGCCATGAAATGCAAGCTGAGAGGCTCCTAGTGTTGGGTGGAACCAAAGCATGTGCTCTGGTGGCTCTCTGCAGATGCAAGGTCTGGGACCCTCCTCCTCCGGGGCCCTTAGCTAATCTTCCTCCACACCCTCGTTCGTTCGCCCTGACTTTCCTTGACATCTGGGTTATGGGTCCCCTGAAGGTCTTTCAGGCTGAGTCAGGAGATGCCCTTTGGTCTCACCCTGCCAGGTGCTGCCATCTGCTGGTGCCAGCTTTCCAAAGGGCAGGAAGCATCCATATTAAATTGTTCTTTGTTAGGGCCTGATCACGTGCTGGCCCTTCCGAGCTGGGGCTCCTTCTGGCCCACATGCTGGCTTGAGACCCCACTGCACCTCGACAGAGCTAAAGACCATCAGAGGTTGCTGGAACTTTGGGAGTCATTGAGGAGAGGTGATGGACTCAAGTGGTAAAAAAGTAGAAGCAGAACTAGGCTGCCCAGGTTGGACTCCCTCCTTCATCACTCCGTGGCTGTGCTTCACACCTGTATGAATGACACACAAACTATGGCAACAGTGATAGTACCTCCTCCCTTATAGGGTTGTCGTAAGGATTAAATGCTAGTTGCCTAGTTAGTTGCCTAGAATAGTACATAGCATGGCTATGTTGATTATTAACTGTTTGTCAAAATAACAAACTAAGATGGCACACATACCATCTTACCCCCTTTGCTCATTCATAGCAGGCATTACTAATCAATCACAGAATGTCTTCACAAGTGGAAGCGCGATTCCTCAATATAGTATTCTCGACAGCTGAAAAATAGGCAGTCTAAATTGACATATGGGATGATACCCACCTGCCAACCTTGATTTAGTCTGGACCCTGCACATTGGACCAAACCCCCTTGGCTGTTGCCAAGATAATAAGTTGCTTTCTACAAATGGACAGCGAAGCACTGTCCAGGGAGATGAAGCCCATGGGAAGAAGCAAGTAACTCTCAACCCACTTGGAGGCAGAACCAAGGCCCAGAAGGTGTTCCTAGTCCTGATTACTGCTTGCTAGCCAAGCTTCAGATAGGACACTTCACTCTGACCTTTAGGTAGTCAATGTGGGCTTCCCATCCTCCACAAACTCTTACTCTGGCATCCTCATCTTCTGCCACTCCGGCTTGTCATTTCATGTCATTGGCTCTTGGCTTCTCAGGGAACTCTATTTAAGCAGTAACCTTCTAGGCAGGTGCCAAGCAGGAAGAGCGCTGCAGGCCTGGGTCCTGTTCTGCTTCTGGAACCTCCCTGAGCCTGGCATAGTAAAAGAGTCTGGCCAGCCATAAACTTCATATGGGAAAGGCTGGGACAGAGCAGGATGTAACATGTCCTGAGACAAAACCCCATAGAGAGCATTTGTATATTCTGAGTTAAAGACTCCAGGGAGAGGTCGGGGAAATAATAAATCAGTTCTTCTACAGCTTTATTGATGAAATAGACCTCTGCCACCTGACATCTGGAGAAGAAACGATATTTACAAGGCTTGCAATCAGGAGCATCACCTCTACCTGAAGGGCTTCCACTCTCAGCGTCTACTTATAAACCCACTCTGCTCCTTCCCACCCCTCCTCTGGAGAGGCAGGATCAACCTGTATTGCACTGTCCTTCGGTTATAGAAAGGCAAGTCATAGGTTCTAATCCGGCAGGCCAACCTTTCCTCAACAGTGAGATGTATGCATGCATTCCTGAGGACTCCCGGGCACGAGTGCCACTCACAGGCAAGTTCACAGAGGGAAGCTTCAAGATGTGCAGAACAGGAAGAGGCCTGACTATCCACCCTCAGCCCTGCTTACTGAGAGGAAGGAAAGCCATGTGTTAAGCTCAGAGACTTGCAGACACTTTCTAGACAGACCCTGGAAGCCAGCATTATCCCCAGTAACTGAGAAGGTCTTGCTGATTATGTTAAAAGTCTGAGGTGGATGGTAAGCAAACAGCCCCAGTTAGGCCACGAGCTGAATCTGTTTCTCCCAGAAGATTCATATTTAGCTTCATTCTCAGACATCAATGATTGCTCAGACCTGCTCATTTCTCTGGGCTTGCCTCTCTATTCGGATCCTGTCTCCTTTGTCCTATTTCCCAAGAACCTCTAGAAACAGTGGTTCTCAATCTGTAGGTCACAACCTCTTTGGGAGGGTTCAAATGACCCTTTCATAGGGGTCGTATACTCTGCCTGTCAGATATTTATGTTATGATTCATAACAGTAGCAAAATTATCGTTACATGAGGAACTGTATTAAAGGGCCACAGCATTAGGAAGGTTGAGAACCATACTGCTCTAGAATCAATGTAACAGTGAACTTGGAAATGGACTAAGGGAGACTTCAGCAGTGTTATCCATCTACCCCTCCCAATGACCAGGGAACTGATGTGACTTTTGTGAAATGGGTCATGCTGCCAAAGAGGGAATTAGAGCCCCTGAATTCTTCCGACTCTTAGTCCACATCTCATGCATTCTTACCCCGCAAAATGTGTCTGCTACTCCAACCCACAGCCCCTAAACAGACTTCCCTTGGTGTACAGCAGCGGCCTAGACTAAAACTTTTGAAAATATTTATCACTATGAGCAATGTCTGAGGGAGGTCAAGTATGGGGAAGGGAGGAAATGGGGCTGAACCATCCATAGGTGCTGGAACATCAAGAGACTCATAAACACATACTACGCTCTTCCATTCATCTCCCCTGTACAAAAAGCAGTAAGGACCAAGACTCTCCCTGTCCAAGCTCTCTGCCTGAGCTGCGATTCAAGGATTCTGGGTCTTCTCTTCAAGACTGCTCCTGCACTCATGTTTGCTTGTTTCCTGAAAAATAGCATGGTGATGGGGCTGATCTGTGTGATGTCTTTGGGGACCCACCTCCCACTGGAAAGCCTTTTTAAACTAAACTATGAACCATCCCTTGTTCCTCCTACCCTGAGGCTCTGTGCCCTAGGATTTTGAGACATATTGTATATACCTTCTGCTCTAGGTCACAGGGCCTTAGCTGCTCCCCAGGCTGTGCCTACAACCATTAAGGTCCATTTGAAGAAAGAGAATTCCCTAGAGAGAAGGTCGGGGTAGGATTAGGCAGTGGTTCTCACTGCTTTCTTTTCTCTCTTCTAAAACAGGAACTTGGGCAGAGAAACCCAGTTCAGTGCAGAACTCCAGGCAGTTTGTGATATACAGTGAGGCTCTGAATTCTGAGGGCAAAGACAAATCAGCTGTTTGCCTAGCTCTTATTCTTCTAAAATAACAAGGCCCAGGGCCCCCTAACAGGCTGCCCAGCATCTGTTCTAGCTCAACTTGTTTCTTCTTCTTCTTCTTCTTCTTCTTCTTCTTCTTCTTCTTCTTCTTCTTCTTCTTCTTCTTCTCTCCTCCTCCTCCTCCTCCTCCTCCTCCTCCTCCTCCTCCTCCTCCTCTCTCTTCCTCTCCTCCTCCTCCTCCTCTCCTTCTCTCTCCAAAAGACAGTAGCTCTGCCAGGGCATAGGGACAAGATCAATACTCCTTTTGCAAGGTTGTATCCCCCAGGTTAGCACCATACCTGGCACATTTTTGTTAAATGAAGAAACAGAACTTGGGGTCTTTCCTAACATTGTTGCAGAGTTCTTCATATACCCTCCTCTTTTGTTGTTGTTTTGTTTGATGGGTTTTGGTGTATTGTTTTGTCTTGAGACAGGGACTGATTATGAAGTCCAGATGGGCTTTGCATTTGCTACATAGCCAAGACTAGCCTCGAACTTATGACTCCCCTCTGCTATAACCTCCAGAGCGTTGTGATTACAGTTACATGTCATCACACCGATGCTCTCTTCCCTCTTGAACAGCTGCACAGAATATTCTACCATGAAAAGCACCTACTCTGCTTCCATTTGAGCCCCGAACCACTTTGAAAGGCGGGGGAAGGGGAGGAAAGGAAGGGGACACGGGGACACCCGCTTGTTGTTACAGGTGATGCATGTGAGACATGCAATATTTTATAGATACGAAAAGAGTATAGAGTAAACCCAAGCTTCTCTTCCACCGCGTCTCCTCTAGCTCCTTCCCCACGACAATTGCGGCTTGTGTGTCTGGGTTAGAAACCCCATATCAGACAGAGAAACTGCGGTGACTAGCCCGTGAAGGGCTCTATGGAGACAGCCTCCACAGCCCGATCCAGGGCGCAACCGTATCTTGCAAAGGAAACTCCTCCTCAAACAGCAAGCAAACCAAGGGTTAACGCGTAGACCCGCCTCCTTCCCGCCCCTTCCGGGTAGAGGGGGCGGGTCCTACATCACTTCCTGGAGACTGACCGAATCCGGAAGTGATCCTCGAGAACCAACTTTCTGCCGAGGACCCCGGTAGCAGGCGTGGGTTTGGGACCATGAGCTGGTGAGTGAGGCCGGGCGGCGTCGGCTGGAGCCAAGGGCAGCCCGACAGCCCCGCTCCTTAGTGGTTCCGGGAACCTCCTCGGTGCCCTCCCGGAGGCTCCATCTCTCGGCCGGACTCCCGGGAAGGCAGGCTGGAGGATCTTCTAGCCTGGGACCCCTGCTCCTGATCTGTTGTCTGCTCTCTCACCCACCTCATCTCTTTCCAGCTCCTTGGTGTGAGGAATCTCTCTTCCCTCTTCTCTCAAGTATCCATTGAGGTGGAGTCAGTGTCTTCCTTCGCTCCCGTGGGCATCTCTCCACCACGCCTGTCCGCTCCGGAGCTGTGTCCCTCACTGAGGCAGTCTAGGCACAGTTCTCTGATCCAAAAAATCCATCTGCTTTCAGACAACTGAAATAGTACCACCCAAACAGTCCTCAAAAGACAAAATTCTTTTTAAAAATTTAAAAGTTGATTCTCACATGGAAGAGGCCAGAGTCACACCACACACACCCTTTTAATGTGTGACTGGACTGTTTGAATCTTTCCAGGGCTATGAACCAATGCCCGCCCTCTAAAATAGACATAGTTCTCTCAAATTTTATGGGATTCGTCAAACCAAGGAGGCCTAGAGCTGGGGTGTCGCAGTTGCCAGTGGTGAGGCGATCACAGTGGACACTTCCTAATGTTTGTGTTTAGCTTGTTGTAGAAGGTTCGCTTTCCCCAAAGCCTTGTTTATTCGTTGCTCTGTTTTTGTTTTTTAGGGGTTTTTTTATGTTCACAAGAAAAAAGCTATGAATTTTCTGCCTCCCCAGGGCTTCTTTAAAGGCTGTCCATGCCAAGGACTTTACCGTTAGACCCAAGAGCCTGTGTGTCCACAATACCCCGCCTCACAAACTCCAACTGTTTATAATGCATTTGTATGAATAAATTGGCTTCCAGAGAGGTACCAGATGAATCAGTCCTCTTTAGAGCCCAAGGTCTATTAATGTAGGGGCCATACTTGCTCAGAGCTCCCAGCCTGTTATGCAAAATAAGTGCATGGTAGTCAGCTATGAATGAATGAAATTAGCTAGTCACCCTCTGGGAAGGCTTTCACGCTTGACCCCCAGTGGAGACCAAGCTTTGGCCACAAGCAGCTCATGTCAGTCAATGTCAGGGATAGCTCTCTAATGCACGGTCTAAACCATTTCTGCCCCTTCCTTCCCCAGCTTCTCAGACTGAGATTAATTTGTGGACAGATGTCAGGCAGCCGGAGAAGCGGTGAAGGGAAACCCCCTGCAATGCTCTGATAAGCCCCAGCAGGAGCCGTCCAGTTCCCCTCAACCTTTCGTTCCAAGAATTCAGCAAAGGGCTGGAACCCCCAAAAGCTAACTTCCCCGTCTTGTTGTAGCTTGACTACTGACAGGGCAGGTGCCCCTTTCCTAAAGGACTTGTTTCTCTGAAGCCTCCGTCTGGGTCTCCCAGCCTTATGAAGCTGTCTTGTGTTGTGCACCTTGCTTTATTTTATTTTATTTTATTTTGAAGTGGAAAGCAGAAAATACATGTGCTTTTTTGTTTAGACTGGCATTTATACTTTTAAAAAAACGGAATGGTTTTTTTTTTTTTTTTTTTTTTTTTTTGCTTCCTCTTTACTAATTGGAAAGAGAGTAGAACAGAGACCACAGAGGTATGGATTCTCCGGATGAGCTGACACAAGTTGTCTTTCATCTGTCTTTCAGAATGTTTCTTTTTCTGAAAAACTAGCGGCCCGTTTCCTGAAGCCCATCAGGTTGGAGAGAATTGAAATTGGCAGCAACTACCAGGAGCTGAGGTTTTCATGAACTAATTTACCAGTACAGGCACATCTTAGTACCTCCTCGGATTGAGGGTCACGACCAAAAGGGTGGCTTTGTCCCTGGACGCTGAGATTCTTTTCTCTTCCTGTTTAGAGGGCTTCTACGTCATCTCTTGCGTGGACCCTGACCCTCTCTCCCAGAGAGGAGACCCACACCAGCGCCTGGGCACACAATCGCACTCAGTTCCCAGCTCAATGGCTGGCAGAGGAGCGAGGGTTGGGTCCTTCTGATTCACTCCTAGCGTGGTTTTCCTGCTCCCAGAATGAATCCTTCCATTCATCTGGGACTGGAATTCTCACTAGGGGAAGAGACCAGAGTGACGTAGAGCCATCATGGGAGGCTGAAGCCCAAGGTCAAGTTCACCAAGTACATGGACTATGCCAAGCATCGTTAAATAAGGGCCTAAGGCTACCATGGTCCATGGTGCCCAAAGGGTATCCATTGTTCTGGGCTAGGCTGTACTTTCAAAATGTCACAGTGAGAAATGTCTAATATTGATGCCCTTTGCACACTGTGGACTTTGCGTGAAGAGTAAGAGGTCTTTGTTTTCTGCTGCCTCTGTGCAGGCAGCCTGCCTACCCCCTGTTTATTTAGTGAGTACCTGCACTACCACCCACCCACCCATTAGCTTCCCAGCAAGGCTTGTGACCAGTGACCTGTCCTATTAGGAAGAAAGCATTGGGTATTTGCCTCTCAGAGCACTAACTCCCTTCTTGGCCCCAAATCAAACGCCAGCCCCACTTCTTCCCCATCCCTGCTCCATCAGTTTCTGCATAAGTGTGTTCAGAATGGCATATAGAGAAAATTAAGTACAATTAAGAGTAGTTACCAGGCGTGGTGGCGCACGCCTTTAATCCAAGCACTAGGGAAGCAGAGGCAGGTGGATCTTTGTGAGTTTGAGGCCAGTCTGGTCTACATTGTAAATTACAAGCCAATTAGGAATACACAGTGAGACCCTGTATCCAAAACAAACGAAAATAGGACTTTGATCAATTGTCTCCAGGAACTGTAGCTTTCCCTGGATCTACATATCTTGATAATCCGAGGTTTAGATGATGAGAGCTGAGAGCGGAGGGGTGCCGAAGGTGTCTAGTCATTTGAGAAGGAAGGAAGTTAAAAGTATAGAGGTAAAGTTGGACTAGGGAGTTGAGTACTGGGTTCCAGTCCAGGTTTTGCTGCTCACAGGGTGGCTGGTCAGCCTCTCCAGGCTTGTTTTCTCCCTCTGTAACATGGAATAGATAGTCCCAGAAGATGCTCTCCCACAGGAGCCTTCTGTAAGCATGAGGACTGTGTGCAGAAGGACATTCAGGCTTCTATCATCCACCTTCCTCTCAGATACTGCTCGTCCTCAGACTCAGTCTGCAGTGTTTGGAAGGGGAACGACTGACGTTCCCCAGGCCGTGTCTGGGAGGTTAGGTGTCAGCAAATGCCCTTTCCTCCTAAGACCTTTGTACGTTCTGATGCGTTTATGGAGCTGTGTAGTGTGATCCACGCAGATGGTGCTCAGCCGATGTGTGTTGATTGAATGCTGGTAAACACTGCCAATATACAAGGGTGCTAAATGTTGAGGGACGTTTGGACGGCCGTAAGAGTCAACACTTTCCTTTCATGAGTGCCTGGAAAGTACTAGCGAGCACATGTCAGGATGATTCCAAGCAGATTTTAATTGAACTTTGACCTAGCAAGTGCCTACTGTTTCCATGGGGACCTGAAAGACAGATCCAGGTGAAGAGTGTGGGAAAGGTGGTTGGCGAGGGTGCATGGGGAGTATTTGGTAGGGACTGTCAGTAGGGAGGCCAAAACAGTAAATAATGGTTGGACAGAGGCTTCACTGGTGGGAATTGGCACTCTGGTTTGGAGTCACTTTTTGTACTCCTCTTGGTGCCCTGCTGAGGAATTGAAATTGAGCCTGGTCTTTGGAAAATGGAAGGCTTTTAAGCAGGGAGGTAGGATAACGAAAGCAATGATTTCTATTGCTGTGGCTATGGCCTGCAGTATAGCTCAGAAAGGAGAAAGAATGAAGTCTTGAAAGGCTTCTTGTATGATACCTTCCCAACAGTTTTATATTTATAGTTAGAAATACACACACACACACACACACACACACACACACACTCCATACACATGTGTGTGTGTGTGTGTGTGTGTGTGTGTGTGTGCGCGTGCGCGCGCGTGCGCGCGTTGGCCAGAGGTCACTCTTGTATGTTGTTCCTCAGGTGCCCCCCACCTTGTTCTTTGAGACAAAGACTCTGGCTGGCCCGGCAGTCCCTGCTAAGGCGAGGCTGACCGGCCAGCACGCCCCACCTCCACCTGTCTGCACTGCACTGGATTCCAGGCACTGGCCACCTTACCTGACATTTTACATGTGTGCTGGGGTTTAGGCTCAGATCCACATGCTTGCAAGACAAGCACTTAACTAACTGAGCTGTCGCCTGCACCCTAGAAATGTCTTTGACCCCCCTCTCTCTCATACACACACACACACACACACACACACACACTCTCACATGCACACACATGCACACATGTGTGCACACACACATTCATATTCGTGAGCAATAAAAGTTTCACATAGTATATGTGAGATATATACACATATATATATTCCAATATCCTCTGTTATTTTCTTTCATGTTTTAAAGAATGAGTCATCTCCATTGATTTTTGTGGCTAATATATATATATATATATATCACATACACATGTATATACATATATACATATACATATATTTGTATATGTGTTTATGTTGTGAAACATATACATATTTTGATCTGTGTGCCCTGGATTAGAAACATAAACATAATTTGATCTATGTGCCCTGGAACCCAGCACCCCAGAAAGAAATTTGATAGGTTTTTCCATGGATTCCAGTTTGAAAAATAAACTGTGCAGGAATATGGTCACAAATATTCAGACTACAAACTAGCACTTGTGACTTCAGCAACCTAAATATAGGTGTTTATTTGGCTGGTTTTGCTTGCTTATAAGACCTCGACCAAAAATAACATTCTTACAGGGGGTGGGGTGGGGATGTAAATTAGTGGTAGAGCACTTGCTTAGCATGCCGAAGGCTCTCGGTTCAATCCCCAAAGCCAAAAAAGAGACAGAGACAGAGGAAGGAGGAGGGGGAGAGAGGAAGGGAAGGGAAAAGAGAAGAGGAGAAACCCGGAGGGAGGGACAGCTGTGAAGAATACCTCCTCATCTCTGTCACTTTCCAGAAAAGGGAGCCTGTGGAAATGCTTGGCCTTGCCAGATTCCAGGCAAACAGATTAGACCACGAGTGCCATCTCACAGCCTTCAGAGGGGCAAAAAGGATCTGGGGGGGAGGACTACTGGGAACTCACTTGGGAGTTGGGGGCTAGAGGGGTAAATTGGACTCTGGTACCCACTACAGTGGGAGGAGCCACAGCAGCCTGAACCCCAGATGACAGACATGCCAGAAGGCAGCTTTGTCGCTGTAGATAGAGGTCCAGCAACTGTAATACACGGACATAGTGAAGTGGTATGTTACCTGAGCCAGGAAGCCAGGCACAGTGGCGCACATGTGTAATCCCAGCGCTTGGAGTACTGAAGCAGGAGCATCCTGAGTTTCAGGCCAGCCTGGGCTACAGATTGAAAGCGAGGTATAGGTCTGTATAAGAGCATGGATGAATGGGGTTGGGGATTTAGCTCAGTGGTAGAGCGCTCGCCTAGCAAGCACAAGGCCCTGGGTTCGGTCCTCAGCTCTGAAAAAAAAAAAAAAAAAAAGACCATGGATAAGTCTCAGAAATGTATACCACTGAGTGTAAAAGCTGGCATCTAAATGGCATTTGCTACTTCCCTAAAGTTTAGACCAAGAAAATGACACTAGGTTTTGCTTATGGACACACGTAGTGAGACTGTGAGAAAGCAGATAAGAAATCCTGAATTCAGAATGGTGATTACTCCAGGGTAACAAAAAAGACGGCAGTGAGGCGGGACCCTGGGGGGCTCCAGCGGCGTCTGGACAGTTGGGCACCCGCCCTTTCCTACCCTCGTGTCTTACCCATTAGAATGAGAAGAGATGATGGCCTGTCTGTCAAACACTCCAAGTTCCTTAGATCACCATCACCAAACACCTTGAATTTTCTGTCTTCTCTTTTCTTGGCCTTGAAGCACGTGTCAGCCTCTTAGACCGCTAGCCCAAATCCTCCCACTGTTTAAGGAGAAGTCCCCCCACTGGGATAGGCCGAGGGATAAGTCGGCCCTGGTTGTGGTACAGTCTGCTACAGGACAGCTGCTGGCCTCAAGAACAACACACAATTTACAGTTTTCCCACCCCTCCCTGGGTGTTTTTATTTCTGTCGCTTTGTGCAGCCCTCCCTCCAGGCCTCAGTTTGATCTTCCCCACAGTAGCACGGCCACCCCACCCCACCCCACCCCCCAGCAAATGTCTCCGCACCGCTGGCTACATGTCAGGAGCTGTTTCAAGCATTAAACTCACTTAGCTCCCTCAGCAGCCCTGTGGGATAAGTAGACTCTTGCCCTATTTTATAGCTAGGGAAACTGAGGAAGCTGAGGTGACTTGTGTGAATGTCATAGCTGCTGGGCACAGCCAGGATTTGAACCCCAGCATTCTGACGCCAGGCCTCCTCCAGTGCTGCCCCTGTGAAGCACAGGAATAGAGCGCTTCATGTGAGTTGCTGTATCAGAAGCACCTAGAATCTGGCCACAGTGGATGCTTAATAAATGCTCACTTTAATTAGGTGGCATCCTTGCTTACATGACCTAACACGATGTGACTCATTCTGTCTCCTCTTCAGTGGGCAGCTTGGGGAGCATCAGGAAGGAGGGATCACAGCTGAGCTGCTGGATTGTCCTGGTCCCACTTACGAGTCAGCCAAGTCACAGAGTCATGGCTTTTATTTTGAATTGTGCACACACCCTCTTCAAACGAATAGCAGGCCAGGGGTCCTGTCCCACGTCCTCTAGTTTGGGATGCAGCTAATTCATGTCAAGCATATCAAGGTCATATAGGCACTGAGGTGGAGGATTTTAGCCTAGGTTGTTACCCTCCGAGGGAGTCTGCCCTGCCCTTTCTCAGGCTGACCTTTCTCTGGCTTTCAGCATAGCAACTAGAAAAGACAGATCCATTGAGCACCTGTTCTGACAGTTCGCATGACTTGATAAGCCCTTCCTGGCCCTGACCCAGGCCCTGATCCTCTACTTTTCTGATTGTTAAGGTGGTGGTGGTGGCCTTGTGGGCCTCAAACCAGAGCAGGCAGGACTCCAAAGACAGTCTCCAAAGGCTGGGGGCAGGGCCAGGGCCTGGAGAAGCTGCTGCCTCACGCCCACCTTCCTCTCTTTCTGAGACAGTGACTCAAGCCCAGACCACTCCCTGGGGAGCCAGGGTTTCAGCCACTATCAACCACCGCCCACTCTTGCTCAGTCCTCCTTTCTTCTCACCCTCACCCCCTAGCTCTGTGTGTCCGTGTGTCTCTTGCCCAGCTGGACATAGCAAAAGGTATAGAATGGGGGAGCCTGAATCATCCTGGGGGTTCTCCTCACCCCCAGGCCTAGATTCCCATTTACTAGAAACAAATTGTGGAAAGCCAGGTGAAGCCGAGAGAGCGTACGGAGGTTTGAAGTCCCAGCTGTTGCATGTGATGAGCCCAGGGGATGCTCCCAAGAAGGCAGGAATTGAGTGATGTGCTGGGGTGATCCAGGGGATCCCCACCCAACCGCCATCTGGGTCAGCCTGTTGTCTCTGCCCCTGCAGTAGAGGCGGATGAGGAAACAAAAGATTGAGAAACCTACCAAATGGAGAATGCAAAAGAGCCGTTTTGTAAATAGATGTTGTTACACAAGAGCAGGAACTTTTTTGGAAGGTTTCACTGAGACAGACAGAATTAGCCAACTGGCATCGTGCTGCTAATAGAGATATTTACTGTTTGGAAGAAGTATATTTGTAGCTTTGGAGAACATCCTGTTGACTTTTCTTTATTGTGAAAAAAAAGAGGAGTCCTTTCCCTCTGTACACACGGAACTTGGTTTTTTGTTTTCTTTCTTTCTGAGGTGAGGCATGTGAGAGGCTGAAGACTGTTTTCTCCATTTTGTTAGTGAGACCAAAATATCCCTTCCCCTGGCCTCTGGTGCCTGTGTTTATAGAGTGCCAGCAGAGCTGAGGAGTGACTCCCATTCCAGAGAGAGAACCACAAACCTCTTGATTTCTCCCAGAACATAGAGATAGATTCTCTAGGGAGCAAGCCTTACTTTCTCTCTGGGCTACTGCTTGCCCCACTGGTCCCCAGCAAGAAAAGCTGGGCCAAGAGGAAGAAGCCCCGTTGGCCTCCTTGTCCTGGAGGACCACAAGCCTCCTGTGACCCAGCTGCACCCTAGCTGTCACTCATGCATGCTGCCACCCCCGAGAGCAGCTGCTTCTCCTAGCCTGACTGCCACGGGAATGGAGAGGCAGAGAGCCTGGTGCAGTGGCTGGGCTACAGTTTCTTCTGCCCCTCCTTGTCATCTACCACTGTGCATTGGGAGTGTGCCCCATGTCAGTGCCAGGGGGCAGCCCATCTCCCCCCGCCCCCGTTTCTAGCCATTTCTTGGGCACAATGGGGTTAGAACCGAGAACCTAGGAGACTCCTCTCCCTTTGTAGTATCCTCAAAAGCTCTTTAGAATACTTTGCCTTGGGGACTGGAGAGATGGCTCAGTGGTTAAGAGCAGTGGCTGCTGTTGCAGAGGACCTGAGTTCAATTCCCAGCACTTAAATGGTGCCTAACCACAATCTGTGACTCCACTTCCAGGTATCCGATACCCTCTTCTGGCTTCTGCAGGCACGTGGTAAGCATGCATACATGCAGGTATAACGCTCATACACATAAAATAAAAATTATATATATTCTTGACTCAGGCTCTGGAAACTTCTCCAGGCTTTGCTTCTGAGGCCAAAGGTCAACTCTGATCTGCCGCTGGCTAGTGGCACTCCTTTTCCATTTAGTTTGATCACACATCAGATTGGAAGCCCAAAGGCTGTTACCTTTTTGGTTGTTTATAGACCCTTGTGTAGCTAGAGTTTTCCTGCCTGACCCACAGTCAGGACAAATCTCTATCACCTGCCAGTCCCACAGCCTCAGACCCGACCAAGTAAACACAGAGACTTATATTGCTTACAAACTGTATGGTCGTGGCAGGCTTCTTGCTAACTATTCTTATAGCTTAAATTAATCCATTTCCATAAATCTATACCTTGCCACATGGCTTGTGGCTTACCGGGATCTTCATATGTGGCTTGTCATGGTGGCGGCTGGCAGTGTCTCTCTGACTCAGCCTTCCACTTCCCAGCTTTATTCTCCTCCTTGCCCCGCCTATACTTCCTGCCTAGCCAACGGCCAATCAGTGTTTTATTGATTAATTAGCAACACATTTGCCATACATCCCACAGCACCCTTGTCTAAGAGTGCTTGTGTCGGCAGAGGGGGTTGTTGGTGTGTTTTTCAGGAACCCCAAAGCACAGTGTAGTATTTTGCAGGACCCAAGCTTGGGACCGTGCATTCCTTTTGCTCATTCATTTAATCATCCCTCACTGTGGGATGAAATAAAAGCTCCATGAGGTCATGGCATGGGTTTTCCTTATTCGTCCTGGTGTCCCCAGAACCTAACGTAGCACTTGGCACAAAGGGTGGCCCTTAGTAATGATGCGTTAAACATTCACCAAAGGCTGAGACCATTGCACTGTGCCTAAAATAGTAGCTGCCAGTGTTGCAAAGAAGAAAAGCATTCAGTCCCTGCCTTGATAAGCTGTGTGTCATGATTGGAAGGCAAGATGTAGACACGTAGAGGTTAATGAGCCTGCGCCCTTTACAGAGCAGAACACTTGAGTCATGGCAGGATGGTTCAATATTCAGAACCACATTTGCTCATTTTATTACAGTGGTACGTCTTAGGAGAGTAAACTGCTCACTCAGATGCATGCTGCCAAGACATTGGCTTGCCAAAAATGCAATCTTTGTGCCTTCTAGTAATCTAGCAACAGAAAACTATTTCCTTCCTTTGCAGGCTTTCTGGCTGAAGTCAGTGGCTCCCTTCATATTTCATAGTGAAAGATCAAATGCAAAGCCATCTTATCCTTACCAAAAAAAAAAGCCACTTCTAGCTAACACAGTAACTAGACAAGAAGTAGGTATAAGTATTGGTAAAGAAAGGGAGCATTTTATCATTATTTTCCTGCATCTATTTGGAAAACGTAGTTTCCCTTCCACAGTTGAATTTCTTAGGCTATATGTTAAGTATGTAGGTATGGTGAGTGGGTGCAAGGTAAATTATCGAGCAAGATAAAATGAAAAAGACTCCCAGTTCCTGGGGGTGAGGAATATTAACCACCATGAAACCTATCTAAGACATAGAGCTAGAAGTTTCACATTTAAATACTACTTTGGGCTCTTAATGGCCAATGAAATAAATGTAAAAGCCCTATTTAAGAAAGAAAGGGAGGGGAGGGGATATAGAGAAAGAGAAGAAAGGAAAAAAACAAAGAATCCGGGCACAATAAAAAGACTTGAATGAAGCCAGCCCGTGATGGCACATGCCTTTAATCCCAGGGCTTGGGAGGCAGAGGCAGGTGGATCTCTGTAAGTTCCAGGCCAGCCTGGGCTACAGAGTGAGTTCCAGGACAGCTATGACTGTTACACAGAGAAACCCTGTCCCAAGAAATAAAAAAAAAAAAAAGGCTTGAATGAGCAGATGGAACTCTTGCTCCCTAAGTGTAAACTCATGTGTCTATGGATGTGGGTTCTTCAGCACTTAAAGTCCTAGGAGTGTGATGCATTTCTGATGATATTAAATATATTTATAGGGTTTTAGTGTGGAGGGAGGACATAGCAGATGATTCATCTTGAATAATAAAACAAAAATAGCCCTAAATATTACCTGGGAGAGACATGCAATGAGAAGGAATTACTTTCACTTGATGTTGAGTTTCTTGTAACCGTAAATAGTTAAGCCCATGTTATTTGTCTGTGATATGGAACAGCAGAAATATTTAACACCAATATCTGACTTTTTTTTCAAAGACATTTTAAAGTCATGCATAGTGGTACATGCCTGTAATCCCAGCACTTAGGAGGCTGAATCAGGAGGATTGCTGTGAATGTAATGTCAGCTTGTGCTGTGGAATGAGTTCCAGGCTGTTGTGAGCTACAGAGTAAGAACCTATCTGAAAAAAATCATAGCAACACATGCCAAAAAAAGATTATCTAGTACATGTTCTTGAGTGTGTCAGGGCCAGAAACAACCCCAGCTGTTGTCTCCAGGTGCTGTGGGTCTTGTCTTCTCACCGACCTGGAACTCCAAGTAGGCTGAGCTGATTGGCCAGCAAGCCCCAGGGATCCGCCTGCCTTCATCTCTGGGATTATAAATTGTAAGCGTGTGCCAGCACACCCAGCTTTATAAAAAAGATAAATTTTAATTCCTGTTAAAGCAACTGTCTAGTCACACACTTAAAATAAATTCTAAATGGATACAAGATTTAAGAGTGAAAAATAAACCACTAAAATTCATCTGGAAAGAAAGGGGACACAGAATAATCAAAATAATCTTGAGAAGAGCAAAGTTGGAGGGCTCACAGTTCCATTTAAAGCTTACTCCAGAGCTGCAGTAGGATGGGGCGCTGCTGGCATGCAGACTAATGGAGGGAAATTGAGGGTCCAGAATCTACCTTTGCATTTGACCAGTCAGCATTTTCACAAAGATGTCAAGACAACCCAAAGATCAGGCTTCTCAACAAACTGCTAAGATAAAAGACAGTGTTTGCAGAGCAATGAGATGCATCACAGCATATACAAAAATTAATTCCAAATTGATCAAAGACCTATAATGTGAGAACCAAGCTATAAAACTCTCATAAGGAAACATAGGAATAAATCCTTACAGTCCTGACTTTGACATAGATTCTTAGGACATCAAACAAACATGAACATCAGAAGAAGAAAAAAGTCAGGTAAATTGAACTTTATCAAAATTTTAAACTTTAATACTTGAAACATTTATTCAGTTACTTAAAAAAAAAAATCCATAGATGAGAGAAAAGTCATGTATCTGCTTAGGAACTTAGAGCCAGAGTGTAAATGGGCTTCTCACAACTCAACAGAACCAAAGAAAGCCCTGTGTTTCTCCAGTGGTACGTATTAGTCAGTGAACACACAAAAAGATGTCTGGCATCTTGAGGGAGACGCAAAGCAAAGCCACAAGGAAATACTTCCTCACACCCACCTGTATGGGAGGAAAAAGCCAGACCTGAAACTGGCATTGGGCAATACCAAGAAGCATGCCACTCTCCATTCCAGAACCCCAGCAGCTCGGGACCTGGTAGCTCTAAACACCTCTAGAGTGGGGTGAAGCTGGGCTCAAGGCCAGGATTGGATGAAGTATAGAGCCCAGCCATCTCCCTCCTTTCCACTTGACTGGGAGACGCCTCGCTCTGTCCTAACAGAAGGATGAAGGTTCCGTCTCCGACAGCTACACGAGGAGACATAAAGGTGGATTCACTCTGTAAAACTAACAAAACCTCACTTCAGGAACACTCACTTGCATGAACATTGTCCACCCCCTTTAGGAAGAGCTCAACACTTGTGGTCATGTGGTCCGGTTTTTCAAACTGAAAGCATTTCTACCATAATTAATTTTTATTGTTTGTTTAAACTTCTGACTTTTTGCTTTTTTTTTAAGATTACCCTTCATGCCACTCAGCTTTGGCATGGCCTGTGACTTTCTTAGGGTAGGACTGAGAGGTGAGTTGAGATTACAATGTTTTACCCACCATTTGTAAAGGCAGTTTTGGACACCTTTTTTTTTTTTTTTTTTTTTTTTTTTTTTTTTTTGAGACAGGGTTTCTCTGTGTAGCTTTGGTGCCTGTCCTGGAACTCACTCTGTAGACCAGGCTGGCCTCACCTGGCTCTGCCTCCCGAGTGCTGGGATTAAAGGAGTGCACCACCACTGCCCGGCGACATTTTTAATAAAACAAATGAGAAATGACTAGCTCTGGCTTAGACGTATACAAAAAGTATCTTTGAAATCACCTTTAAATTTATTTTTAAATTAAAGGAGAAACTGAGGATTGTAGCTCACTGGTAGAATGCTTGCCTGGTAGGCTTGGGTTCGATTCCCAGCATTACAAAAAATGAGAGGAAATTGGATTTAAAAATGAATCAAACACAAATGATAAAGGTAAGGTGAGCAATTACATCAATGAAAGTCAAACAATACAACAAAGTATTTTCAGTTTGTACCCAAAACTAGTCATCAGTAAGGGGACAAAATCGATTTTAAATATTAATGGTAATTATTTGAGAATGCATTTAATGAACAGGAGCAATTCACATGAACACATAGGAATTTCTGGTGGATTTCATGTGAAAGACACAACAAAGATAACAGAACTCATGATATGTCACCTACAAGGACATCAGTGACAAAACGTTGCTGTCACTAACACAGAGAGCATTGAGATTAATCATTGTACAAGAAATCTTGAACTGTGCCCTGAAATCTTAGTTTACTTATAAAAGAAATATGAGATTTTCCTAAATCTTACATCAGTCTTAAAATTTATATTTATGCATTACCAGTTAGCAGAGAAACATTATTTCTTCCTAAATTGTGAATAGTAGAAAACAAATTTCAATGACCTCTACTAGAAAAAAAACCAAATTCTCTTTTTCCTTTGAGAAAATGATATGGACTCTCATGTGAAAAGACAAAGACTATGCAGCCAGAACAGTAGGAATAAAAATACAGAGGTGTATCAAACTGCACGATTATTCTTGATATCATATCCTACATAGCAGATGTTTACATTATGATTCATAACAGTAGCGAAATCACAAGTCTCAATGAAATAATTTTAAGGTTGGGGTCACTACAACATGAGGACTGTATTAAAGGGTCTCAGCATTAGGAAGGTCGAGAACCACTGGTTACATGATCAACCAACATCCTGTGTGCCTCAGAGTTTTCCTTCGTTCCCAAGTGAGACATCCAGGGAGGGCGTGGAAGACACTGTGTGAAGACTAGAAAGAGAGAAACTGCCAGGCGGTGGTGGAGCACGCCTTTAATCCCAGCACTCGGGAGGCAGAGCCAGGTGGATCTCTGTGAGTTCGAGGCCAGCCTGGGCTACCAAGTGAGTTCCAGGAAAAGGTGCAAAGCTACACAGAGAAACCCTGTCTCAAAAAACCAAAAAAAAAAAAAAAAAAAGAAAAAGAAAAAAAAGAAAGAGAGAAACTGCCAAGGGAGAAGGAACGGTAAGCTGTCCTTATGCTCCCCAGAGAGGAGACAGCGGGGAATCAAAATGGCACCACAGAGGGCAGCCCAGAAAGCCACGCTCTGAAGTCCGAAGATGCGCTAGTCAAGTAAATAGTACAGAAGGAAAACCCAGCTTCAGCCTCAGCCTGTAGTGTATTCAGGTGGGAGTGGCCAGGTGCTTTTAAAGTCATTATTAACTATTGAACTTCCTTTGCAAAATGCACTAAATTAACACCATCTCATTGGGATTAAAGTCATGAAATTTAAGAAAAACCTGATAGCTGAAATGCAAACAACTCTCTACAAGTGTTAGAAGATAAAATTAAGCGCACGCCTTTAATCCCAGCACTCGGGAGGCAGAAGGAGATGGATCTCTGAGTTCGAGGCCAGCCTGGGCTACAGAGCAAGTTCCAGGGCAGCCAGAGCTACACAGAGAAACCCTGTCTCGAAAAAACAAAACCAAACAAACAAAAAGATAAAATTTTAAAAAAATGTTGCAAAGCAGAGAAATCGGAGACCTAGAGGGATGGATCGGCAGCAAGGCTGCAGCGGCGAAGAGAACAGAACACGGAGGGGAGTCAGCCCGATCAAATCGGAGAGATCGTCAAACTGAAACTGTGCAGTGAGAAGTCAGCACAGTGGATGGAACAGATCCAGGAGGTACACTGTGGTGAAACACCGAGACAAACCTACCATCCTTTGGACTTGCATAAAGAAAATGAAAAATGGACCACATAAAAAGGGTAGAAATCACTTCATACTGGGACGTTGGAAGACAAAAAAAGTAATGCCTTTGAAATTCAGAAGGAAATTATGGCCAGGGTCGTGACACATGCCTGTAATCCCAGCCCCAGAGGGTGAGGCAAGAGGGTCATAGTTGGGAATGTAGAGAAACCCTGATTTAAAACAATACACACCGCTGACATGGCTCAGCGGCAAAGGCTCTTCGCTCCTACACCTGACAACCTGAGTTCAATCCCCAGCTCCCACACAGTAGAAAGAGAACTGACTTCGGCAAGTTGTCCTCTGACCTCCACACATGTACCAGAGCATGCACGTGTGTACACATACACAATAAATAAATGTATAACATTTTTAAAAACAAAAATTGGTGATGAAAACTGTACTGGCATATTGCATGAAAATGGATAATAATAAATGCAGGTAAGAATGTGGGGGAAGGGGAACCTGTGTTCACTGCTGATGGGGGTGTAAACTTGTCCCACCACTGTGGAAATCAGGATGGAGGCTCCTCAAAATACTGAAAATAGAACCACCATGTGGGCCAGCTATCCCCTTCTTGGGTCAGTGTGCCAAAGTGATACCTGCAGTCCACGTGAATAGCTGTACTAGTCACAAAACCCAGGAATTGCAGCCAACCTATGATTCTGTCAACAAGTAAATGGATAATGAAAGTGTGGGACATACATGCAAAGGAATTTTTTTTTTTTTTTGCAGCCATAAAGAAAAGTGAAATCATGACATTTGCAGGCAAAAAAAAGGGGGGGTTGCAACTGGAAGTCATTATGTTAAGCAAAAATAAGCCAGTCTCCAAAAGACAAATCCCATGTGTGTTTTTCCTCATGTAGAAGCTAAATTTGAAAGGGTGTGTGCTTGTGTATGTATCACAAAATTAGAAAAGGGATCATGAGAGGAAAAGATCTTAAGGGAAGTGGGAAGAGTGAGTGGAGTGCTGGAATCCATGTAACAGGAAAGCTGAAGCGAAGACGAGGTGAGGGAGGACAGTGGGAGATGTGAGCAAGTTAAGACCAAAGTATCGTGTCACAAATGTATGAAGATGCTGCAGTGAAACCCATTACTCTGTCGACGAACTTAACAGTTTTTAAATACTAGGTTAAAAAACTATGTTGACATATGAAAACATTCATGTTACATATTTCCTTTATTTTAAAAGGTTATATCAATGCATATGCACATATATACATATACAGTTAAAGGAAGTACTACATAACATGTATAGACATATACATATGTGTGCAGATGCATGTCCATGTGGTAATTCAGCATCTCACTGCTTGTTTGGGCCTTTGTGGTGTGTGTGCATTCTGGTGTTGTGTTGTGCATCATTTGTGTTTTCCATGTCTTCCAAGTTTCTAACACTAATCAGGAGCTATTTTTGTAGTTAGGGAAAAACTGAAGGGTTGGTTTTTTGGGGTTTTTTTGTTTGTTTGTTTGTTTGTTTGGTTGCTCTTTTTTCCCCCCTTTGGCTTATTTGAAGAATTACAGCAGGCACAAAGAAGAAAACAGTAGCCACATCCTCACACCCAGGGCTGAGGCTCAGCTGTTTTTCTCTCAGCCCATGTAAATATATATATTTATTTAACACCACTGAAATATTTGTCATCTTTAAGACAGAGATAATGGCTGGCAGGGGATCTTCTTCCCATCCCTCTCACCCTTTCCTTGAATTTTCAATGAAAGATTTCTAAGTAAGCAAAGCTGTAGATTTAAGAGCTCCTCATAGTAAGCTAGAAAGTAGGAAGGCTCCATTTGGGTGGCGTGGCTGTGTACCCATTTCCCGGTGTGATCCAAGTAGTCATGACAGCATCATTTCCCAGTCTGGGACAGGAAATAAGGAGTATAGATTGAGAGAACTAAGAGACAGCCATGTGTTGGCTACATAGGAAAGAAGACCAAAGAAAAATCAAGATCACGTTATTGGGGCACATTGGAATGAAAGTTTCTCCTCCAAAACAGGACCTAGAGCAAGAAAGGTACAAGATGAGCCAGAGTGTCATAGCTAAAGGAAGTACCACATAACCCAGGCATGTGCTCACACACTGGTGGGAATATGTCAGAGTGTCATAGCTAAAGGAAGTACCACATAACCCAGGCATGTGCTCACACACTGGTGGGAATATGTCAGAGTGTCACAGGAACTAACTGCGAAGCTGTCAGTGGCCAGACTGAAGCAGTTCTTAGTATCAGAGTAAAGCAGTATTGGATCATGACCCCGACTATAAAATGCCCACGAGTCTATGCTGATATGAATGACGGACTAGATGAGTAAAATAAATGGTAGTTCCCTAGTGGAAAGGAGCTGGGGCGGGGGGGACCACAGTGGGGAGCCTTTGAAGCACTCACTTCCTCAGCCTGTGGCTCAGTTGAGGGCAGCAGGGGTGTATCATGTCTGCAGTGCCTCTGTGAGGAGATGTGAGGAGAATGACTCTCTCCTTTTTTAAGATTTATTTATGTGATGTGTCCGTGTGAATGTATGCCACATGTGTGTGGGTGTCTGCCAGGGCCAGAGGAAGGCACCAGATCCCCTCGAGCTGGAGTTGTGGGTGGCAGTCAGCTGCCCCATGTGGGTGATGGGAACTGCACTCTGGTCCTCTGAAAGAGCAATCAGTACTCTTAACCATCTCTCCAGCCCCCCCCCCCAAATCCCAAGCGGTATGGGGGAGGCATTCTAGCTATAAAATTCCTGACCAGGGCCCCTTAAAAAAAGGGGGCCTCAAAGCCAAGAGAAGTCTTGACATTGTCACACCAAGAGGCAGTTAAGGAGTAAATATAGTGTGCTAACCTGCATGGGATCCTGGTTCTGCAAAGGGCATTAGGGAGAGACTAAGGTAGCTGAATAAAGCAGACTTTACTATGTCGCTCCAGGGACATTAATCATGACTCATGGACCATACTAATATAAGATGTTCATAAGGGAGAACAGGACAGGAGACACAGTAATTATGATACTTCACAATTTTTTAGAAAATCTAGAATAAAAGTCTATTTTACTTAAAAGGTATTGTAACAGGTGCACGTGTGTTTGGAGCTAGCAAGTTGAAAACTAATGGTCTGATGAAATACTGTCTGATCCATTACTGTCATCAGTAACTACGGTGGAGACCTGGCTCTGTCTGCATGTAAATGGTTTCCCTTGTGCTAAAACACCGGTTCCACACAGGCTCTCCTTCATTTGTAGGTTCCTTAGCCGTCAGTCCCAACTGGTCCCACAGACTTTGAGACTCTGGAAATCAAGTACCTAGAACAGTTCATGAGAAGGACACTGAACTGTGAGTGGCAGAGAGAAGCAGGGGCCCTAGTGAAGTGCTGCAGTGACTCTGGGCCTGCCATCGAGTCTTTTGAGATCTGTTTCCTTCCTGCAGCATGAGAGGGTTAAAGTGGGAAAAACTTCTCTGATGCCATGCTGCTCTAAAAGGCCTGTGATTATAAGGTGAGGTTTACAGAGGCCGTGACTGCAGATGACAGCCACCAACTCTAGCTTCCTTGCCCGTGGTCTGTCGTTCCAGACTCTGAAGCCACTCAGGGTTCTTCAGGATCCTCTGCCCACTCCTCACATTCCTGGGGTGTAGTTCCCTTGTAGATAAGCAAGAGAGCCAGCTAGCCCAGCGGGTTTCCTAGTGGAAGAAACTGAGTTTCAGAGAGACTCATTTGTTCAATGGTAAAACCAGTGGGGACCTGCTTCCTGGTCTCGCTCGTCCCTCTGCAGCTTCTTTCCCACCGAACCCAGGTGTGCGTGGCCTCCAGAGTGTTGCTGGGATACTTGTTCATCAGCCGTCAACTCCAGTTCCCAATCTTAGGGAAAGTGATGGGGCTGGGAGAGAGAACCCAGCTCCTCCCCACACCCAGCTTTTTCCCCTTTAGGTCTGAGAAAGTAAACAACAGTCCTCCCTCCCCCACCCCCCTTTCAGTCCCACAGCAAGCCTTTTCCTATCTGATGATGATGACACAGCCCAAGACACTTCGTTTTCAGCCAGACCCCAAAGGGTTAACTCTCCCAAATTATGGGGCTGGGTTAACAATAAACAGGATGTCCTTCAGAAATTAAATTTAAACCACCATGACTCAGGCCAGCCCATCCCCTCAACCAGATCGCTGTCTGGGGGTTATTATCGGTGGTTAATTATACCGTTGGGGTTAGCAGCAGTGTTGGTCAACTTGGGCCAGGTGGAGGCGGGCGCGGGAGAATGACTAAAAGGAAGGATGGGGATGGAGCCTAAGGGTTGGTCAGAACAGCATTGGCACCATCGGCCCAGAAGCCAAGAGGAGCGTAATGAGAGGCTGTTTGGGGGGCTTCTAACCAGAGCTGGTCCCTAAGTCACTTCCGACCTAGGGACAGGACAGGTAGGCGAGACACATTACCATTTCTTTCACCGCGGGGACGAACCTTGTCGACATTCTCGGCAGGCCACCAACATAAACTAACAGCGTTCCTAACCTGGAAGAGATCTCTCAATTGCCTGTGTCAATCCGCTCACTCCTGAGAGCAAGGAGGGGCCCCAGGGCAGCCGCTAGAGGCATAGAGCAGCCTACTGGAGTAGATGGAAGCTGGGCTGCTGCTCCACTCCTGAGCCCCAGCCCTGTGATCTCCCTTATGTTAGGTCCAGCCTCTTCCAAATTAACATGGGAACCTGGTAAGCAAGCTTCTTAGCAAGTTCAAGGCAGGCTTGGGCAGATTCTTTACCAAGTCTGCCACATTTCATCCTGTCTGTTTTTTAGCCACTTATAAATACCCCTTGATTTATCCTCTTTCCTTAGCATCCCCAGAAACCCTACAAGATACATTGTAGCCCCTGTGGGGACAATGAATTTGCCGTACAGACGATGAGAGATGTTTGTGGGCCTTTTTTAAGGACAGATTTTCAAGAATGATCGCTGTTATACGGAGCCATGTTTCTCAATTAGTTCCTCAAAGCAAGATTTGCAGAGCCTCAGGATGTCTCCCTTCCCCCACTTTTCCAGTGTGTTTTTAAGTGACAGACTGCTAATGGGAATGACCAAGAGCTGGCATGGAGCATGATCTGTCCCAGAACCAAACTGGGTGCTGTTGCCTCACATGCCCCCTGAGGACGGTTGGGGGGGAGGGACCAATTGTTCATCCCCTCCGTGCATCACCTCTATGCACCCCTCCTGCCGTCCAGCCTCCCCCATGTCTCACAGCATCCCTCTTGTCTCTCCCTCTTACAGGATCCCATTTAAGATCGGGCAGCCCAAGAAACAGATTGTCCCCAAAACAGTGAGTAACACAGTTCTTATGCCCTGGGATTCAATTGTGCCTCACATCACCTCTGCATGGAACCTCAGCCTTCTGGGTATTTTCTCTCTCAGGACTGGAGATTGTGAACTGGGGCTTCGGGCATACTAGACAAGTGCTCTGTCAGTGAGCTAATTCCCAGGCCAGAACCTGAGCATTGACATTGCACATTTGGGAGCTGGAAGGTCAACACCCTGGGTCTTGTTCCCAGTCATATGGTTCGAGAACCAGGGTCCTGTTGGTTGCTTCCTCAACTTTGGACAGGTGTAGATGCTTTACCTCTGAGCGATCCTATTCCTGGGAGAACTCTGGAGCACACACCACTCCCTGAATATACATACCATGATAGTGCCCAAAGCCTTTCTTTCTAGCCACCTCAACTACATAAAAGGCCAGGCAGCTTCTCCAGTTGGCGCACATCTTTTTGTTTGCGCAGATTGGTGTATCTGCCATGATCCAGTCACTCTGTGCAATGGTAGCACCTACCCACCTTTGATGTTTATCCCTGTTTTCTGTCTAAAATGGGAGGGGAAGAGCCACAGATCCTGGAACATTAGAGGCCCATGGACCTCATCTGGCCCACTGTCTGCTTTTCCATAGAGTGGTGGAGATGTTGTAGATCTGAAAATCCCCTCCTGGAGAGCTGCAGTTAGCATTTGGGTCTGTGGCTCTGGTCACTCTTCATCTATGCTCTGTGCCGCTCCTGCAGTGCAGCCCCCCCCGTCCGTCCCGAGTAACCTCTGCAGCCGCTCACACACAAGTGAGGCCCCGGGGTCTTTTGTTTCTGTTTTTCTTTTTCTTTTTAAGATTTATTTTATATGCATTGGAGTTTTGCCTGCATGTATGTCTATGTGAGGGTGCCAGGTCCCCTAGAACTAGAGTTACAGACAGTCATGAGCTGCCATGTTGGTGCTGGGGTATGAACCTGGGTCCTCTGGAAGAGCAGCTGGTGCTCTTGACCCCTGAGCCATCTCTCCAGCCCCCAAGGCCTTGGTTTTTAACATGAGGAAAAGCATACTCTGTCCTGACAGCTCAAGGTCCAGGGCTGTCTCTACAGTGGAGGCCCCTGTGCCCGTCCTCTGAGCTCCGGCTGTCCTCTCTGTCTCCTTCTCTCCTTGGCTCCACTGCAGAGCTAGAGAAAAAGAGCCCGCTTCGGTTTGCCAGGAAGTCCAGCTCATCTAACCAATGCCTCTACCTTCAGGAAGTCCAAAGCTAGGTCACAGGAAAGGAGCTGGGCTCAACTTAAAAGAGTCGCCCTCTGCCTCATGCAAAGGCCGGTTGTAACAGACTCAGTGTCGCCTCCCTGACTGACCATCTGTGGAGCCTCTCAGCTAAGACCCAGAAAGTCTGGGTGTGCGAATGCTGGGCTCCAAGAAGTGGAGGGTGTGCCTATGAGCCTCCAGAGAGTAATCCCAGCAGACCCAAAAGAGAAGTGGTTTTGAAAAGGGTCTTTTTTTTCTTCCAACTTTGTTCACCACCGCAAACAAGAAAACAAAAATCCCTCCCTCCACCGAGACTTTCATCCTTCCTCGATGGAGCTTTGATCTCCACAGAGCAAGAGGGGCCACAGTGCGCTTCCCAGCTCCTTGCCAGAGAATGTTGGTGGAAAAGTCTTGGTTCCTGGGGGGAGGGGGCTAAAAGGGAGGAATTGTTTATTTTGGCTTATGGTTCCAGGGATGTCAATCCATCGTGGTAGGGGATCCTAGATCCTTTACTTTGAGGAATAGCAAAGATTCCCAGGGAAGAACAGGACCCTCCCCCACCCCATAGCTTCCCATGACCCTTCCCTATGCTGTCTATGTCCTTGCTGGGGACTTGTCATTTTTTAGTCTGTGCTGTCCCCTCCCCCAAATTGAGCAAGTGTCCAGTAGTTGTTAAGGAGCTAGGTTAGAGACTGACTTCCTGGATTCCTGCCTAGCTCTGCCTCTGTGTTATCTGTGACTTTTGGCACATGCCTTAGCCTCTTCGAGCCTTAGCTTTCTCGTGTACAAGGTAAGGGTAACCCCAGTACCTTTGCCACGTAGGAAGAGTCCCACACAAGCCAATGCATATAAGGCACTTAGTCCAGTGTCTGGACTGTAAGGAGCCCCCCTAACAGCTGGTCTGGCTTCCTCCAAAGCCATCAAGGACTCGGCCTGTCCCAGCAGCTCCACTCCGCGGTACAGTGAAGTTGTGGGCTAGGCCTTTGATCTTTCACCAACAATGAAAGCCGAGGGATGGCTTAGAATGGAGTTTTCATCTGCTCAGCCTATTCCCCTCAGCTCCCAGGTGCTTCAGCATAGGTAGCAAGACCCTGCCCTTTCTGGATGGGTTCTTGCTCACCTCTCTACCCCTAGCACAGGCCTGGGCTGTGCAGATGTCTCCAAATCTCTGGCAGCTGTCCCTGGACGCTGGTGACGCACTATGGATAGGAACAGATGTGGCTGCCCAGGTTATTGGAAGTCATGGCACCCTGTTATCATGTTATCTTCAGGGAGTTTCGGGAGGTTTTTGGCTCAGAGTACCCAGCTCCCAGCCACAAAGAAAACATTGTCTTTGCTCTCACTCCCTGCCTGTGTTCAGGTTCCCAACCTGAGGCTGTGGCAGAAATGGCGTGTTCTTTGCAGGGGGTGACCATTGACACTGTGACAAGGCCCACAGCTCCTACCTCCTGATCCAACTCCTGTTAGTCCCCTCTGGAGCCTCAGAGTGTCTTAGCATGGAGAAAGAACACAAACCCAGAAACACACACACACACACATCACATACAGACACACGCACATACACACCACACACATACATATACACTCACAGCACACATACATACTCACCACAGACACTACACATACATACACACACACCACATACATATACATCACATACATACCACCACACATACTATACACACACACACACACACACACACACACACACACACACACACACACACCCTCTCTCATGGAGGACAAGGGAGCTCTTGGAGACACTGTTTCCCATGCCCTCCAAGCAAGGGTTCCCTAGGTCTTGTGCACATAGGAAGACACAAGCCAAGGTTCCTAGCCAGGGAGGTGCATTGCAAAACCGGGGCAGAGACAAGTAGCCACACTGAGCCTCTCCAGTGGGGGAAGATTCCAGACTTCAGCCTCTCTAATCCCCGCTAGCCCCGGAGCGTACTGAGGGAGGATGCTGTCCACCCGTAACATCCTCGTGTGGCTCTCAGAATGCTTTCTCTGCCTCACTTTGACCTGACACGCCTTAGCCTTGGCATCCAGAGCCCCAGCCCTGCCTGCGGCCTCCTTTTCCCCTTGACCAGGAATTCGAGTTTGGAAGGAGCTCAGCTGGTTCCCTCACTTAGCAAATGCCGAGCTCTTGCTGGGCAGGCTAGCCTAGGCATTGCCCTTGCACCCTGGACCCGGGAGAATGTAGGGAGCATCATCTGGGGCTTGGTTCTCCCTAGGCTACCCTTCAGCAGCCCGACCCAGCCCGATCCCCTGACAATCCATGCACATGTGTTTACACTTGCGTTGTTGACTGGCCTCCAGTTGCCTTTTGGCAAAGGTACCAAGCATTCAAAAATGTTCAGATCTTTTCCACTTGGCTCTTCCCCTTAGAAGGCACGCACCTCGGAATGTAACTCCAGTGTGTCCCTCTATTCTGTCAGCTGTAATCTGAGGGCCTTGAATTCTGGTCCTACCCCAAGTGGTTCTGTCTTCTGGGGAGAAAGATGAGGGACCCATGAGCTGCACCATGGCTCCTGGAATCAGGAGAGGTGGTGTTTCCATGTTCCTGTGAGGTGGCCTTGAGTGGCACCAAGCAGAAAGAGCATGTGGCCACCCTGACAAGCTTCTGTTCCCAGACTGTGAGCTTCTGCTCCCCCTGAACAATCCCACCTGGCTGGGAGCTTGAAGGCCCCTTTGTACAAGTCCAAGCAGTCCCCAGCCAGGCCGACCAGGTGCTCTCTGACATCCCACACACATCAGCACGCTCAGGCATTGCAAAAGAGAAGAAGGCTGGGAGCCAAAGGCAGCCACACAGGGGCGCAGCCCCCACCACCCCAGAAGAGCAAGGGCCTAGCTCTGTCTCCAGGAGAGTTTGGTTCTGGCCAAGAAACACTTAGTTTTCATTTTGTCCTTTTGGAAGTAAATGCTAATATGAAGAAAAATACGACACTCAGCAGCCACGTCCTCTGGGCTATGAAGGCCACAGCTATGTGGTACTGCCTAGCATGAGGTTCCATACTTACCCACATCAGGGCTTACTGGCTGCCATTTCTCAAGTCCTTTTGGCTGCTGCTCGGGGCATCCCGGTCTGCATCTCCAGGCTGCTGTGGCCCTCCCATGCCCAGCGAACGAGAAAAGAACATGGATGTGCATTCTGTAGTCACCACTGTGGGCTGGGCACCTAGCCATGTATTACCTTCCCCCGAGCAAGTGAGACAGCGAGGCCAGAGCAGTGACAAGTGCTCAAATGACCAATGAGCAATAAGCACGCAGCTCAAAGATACCAGACTATCGACTTCCAAGTCCATCTCTCAGCTGCCTCTGTTCACTCTCTCCACTGACTTCCTGCACCACATGCTGGGGAGACAGGTAACTAGGCTAGGTCACCCTTCGATCTCATGACATGGCGTTGTCATCTACAAAGTTCACTTTCAAAAACCACATAAAGTGCAGGCCAGCACGGTGGCTCCGTAGGTAAAAGCGCTTGCTCTGTAGGCTTGACAGCCTCTTATCACCAGAACCCACGGGGCAAAGAGAACCAGTTCCTAAAAGTTGTCCTCTGACCTCCGTGGGTACACTATGCCTGTGCTCACATATACGTCATAAACACAATTATAATGAATTGGGGAGGGCGTTTGTTTGTTTGAGACTGGGTTTCTCTGTGTAACAGCCCTAGCTGTCCTGGAACTTGCTTTGTAGACCAAGCTGACCTCGAACTCACAGAGATCTGCCTGCCTCTGCCTCTATGGTGGTGGGATGAAAGGCATGCGCCACCACTGCCTGGCTAATTTTTTTTTAAAGATTTATTTATTTATTATGTACACAGAAGAGGGCACCAGATCTCATTATAGATGGTTGTGAGCCACCATGTGGGTGCTGGGAATTGAACTCAGGACCTCTGGAAGGGCAATCAGTGCTCTTAACCTCTGAGCTATCTCTCCAGCCTCTCCCCTTTTTTTTTTTTTCAAGAGCAGCCAGTGCTCTTTTTTTTTTTTTCCAGAGCTGAGGACCGAACCCAGGGCCTTGCGCTTGCTAGGCAAGTGCTCTACCACTGAGCTAAATCCCCAACTGGCTAAATTTTTTTAATTACAAAAATATTCATAGCTTCATAAGCTTACAGTTTTGTGCCAGGCTACATTCTTGGCTAGCCTTGCATGTGGGCCACAGGTTGGACACCCCCAGAAATGCACACCTTGAAGGCTCAGGTGCAGGGCCCCTTCATTCTAAAACAGGCTCCCACCTGATGTCCCACACAAGATCTTTTTCGATGTACCTGAGACCCAACAGCAGATTGGTAGGGTCTATGAGAAAGCTGTGGCTGAGAAGGGAAGTCACTTGCTCAGTCCTCACAGTTAACACATGACGGAACCCTGCTGCTCCAGACTCGCCTCTTCCTTGGTGCCCTGCTGACTCCTAGGTGGGGTCTTGTCTTGTCAATCACCTTGACTGCCATCCGAGTTGGGACGAGGAAAGGGCACTAGCAGTACCTCACTCTGGGGTGACAGAGCTAAGGCACAATCCGCTGAGACTTGCCAGCTTGCCTGGTTGGCCCCTCTGGGAGGAGAGGCCTTCTCCCTAAGTCAAACACTTCATTAGTTTGGGAACACAGGGACACTGTTGCTAATGATCCGCTGGAGCGTGTAGGGACTGGACAGTGCTGTTGCTGCAGGCTGCGGGGGAGGGCGTGGAGCGAGTTTCAGTGAGCGGGGAGGGTTTTTCCATCATGCTGTCATTGCCCACTGATTGAGCTCTCTCCCCTTCCAGGTGGAGAGAGACTTTGAACGGGAGTATGGAAAACTGCAGCAGTGAGTGTAACCCCAGGAGGGTGAGATGGGAGATTGCTGGGGCACACGCTTCTTCTTGCCAGGTCTACCTGCCCCGCCCCCTCCTGGCCAGGTCAGGCTCAGCCACGGAGCCTCTGCAGCCTTTGTCCGTTTACAGCTGGGAACCCAAGACAGCTCTAGCAGGAGACTGGCTCTGGGAAGGTCATTAGGGCACAGGCTCTGGGTGATGGGCCTCACGCAGAGCCTCGGGCGGGCGGCATGGTCATCTGTGACAGATACCGCACGGAGAGTGGCTTCCCTCCCTGCTAGGCTCACCTGAGGCAGAGAAGTGAGGCCCTAGTGCAGAGAGGCCAGGTGCCCACGCGCTCCTTGCCTTTCAGGCTGGAGGAGCAAACCAAGCGCCTGCAGAAGGACATGAAGAAAAGCACGGATGCCGACCTGGGTAAGTGGCCCCGCCCCGTGTGTGTCGAGGCAGGTGCAGCCGAGGATGCCCTGTTTCCTCAGACCCTCAGGGCTAACTCACCAGTCACTGTGCTCAGAAGACACCACACACTGAACCTAAGAAGAGGCCGGAGAGAGGTCATTCTCTCTGATGAGGTCGCCACTTCCCACGGGGTCCTGCCACTCCTGCTTGGTTGGGCATGGGAACAGATGCTCCAGGGTCCTGTTAGGATGGTATTACAGCCAGCAGAAGCTGCTATGGCAAGTCCCTTCCCTGCCTCGGTGTCAGGGACGGAGAGAAAAGGCAGCATGACCTTCCTGGCAGAAGTCGGCAGCGTGGCTCTCCCATGGCAACAGCAGCCGAAAGAGCTGAGCCGCAGAGTCGGCAAGGAGAGCCAGACAAACTTCAGTATGTCCATTCTGTCACCACAGAGGGCACAGAAAGGCCTCTGGTGAGGGCCAGCAGGGGCCAGCAGTCAGGACTAGGGAGGCCTCTTGGCTGAAGAGACTTGTTCAGGAAGAACTAGGCGCAGGGGCCCAGGGGCCCAGTGACTGAGGCAGCTTCCGTCAGGGAGCATCAAGAGACTCTGTCACTGAGTGACAGAGAACATTCCCCTTACTGTCCTCACCAAGCACAGGCCTAACAGTCCCTAACCCAACACTGCCCCCAACCTCACTGTGCCTTGTCTGGGAAGTCCCCTCATTGCTGGTCGTCAGCCCCGTGGCTTGTGGTGATGGTGAAGTTGTGTGTTTGGTGCAAAGCTCTGAGAGCAGCATCATCACCAGCATGCTGCTTCTGTTAAGAGCAACGGTACCACCAACAACAGCAACAGCAGAAGTAGCCGCAGCAAGGCTCCTGCCAAGTGGACCTTGACAGCTTCTCCAGATTCCCAGGAGAGGGATGTCTGCATGTCACTTTATAATAGGGACTTCAGAGAGACAGGTGTGACCAGGGCAACCCACCATCTCCCACTTGACAAATCCCGGTTGAGAACCAACTTGTTCCAGGCACACATCTCAATGCTAGAGGTTCAACGGTGAGCTTCCGTCCTAGGAGAGAAGGCATGCAGGAAGTCAGTCACTGTGTATTATAGCACCATGCAATGACCAGTGCAAGGAAGGACCGTGAAGGGACGAGGGGTAACAGTGCTGCTTTGGGTGGGATGAGCAGGGAAGCCTTTCTCAGAAGGTGCCCCTGTACCTGAAAGGATGAGGGAGTACTCTATGTAGATGTGCCTGGGAGAACATGGCAGCAAACACCCTGAGGTGGAGCTGGCCCTTCCCCAGTGGTTGTGCTCACTGACCCAAAGGCAGAAGTAGAATTAAGGATCTGACTTGTTTGTTCAGCCACATGACATAATGGTGTCTTGTGGTAGTCGCCGAGTGCTTGAACAGCCTCAAGAAGTCTACCTACTGCACATCCTTACGACTGGCAGAGCGTGTGAAATGTCCGTCTTTTTTTGTTGTTTTGTTTTGTTTTTCGAGACAGGGTTTCTCTGTGTAGCTTTGGTGCCTTTCCTGGAACTTGCTCTGTAGACCAGGCTGGCCTCAAACTGACAGAAATCTGCCTGCCTCTGCCTCCCTAGTATTGGGATTAAAGGCATGTGTCACCACTGCCCAACTAAATGTCTGTCTTTAAAAGGAGGAAATCATTTTGTCTAGAGGCAGAAGTTTTTTTGTTTTTAAACCTCTTATTCTTTTATTTTTAAGTGTGTGTGATGGTGGGGGGCGGTATGTATGTGAGTGTGTATGCACATGAGTTGCAGGTACCTGTGGAGGCCAGAAGAGGGCATTATATTTCCTGGAGCTGGAGTTACAGGCAATTGTAAGCCCCTTTGTGGGTGCTGGGATCTGTACTCAGGTCCTCTGGAAGAGCAACAAGTACTCTTAGCCACTGAGCATCTCTCCAGCCCACCTGCCTGTGTCAGGCTTATTTTTCTGACTGTTCTAAGCTAGGAAGCAGCGAGGGACGGGGTAGGGTGGAGGATGGGAGGGGGTACTTCACTGCAGTAACCAGACCTGTCTCAGTTTCTGACTGGCTGCCCCAATAGTAGAATCTAGATTCGGGTAGCACAGTGGTATCCAGATGTCACCTAAAAGGTCATAGGGTGGTGGTCAGCTCAGAGTGGGTTGGGAGCCTACTGTGGTCCCACTTGTCATGCAGTGGAAAAGCAAACTTTTGATAGGCCCACAGACTTGGGGTTGCCCCATTTTGCCAGGTACTAGGCCTCAGCTGGTTACTTACACCATCTTTATTCCTTCAGTAGACACTTTGAACAGCTTCAGGTCAGAGAGAGAAATGTCTTCCTGGGGAGCAGCTGTGACTGCCAAGGGCCTTGCAGGGCTGCCCTCCCATGCTCAGAAGGCCAGCCTTCTTGGTCTGTGCCCCAAAGCTTCCCTGCCAACCCCAAGGATATGGGCTGGTCTGAACATGACTCCCACCTCACTTTCTGGACCCCCCCCCCCCCCGTCTCCAGCATAGGCCTGTCCTGAGCCAGGGGTCGGGTTTGGGAGCTGGTCTGTTAGATGTATTTGGGGTCTGACTTAGGTGGAGGGCTTTGCATCACTTCCCACTGCCTTCCAGCAAGGGAGTCGCTGGTACCTGCTTCCCAGACAGCTGAGTATCAGAGTAGAAATGAGGACAGGGTTTGTTTTCCTAGTGAGGCATGACAAGCAAGTAGACACGGTCTGCATTCAGGGTCTGTCACATGGGTGACAGCAGTGTCACCGTGGGCTGGTGATGGCACAGGATGCCAGGCCTGACCTTAGCATTCTGAAGTCCAAACAAGGCCTGGAAATGTGTCTCCAATAAATTGTGACTCTGGTACAGTGGGACTAGGAACGTACTTAGAGGCACTGACCCAACAGTTGAGGAAAATGAACTATATGGCTTTTGTGACCTCAGATTCTCCCAAGTTCCAAGACAGGCTCTAAAATCCTCGCTGATGCTCTGGAAAGAGGATCTTCCGTTTAGAAAAATTATATGACTTCCAGAGTTTTCAGAATGATCAGTTTCTGAGGACTTTGGGGGGCTTCATCTGGAAGCTGTTGGGACCTCAGAAACACAAGGGAAGGTCTTAAGATTTTTCCCTAAGATTCAAAGACTGCCAATCTCGGGGCTAGGCCATATGGGCCATGGACCCACCACCGCCCAGTCTGCAGGAGAGAAAGACTGTTACCTGGAGCAGGGACCAAGAATGGGTGTATGGGATTAGATTTCAGACCTAGCTGTGCCCAGGGCAGTGGCCAAGCAAATACAACATGTTGGCTTCGTGTGGTTTCAGCAGGCAGAGGTCTGGGAATGTGTAAGGAATGAGAGAGTGTAAGGAGAGGAAAAGGTAGGTGGAAGAGAGCCTCCACTATCCTGTGACTGGTGTTGAGATTTTTATTTTTCATCGAATACTGGGGAGAAAATAAGAGAAGACATTTTCAGAAATGTTTGCAGTTCTGTGCAGATCTTTACTATCTTCTGACTGTGCTGTTTGTGATCACTTCATAAATGTTTCTTCTTCCTCCATGGCTTCAACATTTCTGGCAAGTTTACCTTTCGTCTTGTTGGTGACTAACCCCTACCGGCTTCCATGGCAGTCTGGGCAGCCCAGCAGGCACAGCCTCTTATGGAAGGACCTGGGTGTGACAGGGACCTCTGGCAGGGCCTGAGCTTCTCCTCTCCCACATTAGAGTGTCAAGGCCCTCCTGGGGACCCGCCACTGGGCATGCGCTGTCTGTTCACTGCTGGGATGGCAAAGAAGGTCCCACTTGTAATCAGCTGGGAGATGGTTCCCCCTCCATCCATTCTAAGACCCCCCCTTCAATTTAATGTCCTCGAGACCGCAGTTCTCTAGCACTTGCTAATATGGTGATTTGGCGATTGGTATCTTCTTTTTTTCTTTCTTAAGGCACCCGTGTGCCTTAAAATCAATAGCATCTCAAGTGCTGTGGCACTAAAGTGATAATAAACAAAACAAACTCCAGCCAAGTGTGGTAGTGCATGCCTGGAATCCCACCACTTAGGAGGCTGAGGCAGAGATCACTGCAGATTGGAGGCCCAGCTGGGCTGCAGTGAGGCCAGCCTAGACTACAGCACACTGCGCAGTTTAAAAGCACAGAAACAAGACTCTTGTCTTCTGTCGCTCCTCGGCCTTGTGACCAAGATCACATGCAGAATTTGTCTTCTGCTCTGATACTCAGCCAGCTAAGTTCAGAAACAGGTGTGGACAGTGTTGAGCCGGCCTGGTCCTTCTCTAGGCCCTCGACCTACCCCTCTACAAGTTCATGTGCAAATAAGGGAAAGCTAAAAGCACGCCCAAGATCAAGAGCCTCAAGGCTGGCAGTGGGTCTCCATTCTCCTCGGTGCTGCCTGTGACTTCTGGACAGCCCACAGCACCTCAGGTGTTCACCCTCTGCCCAGGCCTGATGAGTGGACTAGCCCTGTGTACAGTAGAGTAGGGAGAGGCCCACCTACAATACAGGTTCTTGTAGTCTGGGATTATTGAGTTAGCATCTTTGGAGCAGAAATGTGTTATACAGCTTCCCACCCACCTGGTCCTGGAACAGCCTAGGAGTTTTTGCTATCCAGTGATACAGTGTTTCATGGCTAGGAGTTGTGGGAAACACCAAGGAACTTGTCACATGGCTTTCTGGAGCCTCAGTGTTCTGGTAGCCATGGCCTAGGCAGAGGTGATCAGGTCAGACCCCTAGGCCATAGGAGGTCAAGGAACTCTAAGGAGACCTTGAAACCTGGCCCTCTGGGAACTCACAGAGCTTTTTACCTCTGTAACAGCCATGTCTAAATCTGCTGTGAAGATATCCCTGGACCTACTCTCCAACCCGCTGTGTGAGCAGGACCAGGACTTTCTGAACATGGTGACAGCCCTAGACACAGCTATGAAGCGGATGGATGCCTTCAACCAGGAGAAGGTGACCAGGTCTTGTTGCCCGTGCCCAGTGCTCAGCCCTTCCCCTTGGGTCCGCCTCGATGCAGTGCCCGTAGGTCACAAGCAATGCTGGGGTTTCAGCCGCGGAAGGTCTGATATCCCCAGGCCAGCTCTTCCCAAACCAGGCTGGTCAGTTGCCCATGTCTCCGTGAGGCATGTCACTGAGGGGCCACAGTGAAGCCAGGAGGTGCTCTGTAGGGCAGCTCTGCCCACCCAGCCCTCCACACTGAGCGAAACCATCACAAACCTGTGCCAGTGGCACTGACAGGAAGAGCCTGACCTGAGACCAGACTCAGCCCTCGATGGTTTCCTGGTTGGCCTCTCCACCTGCTCTGGCTGTAGAATACAGATACTATATTGCCTATCCCACCCCGATCCCCCTTGCCCAGCTCTCAGGATTCTGACTTGTGAGAAACCTAGAGCCTCCTCTTTTAAGAAGAGTCTAGATATCACAGTTCGGATGCCATTTGATTCTTCTTTTGACAGGTGAACCAGATCCAAAAGACAGTGATTGAACCCCTGAAAAAGTAAGTAAGGTTATCCAAGGAAATGGGCCTCAGGGCACTTGTGGGAAAAGCAGATCAGCTAGCCCCTTGAGGAACCAAGAAGCATGTCTAGCAGCATGTCCCCAGCTTCCGATGACAAGAAACAACAGGGACACCAGCCGTACATCGTGTCCCATGGTTGAGGCTCCTGGTTGCTCCAGAGCGCCAGTGCCGCCTAGTCGGTCTGTAGGGGAAGGGCGCTGCTAATGTCCATGGTGCCAGACACTGCCCCGGTGGTCTTAGGCCCCTTCCCCTTTGCCTCTGGTTGGGCCCCGTGAGGCCCAATGCTGGCTGATTCCAGCTAGCAGAGAGCCTGGCCAGCACTCAGCAGACATGAGCAAGGCCTTTCATCTCACAGCCGGCCTGGGATGCAGCTGCCTGCAGCACTCTGCTTTGGAAACGTGGGGGTGGCCGCACATGGGGAAGGGCGCAGCAGCAGCCACCGCATCCTGCTTGGGAAGGTCCCCTCACTTGTGACCTGCGAGAGCAGGGAGTTCTGTGAGAGTCCGTCTTTGGTCCTGCAGGCCCTGGTCAAGGATCAGACAGGCTTGTCCTGTGGGTCCCCAGGGGAGGAGGCTGGCCCAAGCCTTGCCTTGAAGCTCCTGAGTGCTTCCTCTCTCCCAGCCTCTCCCAGCCTGCTCTGACCCAGAAAGGCTCCCGCTCTGCGCCAGCAGCTGCACTTTATTACCTCTTCTGTGGTGGTCCCTGGCAGCTGCCTTGCCAGGGCTGGGCAGTGAGCCTCCGCTTCATTATCATTAGGCCAGGATCAAGCTGGAGGGAGATGAAGAGCAGGTTTTGATCCTGCAGTCTTGGGGTGTCGGGGAGTGCTGTTGTTCCTCCCCTGTTCGGGCCGGGGGTGGGGTCAGGAAGAGCCCTCCTAACCTTGTCAGTGCCCTAAGGCCAAGCCTGGCCCATGCCCACCACCCCAGCCTCATCAGCTTGGGCTCTCGAACCCCTGCTTCATGATCAGAGCTCATCCCCAAACCACAGGACCTGCATGGGGACCTGAGTGCAGAAGGAGCTGTTCATTTGGTCTGCTCTCCAAGACAGGTTCAGAACTGGGTGGAAGGCTCTCAGAGACGAGCCTCTGTGCACAGAGAAGTCTGCTGTGCCAGAGATGCAGGGGGCCAGCCACAGGCACCCAGAGTTGGCAGAGTTTGGCAGGAGTGCCAGCTCAGAGAACTAGGGGGCTGACTACCTTCTCGATTTCACAACCAACGAGGCGGCATTGAAATCGGATCCCTGGCTTCTGCAGCCAAGTAGAGAGAAACCCCGGCTGCTTCCCACCATGCTAGCAGCCCACCACCTGCCAGGAAGGTGGGGGCGTGGCAGAGGGGGCGGCCACCATCTCCGCCATGGATCCGCTGACCTCTGTGTGAGCCTCAGGCCTGGCTGGCTTGTGCCAGAATACAATCCCCCATGACCACATAAACCACCACTGCCTGCTCCCTCCTCCCGCCTTGCTGCCTTGTGCCAGAAGAGAAGCTCCCAGGGACCCCATCACCGGAAACAGGAAACTGCAGCTTTCCTGTCCTCTAATGAAGATCATGGCCACCCTGTCGCCCCCAGTATCCCCCACAAAGGGGGCTTGGTCTCTAATCCCCCAGTCCCTGGGTTGTTCACATGTCGGATGGGGATGCTTTTAATTTCCCTTTCCTGGTGGGCGGAAGATCCCGGCTGTGTGGGCACAGATGAGGAATGGCAGGCATCCCCACCAGGCCGGCTGCTCCCAACCCACCTCCCAGCCGGCCTCTTTCCCTCCCCACTCTCTCCTCACCCCACGCTTTACCTCCCTGGGGAGCAAGCCTGGTGTTGAACCCTATGCCAGGCAAGAAATGGGTACCTCCTAGGTCGAGCTCCCCGGAGCCCTGGTGTAGACCTAGGCCCACCCCCCATCTTTGAAGATCAATGTGCTTCAGTCTTAGGCACTTACAGACTGAGGACTCAGGCAACGGAGCCCAGGCGTGTGTACTGCCATGCTGAGCAGGGACAGTGTCCCAGCCACTCCCGTAGCCTAAGTCTGTCTAGTCCCTCAGCATGGTAGAGTTGGTACCTAGAAGCAGGGTTAGTGTGCTTGAGGATGTATGATTTGAGCAAGGCCAGGAAACAATACGGCCTGTCTCTTACCACTAATTTGTCAAGGGGCAGCTGAGACCAGCAGAGGATCTGGCTTCTCTACCGTGTGTCTTTGGAACAGGCCAGTAGAAATGGAAGCTTTGTGCCTTGAGGCGAGCTGGGCCCATGCCTCATCCTTGCCAAGAGGTCAGCAGGAACCCTATTAGGTCCGTTAGCATATCTGGGAAAGGTCCCGCCACAGGGACCTCACTTCTGCACCAGCCACCTGAGTTAGTCCACATCTGGAGTGGATCCTGCTATCAGGTAACTGGCAACATCTGTCCAAGGCTGGAAAGTAGAAAATACACAATGGAGGCTTGGTGGGACAGTGAGCAGGAATTCTGCCCTCCATCACCTTAGGACGGGCACTCTTCCTATGAGTGACATTAGTAGCCCCCTCAGATGAAAAGAACATGACACCTGTCCCTTGTCTCAGGGCCTACCGGGCCTAGGCCCAGAGCTACCCAGATTTCCCTTTGTGAGTGACTCATCTCCAGTAGTCTAAGCTACTAACCAAGCTCAGGTCTCGATCAGATCTTCGTTTGATTGATGAGTACTGCTGGAGGAGACAGATCTGAGGGAGACATGGGAGTCCCCCAAGAGTCAGGAGTCTCCAGCAGGGCAGCAGGACCAGTTGCGGCTGCAGACGGTGGGGGTCTTGATTCCTGCAGGCTCCTAAGCAGGAATCCGCGCTTTTAAGTAGTGAATGGTGTGTAGAGACCACATGCCCCAAGGCTGTAACCCCTAGTCTGTGGTGGCCGTGGTCTCCCAGCTCTGCACTTTGACCTGTGCTTGCATTGTGGGTCCTTCATGAGCTGGCCAGGTCATGAAGTGTTAGTATTAATATTCCTGGTAGGTGTGACTTGGTCTTGAAGATGACAACCATGGAAAAGGACTGGGACCATGGGCTAATGTCCAGGTTGTGCTGAGACTAGCATTGCACCAAGGTCATTTCACACCTGCAGGATGCCCTTCACACATTGCTTTGTTTCTTGTGATGCCCACCCCACCCCTACCCCTGTCTCCCCTGTCCCCAGAGGTGAGTTCCAATGAGCAAAGAGATTGTGTGGCCTGGGCAGGAAAGGACTCCACCTCTGCCTCTTGCCGACATGTCTCTCATTCTTGGCCCTGGGGCCACCCAAGCAGCAGGCTGCTTCTGACAACAGGATCAAGCTTCTGGGATAGCGGGAAGGGCAGGGTGGTAGGTTCTCAGGCCCGAGGCACCTGTTCCCTTGAGCCACACACTGCTCAGCTGCCCAGGAAGGGGGGGGCTCCAGAGCAGGCCAGGCACAGCTGCCTCAAAGACACAGGCCATGTGACCGGCTCCTGCCAGTGGGACCTGGTGGTGCCCCCTCCCCACATCCATTTTGCACAGAGCCGCATGGGTTCACACCTTCCCGTCAAGTCTTGGTTTGATTACTCTACAGAAGGTCCTGTGGCTGAGGCTTCAGAGAAATTCTGATAGCCTTGAACCATGAGCATTTTCAGGAAAGTGATGCGCCTGCTTAGAAGGTTAAGTTGTAGGAACTGGTTTTAGTGACCTTTGAGACGAAGCCCTTTGTTACACCGGGATCTGCTCCCTGAGCCTGTTGCCTGTTTGGGTACCCTGATGCCTGGCTGGGTTTACATTCTGTTCTCTAGCAGGAGTATGTTTTACTCTCATCTGTGTGTCCCTGACTTGTGTGAAGCTTTTAAGTACCGAATTCATAATCATGTCCTGTAAGGAGCAGAGGTTGGGAATGGTGCTTCCTGTGGTGTCAGAGCCCACCCTAAGCATTCAGATGTTCTCTCAGCACTGATGTATGTGAAAGGCTGGCCTCAGCCACTGACTGGGGTCCCACTGAGAAGATCCCATCCCCCTGACTTCTGTTTGCCTGCTTTGTTGCCCTCTCTGGCTCTTCCTGGATTAGCTGACTCTTCTGGTCCCAGGTCACCAACAGTGACTCTCCACCTGAGTGACCAGAGGTATTGAGTCCGTATCGTACCAGGCTGTCAGAGCTCCTGGCTGGCACAGTGGGCACCTCATGGTGTGGTAGGAAAGCCTTGCACAGCACCAAGGTCAGCTACAGCCCCTCAAGGCTTTGCATACCCCATTTTCTCACTTCCAGAAGAGCTGCTTACAGAGTTGCCTCGCCTCCATCCTTTGTCTGTGTCAAGAAGAATGTTTACTGTTGTCCGGGCCCCCGAAAAGTGGCTCTCCCCTCGGATCATCTAAGATACAGTGGCCCTCCATGGGGAAAAGGTGGCCCTGATGATGATAGTTACACTCAAATGCAGCCCTCTGAATGGCCAGTCCTCTCTCCGAGTGTCATGCTCCTTTTTAGTCATGTTGGGTAGGAGGGGCTAGGGCTGTCTCCTAAAGTGTGGTTTTTCCCTTTGTTCTTTTAGTGGGAAAACCACAGCGTTTGTGTTTCTCCGCAGTGTGAAGGGACCCTTAGCCAGACTCTTACTTCTTTTTTTCTCACCTGTCAATGGCACTGTGGTGTGGTAGGATAGGTGCTGGTAAACTTGGACACTCCGGGTCCTTTCTGGACCCTTACTACCTGATTGTGGCCTTGGCCTTCCCTTTTTGTTTGTTTTGGTTTGTTTTGTAGTATATTCACGAGTATCCCAGCCCTGCCGTTCTCTGCGATGGGGCTCAGGGTGTGTAGGGAGACAGCCACAAGACAAAGAGCTGTCTTCACAAACCACCGTTGGGGTCATTGCTGCCTGCTGCTCCCCATAACATCCTACAAGCACAAGTCCCAAAGCTGCAGAGCCCTGTGGCTCTGGCACATAGTAGGTGTGTCCTACGTGTTTCTGAGTAAGTGGTGACTGTCAGATACACCTCCACATGACAAGCCTGTTTCTAACCAGGCTGTGCCCAACAGGTTTGGCAGCGTGTTCCCGAGCCTCAACATGGCGGTGAAGCGGCGGGAGCAGGCCTTGCAAGACTACCGGAGGCTGCAGGCCAAGATGGAGAAGTATGAGGAAAAGGAGAAGACTGGCCCGGTGCTGGCCAAGCTCCACCAGGTACCGAGGGAGAAGGCAGGAGGGGGCAACAGAACAACCATTGCCACGAGGGCCTCGCTTGGGGACCAGCAGACCCAGGACACTAGCTGTCCCCACACCCTGCCCTCTTCAGTGACACCAGGGTCTTGTTCTCCAGGCCCGAGAAGAGCTGCGGCCTGTACGGGAAGACTTTGAAGCCAAGAACAAACAGCTCCTGGATGAGATGCCGCGATTCTATGGCAGCCGACTTGACTACTTCCAGCCCAGCTTTGAGTCCCTGATCCGGGCACAGGTGAGGCGAGACTCTTCCCTTGGGAAATGATCTTTGTAGGAACCTAGTACCCATTAGATGTAGCTATGCTCTGCACAGACAGCAGCACCTCCCTGCCCCAGGCACTATGGGAATTCATGTCAGCCCTGGTGCCCAGCACTGATATTGTGCTGGAATTACTCTTGGGCATCCTGCATTGCCAAATCCACTTAATCCCAGCCCTATGATGGACAAGGTTCCTTCTTGTTTAACCCTTTCTCTACCCCTTGAGTTCTTCCTACATTCAAGCAGCAAGACCCCAGGCTGCATCTTTAGCCCCCTTTAACTGGCCAGGCCTTTTGCAGAAGTGGTTGAGAGGCCAGTAGAGTGAATGCCTGAGGACCCAACAGGAGACTTCTATTAGCAGGAGACCGCAGGAACCCTGACTGAGCTTCCTAGGGAGGGGTCCTGGACCAGCTCTGAGATTCTGGCCACTGGGTATAATGCTCCCCCTAGTGGAAAGACAGTGCAGTGCAGGCTGGTATGGGAGGGGCCGCCAGAGAGTGGGACGCAGCCCAGTGTCTCCGGCCACTGGGGTGGAGGGCCCAAATGGGATGCCATGCCGCTCCCGCCCTCCCCTCCCCATTCATCTTCAGATTTTAGCTAGGATTGTTCTTCCCACCGGCATGGTGGGAGAGGCAGTGGTACCAGCCAGGAGCAGCTCTTCTCCACATGGACTCCCCGCAACTGATCACAGGTGTTGGCTCAGGACGCCAACACTAACTGGTCCCCAAGCTAAAGGTTTCCTGTCCCCAAGCTCTGCCTGCCCTGCTTGTCTTGCCTGGGCCTCTGGTGCCCTCCAGTGGACATCATCATTTCCTTGTTGCTCCCTTAGTCACAAATGCCCTGAGTAAAGCCTGATTCCCGCTTCCCATCCTTCGCTTTTGGGTGACACCCAAAGCCATGGGCTAAAATGCTTGACATCAAGAAGCCCAAGCAAGGTTTGTCCTGGAGCCTAGACTTGCTAGTGACCCATGTTTTCAGTCTGGTGCTCTCTAGGGAGTGAGACCGAGACAGCAAAGGGACTATTGTCCCTGCAGACGAGGGCCACCTTCCAGCTGCCGCACCCTTTGTTTGGATGAAGAGTGGATTTAAAGGGGAGGTGTTGGCCTGCCCCCTTTTGCCATGACACCTACCTCTGCTTCCAGTGACCTGTGTCCACCATCCCCACCCCAGATCCTTAGAGGACGCTGCAGGGTACCCAGGCAATGGGGTGCCCTGTAACCAAGCAGCAGGGTAGCCGGGGTTGTTTACTGCCTCTCCTGTGCCAGCATCCTCCTCACCCGGCTGCTGCTGCTGCTATTAGTCACTAGAGAATGAGCATCCCAGTGACTCACCAGGCAGCGTGGCCCAGGCAAGGAACTGGGGCCCCCAGCTGCGGTTTCTGGGGAGACTTCCTAGGACACCACTCCCACCCTCTGGACACCATCCTCCAGTTTCTCAAAGGGAGGAGGATCCCGGAGACGGTCTCAAAGTTGAGGTGCTTGAAGAGCAGAACGTGGGACACTTTGATGAGTGTGCGCTATCATGTCAGGGAGTGGAAACTGAGGCAGAAATGGCCTCTGACCTCTGTAGAAGTCATCATCTACCATCTGGAGAAACTCCTCCACACTTGGACCTGTCATTCACACGCCCTCACTGGTGCTTTTCATCTAGGCAGCTTAACCTGGATGCGATCAGGAGCAAAAGTGGGGAGGGGTGGAGTCTGGGAAGCTGTCACCTCCCTTGACTTCTAGAACCAGCTCTCAAGGCTTGGGGAGCCAGTGTCTGCCATGTTCTATTCCATGACCAAAACCCCTGGCTCCTCCTAGCTTAGGAAAGGCAGTAAACCCAGGCCTGCCCTCAGCCACCTTCAGATGCAGTCCCCTTTCCATACTAGCTGTTTTGGGGAGCCAGGAGTTTAAAGGGCCATGCTTCCTTCACAACCCCATTCCCCAAGGAACTACTGACTCTCTACTATAAACCTTTCTCCGCAGTAGACGTTCCCAAAAGCCTCAGCTGTGGTTCACCCATCCCTAGGCTGATGGGTGATAGAGCGAGATCTGGGAGGTAGTGATAGAGCAAGAGCGAGCCCCCGACCCACTTCAGCAAGAAGCAAGCGATAGACCCAGACCCCGGCCCTGCTTGAACTCCTGGCTGCTTCACTGAGTGGGTGGCTGTGTAGAGCCGAAGTCCAGTTCCTACCCACAACTCTTGCCTCTTCCCCAGGTTGTGTACTACTCAGAAATGCATAAGATCTTCGGAGACCTCACCCAGCAGCTTGACCAGCCAGGCCACTCAGACGAGCAGCGGGAGCGGGAAAACGAGGCCAAACTTAGTGAGCTCCGAGCCCTCTCCATCGTGGCTGATGACTGAGCCCCAGTCCCTCAGGAGTCCTTAGACTCCTTGGGACACAGATGACATCTCTATAGTCTTCGCTCTTAGCAGGCATGGATTCATGGACCTCCCAATGGTCTGCCAGTTGGAGACAGGTGGCCACTATTCTACCTTGCCAGTCCTCCGACTTAAATGTCTCCATTTCCTTGAGCCTGATATTGGGAGCCTCACAGGCTGCTGTTACCCCCTGCCCAATGCTGATAAGCAATGTAGAAAAAACCCAGGGGCCTGTTTACTTCCAGAACCGTCCAGAATGTGCTATATGCTATACTGTCTGGCCAGCAGGAGCTTCGGCCTTTAGAAGGGTCTGGGCTTCCTGTGGAACTTGGGGGCCTTAGCTCTGACTACCTCCAGAGGACCTACTCTAGGGAATCCACCATCCCCTCCCCTCGTGACGCTTCAGCCTATTGGGTGAGAGGCAGGGCCCCGGGGAGCAGAACTCTGGTCCCTCTGCTGCAGTGGGCCCCTCATGACAACATAACCCAAGCTGGTCCCCTGCAGGTCAAGCTAGGGACAAGGCCTGGGTGTTCACCTTTCCCTGGTACACGGACTTTGTTTCTAGCTGTCTACTATACAGAATGTCACACGTTGGTCCACAGGCCTCAAAGCAAGGCTATGTCTCACCTGTGTTGTTGGAATTTTATTTTCAAGTAAAGTTTCCAGTAAAACATTAGTGTGCTGTAACTGATACCATGGGGGAGTTGCCACAGCTTTGCCAGAGCCCTGCCAACTTGGCAGAGGGCCTTCATTCAATCACAACCTGTGGCAGCTCACTGCCTGCCTGCCTGCCTGCCTGCCTTCTAGAGCCTTCTGGAGCCTTCTGGAGAGAATTGAGGCTTGGCAAGCAGGGAGAGCACAGGCAGCTTGGAAAAAGAGGAGAGCCACAAGGACACACTTGGTTTGTTTTTGACTTTGGTTTATTTAAAAAACAAAAAGCCAAAAAAAAAAAAAAACCAACAAACAACTTTATATACAAAGTCAAACTGAAACCACGGATTATGGAAAGAGGCAAGAATTATGGGAAACGGAAGAGGGCTGGGCCAGAGCCAATACCACAAGAGCTAGAGAAAGAAGTGCTGGTTCTTCTGGCAAGTTGGGGGTGGCTGGAACCCAGGGTTCTATTGGCAACCTTGACCCAACACCAAGTGCTTCCTAGCATGGGCTCCATCACCTAACGGATACTGGAGCCTACAGGACTCATGGCGTCCCGAGGAAGGACATTCTGGGCTGTGCCAGGCTCTACACCCGTCCCTTCCATTTATTGGCATCAGACCTATTCCAGGCTGGAAAAGCCTTTTCCTCCCGTCTTGCTCTAAAGTGGACGAGGACAGGAGACAGCACAAGACTACAAGGGCCCTGGGAGAAATTCCAAGGTTGAGGGCAAAATGACATTCTAGGGGTGCAAAAGATGTTGTATTTAGTTGTAGCTGGAACTGAGGTTCCGTACACATCCATCCACATAGCACAAACCCCATTCTGTTAGCTTGATCACCCCTGCAGAGGCCGAGCACAGAACTCAGCCACCTCTGCTGTGGCTCCCAGGCCCTGCTCCAGCTGCTTTCTGGTACCCAAGAGGCTCGAATATCATCAGGCTCCATCGCAGACCTCACTAGACAGCCACTCAGTTGCTGGGTGCTGGCTCCTCTTTCTCTACCCAGCTGTCAGCCTGTGTGAGCACATGTAACAACGGTAAGGATGAGGCTTCTCCCCATGTCCTACCACTAGAGTACAGAGCATGGGGAGCAGCTGAGTCTCCTAAGATCTCGGTGGACGGAGGACCAGTATGGCAAGGAAGGGCTGGCTCCCTGCCAGGTCTCTCCACACAGACGCTAGCTCTGCTCTCAAGTTCTTGAGGCGGCCACCCTTCAGCCATCCTACCTTTTCCACCATCCGCTGCATCTCCAGGTGCAGCGGGGTCAGGCGCCTGCGGAAGTCCTGCAGCTGCCGCTGAAGCTGGTTCTTGTGTCGTTCCGCTGTCCGGGCTGTCTCCTCTGCCTCCACCAGCCGGGCCCGTAGCTCCTGCGTCTCTGCCGCCAATGTCTTATTTGTCACTTCGGTGGCTGAGAAACGGTTATGGCTCTCCTCTGAAAGGGGGGACATGGCGGAAAGGCTCTGCTCAGCCCACTGGAGCATGAGCCAAGAGCCCCGAGGCCTAAGGAGTGGTGTCCCCTTAGTCCCCGCGACATCTGCACTCACTCACCAAGCTTCAGTTCCAGTGTGTGAATCTTGTTCTCCAGGTACAGGCGGCCACTGTCCTGCTGCTCGGCACGCTGTAACAGACTCCCCACGTTGATGAGGCTACCGTTGTGCGGCACCAGGCCTTTGTGCTCTGTGGGGGCAGCGCCTGGCTTTGTGCTCTTCCCTGAAGGGGGCAGTAGATCCAGGTTTCCTAGAGGAAACACACATGGCCTTAGGAGGAGAGAGTAAGCCACCATGGAGGTCGCACTCCCTACAGGCCACAGAGCTCAAGGCGTACCAAAGAGCCCCTCCTCCGGAAGCCCGTCATCCAGCACCTCGGCACGGCTGTACTGAAGACTCCGGTACTGGCAGATGTTCTGCGTCACTACTCTACTAACCAGCTGCTTGGCCTGTGGAAAACACAGCAGGACACCTACTGGCCACACTTGCCTCAGGGGGACCGGAAGCCAGCAAGAGCTCTGGCAAGGCCCTCCGGAAGGACAGGTGGGGCCGAACTACCTGCTCAGCACTGAGCCGGATCCCCAGGGTGAGGAGGACCCGCTCCAAGTCTCGCCGGTGCAAGTAGCCACACCAGTTGGCGTCAAAAAACACAAAAGCCAGAAGGCAGTCCAGGGGGAGCACAGCTGAGGGGTCCAGCTCCTTTGGCTGCAAAGAGAGCAGAGAGACAGGCTTTACAGACGATCGTTCTCGAGGCTGAAGGCGCGGCACACGCACAGCCTCTCACGGCCAGGGCTGGGCTGACAGCCGCTGCAGGCAGACCTCCTACTGGAGGCTCAGGCTGGGGCTACGGCTTCTGTGGGCACAGCCCAGAATGCGGTGTGTGCCCTAATCAGATCCCTCTCCGATCCACCCCCCTCACGGGGAGAAGGAAGTCTCCATGAGTCAAGAACCAGTCGTCTCTGTTCTAGGGAGGAAGTCACTGGTAGGCATCGCTCACCCAGGAAGGACCACATTTCCCACCACCAAGGCACAGAAAGAGACAGGGTCTCACCATGTCCTGAAGAGAGGAATATTCCATCTCCGACTGGTTTGAGGTGACAGAGCGAACCTCCGTTTCTTCCAGCTTTGCTCCTGCTACAGAAATCCCAAGCTTAACAGGTAGCAAGGATGATGGTCTACACGCCTAAGAGCAGTGGTTCTCAACCTGTGGGTCGCAACCCCTTTGGGGGTCATACGTCCCTTTCACAAAGATCACCTAAGACCATTGGAAAACAGATTTTTTTTTTTTTTTTTTTTTGGGGTTTGGTTTTTCCAGACAGGGTTTCTCTGTGTAACTTTGCGCCTTTCTTGAAACTCACTCTGTAGCCCAGGTTGGCCTCAAACTCACAGAGATCTGCCTGCCTCTGCCTCCCATGTGCTGGGTGGGATTAAAGGCATGCGCCACCACCACCCAGCAGAAAACAGATATTTATGATTCATAACAGTAGCAAAATTAGTTATGAAGTAGCAATGAAAATAATGTTATGGTTGGGGTCAGCACACCATGAGGAACTGTATTAAGGGTCACAGCGTTAGGAAGGTTGAGAACCACTGCCTAAGAGGAGACGACCACAGCCAGCCCCAGAGAGCCACTACCCCCAGACACACCAAACTCCTCCTCTCCATCATCCCTCAGAAGCAGCAGGTCTGGGTCCAAGGCCATCTCACAGAGGTCCTCAGCTGCCTCGCCCCGGGCCTTCTCCTCCTCTTCTCCCCCTGAAGAGGGCCGTTTGGGCAGAAGCCCATCCTCCTTCTAGAAAAGCAGACCAAGGTGGTGAGGACGAGCAGGACTCTTGGGACGCTAACAGTAACAGTTGCTAACACTTAGGTATCAGCTGTGTGCTGGGTACTGTGTGATCCACCATGTGCTCATGGGTATTTAGCCATATCAGGATTCAGATCACAGGGGCACATCTAGACCCCTGCGGTATTTCTCAGAAATCAGTCTTAGTTCTAGAAGCAATTATGTGTACATGACAATATTTGGACAAGAAGCCAAGCTCCATTCTAGAAATGGGTAAAGACCAGTTTGTCCACCTAACCATCAGGCAATCCCAACTCTTAAGCAGTCTGACTGGCACTTCTATGCTGCATGGCTTAGCCACACTTCCCTCCCTCTTCTGGGCCACTTCCTAGCTGTGTGGCCACGTGCAGGGTTTCATCTTCCTGGGCCTCAGCCCTCCCCAACTTTCAAAGAACAGGTGACATAAAGGAGCCATGCAACTGGACATGCAGAGTACCTAGAACAGTGCCTGACACACGTGAGGGACTTGACTCATACTAAACGTTCTAACGTGGGCCTGAGGCCACCCAGGGCTGAGAGCAGTACTCACCAGTGGGTTGTCTGACTCGGCAGCTGTGCCCTCATCCTGTACCTCATCCTTGGACACCTTCACCACCTCCTCCTTGACAGCCTCCTCCTTGGCTGCCTCCTCCTTCTCAGGTTCAGGGGGAGATACAACTTTTTCTGGAAGGCTCAGCAGCATCTTATAAATCCTATAGCCAAAATCCCTCTGCAGCATCTCTAGAAACAGCTCAGCCAGCACCACCACCTGTTGGAAGAGGTGCAGGGACCACAGCATCAGGGAGTTGGACGAGGATGCCGATACCCTTCATCACACTCACGGCCTCTCTCCTGCACTTGCCTCAAAAGAGATCCTTTCTTTTGGTCTCCGATCCTCCACAATCCCGTGGAGAGACAGGTTGACACAGCCAGGACGTGCCATCACAGCAGGTTCTAGAGGAGGCGGAGGGGCCTCTGGGAGATCAGTGTCCACATCTTGCTGCGTGGTGGCCTCTGACGTCTCCGTGTTCTGTTTAGGCGCGTCTGCTTGCTCTGATGCATCAGGGGCCTGTTCAGCAGGCCCTGCCTCCTGTGACAATAGCTCAGGTGTGACCTTCTGAGCCCTGAGACCAGGGCACCTACTTTTGAGATAAGGGCTCATGTAGCCTAGGCTAACCTCAAATTCACTATGAAGATGAGAACAACTCTGAACTCTGGATCTTCCTGCCTCCACCTCCCCAGTGCTAGAGTTAGAGGCTTGTGACACCTTGCCCGGCTTCCCTGCGTTTTCCTAAGGCCCAGCCTTACCCCCAATGCCTCCTGGGGTTGGGGAGCTGCCTCTGTGGCTTTCTGCTGGCACAGTGCCTCCCACTCCTCCAAAGTGGGCATGATGGTCCACACGTCTGGCAGGTATACCACTACCGTGTGTAACTGCCGGGGTGGCCCTGGCTGTAAGTATTGAAACTCGGCAAATCGCCACCTGTTCGCAGCAAAAGGAAAAGAAAGTCCCCAACTGTGACATCTTCACAGGTGTCCCGCTCACAGACAAGTACCTCCGATTCCAATCAGCACTCCATGCGCACATGCTGCATGCCAAGCCATGAGTACAAACATAGAGCCACACGCCCAAGCTCAGTGGCTAGGCCACAGGGAGACGTGGTAACCAGACAGCACAGAGAAGCACTAGGGCATTCAGGAGTAGGGGGCGTGGCCTGGGGGTCAGCTGCCACCAGGGCTCTCGGCCATGGGCTCTCAGTCATCTATGAGCAGTTAGGGGTGGGCAGACATGAGCTATGGCAGGAGAGAACCCAGAGGGCAGAAGCCAGCCTCCTGACCCCCCACAGCGAGCGGCCACATGGGGAAGGCCACTCACCACTTGGTGCAGGCGCTCAAGTCAATGCCGGTCTGGGCTTGTGCGCAGCGGATGGCGGTGCGCACCAGCACCTGCGGGTCTGCCTGGGGGTCGAGGCCATCCAGGGAAGGAGACCACTCACCCCCAACCAGCACTGCCTCCTCTTCTTTCCGGCCCAGCAAAAACTGCAGAGGGATTGGGGACAACGAAACATGGCCTGCATCTCCCATCAGGAACTGAGACAGCACAGAGTACTTAAGGCACCGCTCTCTCAAACCAGCCACCTGACTCCTTCAGAGGGAGCGTCTCTGAACTATAGTGTCCTCCTGTACAAAGTGTTTCAGCTCTGAAACACCAAGTTTCTGTGTTAATGCTCAGGAGCCTAGCTGCTTAAAACACGGCCGACTGACCAGCCAGCCTATCTCGCCTCCTGTGAGGCAGCTCCTACCTTTAGCTGCTTCAGAGGATGCTCCGGCGTCTCCCTTGGCTCAACCATGTCATCCACAAACAGCATGCAGCAACGGTAGAACTCCTCCAGGCCCGGGGAGGAGAGCAGCAGCACCTATGCAGAGAGAGGACAAGGGGCTAGCCACATTCTGTCCCAGCAAGGGGACGGGCACAGGAGCCCAGGCAACTGACCTTGGAGCTGTAAGTGGGGTCACTGTCCACAGGGCTGGGCTCAGCACCAGCATCTGCCTCCTTCTCTGAAGAGACCTGAATCCGACTTGGGTGGTGGAGGGAAAAGGGCTGGCTCAGAGGGAAGGCTGACAGCCAACTCAAGTGCACGGAAAGGAAGTCCGAGGGGACGAGGAGGCTGCGGTAACGCCGCTGGAGTTCTAGGAAGTCACAGACGGGACTGCAGGAAGACAGCAAGGGACTCCACTGAGCACACACTCGAGTTAAAGAGAGACAGCTCAGAGGTCCGGAGCACAGCACATGCTGCTCCCACAGAGGATCTGGGTTTGGCTCCCAGAACCTACATGGCAGCTCACAGCTGTGACTTCAATTCCCCAGGATCTGACGCCCTCTTCTGACCTCCATGAGCACCAAGCACACATGACACTTATGTACATGTAGGCAAAACACTCATACACATAAAATAAACGTTTTTTAAAAAACTTTTTAACAAAACTGCAGGGCCAGCAGGACGGCTTATAGTGGTAAAGGTGTTTGCTGTGCGAGCCTGTTCCCCCTCGAAACCCATGTAAAGGTGGAAGGAGAGAACCGACTTCCCAAAGTTGTCCTCTGACTCATGTGCACCGGCAGGCATGTGTGCCACCCCGTCATACGACACGCTGAATAAATGAATGAACAGACAGACAAAACTGCAAAAGACTACGATAGCATTTTATTCCTTGACAAATAAAGACTCTAATAAAGCATCTCCTGGGGTAAGGATGGACTCGTTTGACCACTTGATTTATAAATTGCCTATAACAAAAAAGTCAAACTGGGAAAGGAAGAAAAAAAATCACAATACATGATACAGATGGTCTTTTATGTTTCTAAGGATTTATTTTAATTATGTGTATCTGTGTATGGGTACGTGCACATCTGTGCAGGCTCCCACAGAGGCCAGAGGCATCCGATTCCTCTAGAGCTGGAGGGACAGGCAGCTGTGAGCTGCTTCATGTGGATGCTGGGAACTAAACTCACATCCTCCGGGAGAAGAGTAACCACTGAGCCATCTCTCCAGGCCCAGACATGATCATGGTCTTACTAAACAACTTACTAGTCAGTAACAAAAAGTTCAACTGCCTAGGAGAAAACTGTGAAACCTGACAAGTCCTTCCCAGAAAAATAAACACACGCAACATAAAAGCCTGTGAAGGGTCTTGCAAGATGGCTGGGCAGGGAAAGACATGAAGTCTGCCACCTGAGTTCAGTCCCTCGACCCCACATGGTAGAAAGAAAGAACCAACTCCTGGAAGTCGCCCTCCGGCCTCTACACAGGAGCCCACACAAATGAACACACACACATGGAATAAACGTAAAACATTTTTTTTAAAGAGTGTCAAACTCGCTTCCAATTAGAAATGCAAATCAAAGCCGGGCGGTGGTGGTGCACACCCTTGATCTCAGCTCTTGGGAGGCAGAGGCAAGCAGATCTCTGAGTTCAAGGCCAGCCTGTTCTACAAAGTGAGTTCCAGGACAGCCAGGGATACACAGAGAAACCCTGTCTTCAAACACAAAAACAAAAAAAATTAAGAAAAGGTGTATGAGAACAGTGTTAGCAAAGGCACAGCAAACAAGGATTCTGCGCCCTACTGGTTGGTGACAGTGTAAGGGGACACAGACTCTGAAAGAGACTTGGTAATAGCCACCAA